>NC_051453.1:12000319-12125078 GCF_001649575.2 Kryptolebias marmoratus | reverse complement strand
TATGAGTTTGTATGTAATGTATGAATATAATATACAAGTTTCACTTTTTAAATGGAATTACTGAAATCAATCTACTTTTTCATGATATTCTAATTTTATGACCAGCACCTGTAATCTAAAATGCAGTCTGTGACTATTAACATGACCATCAACGAGTAAATAACTAACATTACAGTCTTGATTAACTGGATCTGTTGTTTGTAATCAAGAAAAATCTCTCTCATATATAATTACAGAGTCTGAGGCTCATTTTACACTAAAATTGGAAACGTAAAACTGAGAAAAAAACCATTTAGAATTTTCCTGCTTCAAATTAGCATTGATTACAGATGAATTCTGGCACTTTTAATGCAGCAGAAAGGATGTTTTTGGAATAAAGAGAGGTAACAATAGGAGTGCAGGACAAATGGGCTATAAATGGCTTTGTCAATCAAGAGGGCTGAACTTATATATTAAAATATACCGGACAGATTTTCCATTGAGCTCCTTGTCTGCATTATTCTTCTTTGCAGTTTGTCCAACACGGCGGTGATTTTGCGTAATTTGGTCAAATTAGTCACTAAAATTTATTATTCATCTAATTTAGGGCTGTTTACTAATCGATTACGTTTCCTATTGGTGGACTGAGAGCAAAATTCGACGCGTAAAAGTTAGAAAAATGAGAATGCCGCTCAACAGGTGCGAGGAAGCGTCTTCTCGTTGCGCGCTGCTCCACTTCCAAAATCCTCTACACCATAAAGTGATCTG
This sequence comes from Kryptolebias marmoratus, assembly GCF_001649575.2. Lineage (NCBI taxonomy): Eukaryota > Metazoa > Chordata > Actinopteri > Cyprinodontiformes > Rivulidae > Kryptolebias > Kryptolebias marmoratus. The sequence goes on along the minus strand of NC_051453.1, from coordinate 12,124,331 downwards.
CTTCTATCTGTTCCATCGACTCATATTCATACAGATAGTACTTACAGAGCTAAAGTAAAGCAGGTTCTCCTCTTTTCGCTCTCCTTTCGCACGCGCTCCCTCAGTAACAGGTGTCCCCCTCTGTGGCTGTGCGCTCCGCGGCGCGGCTGCTCTGCGCCCTCGGACGTGTTCTCCGCGCCCGGAGCTCCCGTCGAGCGTTTTATCGAGCGGCGCGGAGCTGCAGCTGACCAATAAGATCAACCTCTGTCTGTCTGCGCTTCCCCAGCAGGAGCAGCTGGGAAGGAAGGCGCCTGTTGCATCTGGAGCTGCGCGAGTGGAGCCGGTGTCGTTTTACGCAGGAGGCGCAACCATACCCGGTCAGACTGAACGTGTTTACGAGCTGGGATAATAAAAAATACAGTTCAGCTTGTGAAAGTGAACTGATTTGCATCTCTATTCAGTGCAAAAGGCTGCTCCCAAAAGAACCAAGAATATTTGTGCCAATCAAGGTTTAAAACAAGCATTTTAATAAAACATGCAATCATATTCAGAGATGTGCTGTGCAGTCCAATTAGCTTTAGTCTTCTTTTATTATTGTTGTTTTTCCACCTCAAATCACCTGATATTGGTTTCCCTGGAAACTTTGCTATGGCAACAAATACATTTGTCTAAAATTGGACAGGACCCCATGACTTCATTGATCTGCAGGACAAAAAAGCACTTTATTTGTCCAGATTGCCTGGTTTCCAGCTCAAGTGCCAGGGAAGCTGTGAACGGAGAGTGGCACAGGCGCAGACCAGCTGCACAGAGTCAGCATCTGCTTGGGCGTTTTTCACCCCCGAACAAGGAGCTTCAAAAACAAGCAGGAAGCGGGTGCTGTCAGCTCCACTACTTGATGTCAGTGGCAAGCAGCTCGAGAAGCAAGCAATAGGAACTGAATGCACCTTGAACAGACCCTGGATTTTGGTGCAGCTCTGCCCACCTTTGATGGAAATGAGCCTTTGGTCTGCTTCTTGTCACAACTAACAGGCAAAGATCAGGCAGTGGCTTTTAATGAACTGCAACACTTTCACTTTCATTTAAAATTCAGCCTATTTTTATGCCAACTGACTAATAAAAACACGCCTGTGTGGGTTCCCTCATGCCACATTATTATCACTGAAACATTTATTTGTGAAGCACGATGCTGCTACACTAAAACACACAAACAAATACTATCACACATTAAAATCAGAAGCACATAAGGTAAAGGTATATCTATATAAAGAAGTCACCGTCTGATGTAATCAAACTGTGGGGTGGGGGTTGTTTAACATATGGATTGCTTCTGCACATTTAAACCCATATGGATCATCCAGGAATCGACTTGTATTGGAGGACCACAGCTCTCTAACCACTGAGCCACAGCTGCCCGCTCAGAGTTTTCTGCTCATGTTGGGAAATGATGGAGTTGCAGCCACTTTAGTCAAACCTTGACAATAATGTTCTGCACAGTTTCATGCTATATCAAGAGATGCCACGCTCAGAGTATGTGTTGTGAATGACTCTCAGCTACTACTTCCTCACACACACACACACACACAGACATGGGCAAAAAAAATAATGTCATCTGCCGTCACCTTTTGAAGAATGGTGATAAAACTAAAACTGGTTCTGAGGATGCAGAGATCTCACAGAAGAGTTTTTCATATTCATGTTTCTCCTTTTGAAAGATTTATGCAAATTTGATACAAAACATGTCAATAAATATACTTTCTTAGTAAAGAAAAACAACCTGACATTTTCTAGCTATTGTTTAGTCAGTTATTACTACTAATAAAAAAAGAAAAGTACAAAGCGTCAACTTTAGGCTTGTTTTTTAAAACTCATCTTGTGATTAAACAGAAATTTTGGGGAAACTTTATTTGATATTGGTATAAAGAAAGTAAAAACTCTTTGATCATTTTAAGCAATCTGGCTTTAAATTGACTCAATTTCTATCACATTTTCTTGAAAGAATCAATGACTTTACACTACATTTTGAGAAAAAGAGATCAAAGTTATTAATAAAGTGTGCTAAAGTTGATTTAAATTCAAAATGTTGGGGGAATTAGTGAATATTGCTTGACTTTGTGCAGAACTCCAGGCTCACACTGTTAACAGCTTCCTCTATAAAATAATGAGATCGATAGCCCAGCTTTGGAGAACCTTCAGAGAAAAGGTTAATGTGTCTGTCCTGTTCTCATTAAGGGGCTACAACTCTGTCTGCCTGGAAAAACCAGAGGAACACATCAGCTACTCCACAGAAACGTGCACTTCCTCTGTGGCTAACACAGATCTGACTCAGTGAGGCTGCCTGTTCTCACAGGAGGAGAGATTAGGGACAATGATAAGGAGGGGAGAAGAACTGCTTGAAGGTTAAACGTCCGAATGTGTCGAACATTATCCCCGCTGGCCATTGATTGGCTTCCTGGACGGGCAGGAAGAAGTGGCTGGGGCCTGTGCTCGGGAACAAGGCTGAACAAAAGCACAGCAGGTCTGGTCTACTTCCAGGTTGGAACACATCCTCTTCTAATACTCTGTGTGTGTGAGATGTTTTTTAACAAGTGATCACTCAGTATGACTGAACAAGGAGTTTAAAAAAAGAACCCTGACATGTCAGATCTTTACTCTGCTCCCTCTTATTGTTGCCATCCATCTTTCCCTCCTGCCTGCCAACCTGTTTCCCACCTTCACCACAGCTTCTGTTGCCTTGGAGACGTCTCATAGACTGACATATGGATCACACCCCACCCCCTCCCTTCTTCCACCTCATATGGCTCACATTTCTTCACCTCTCCAGCCTGTTGCAGTCCCTCCAGGTTGCTCCATCCCCATCTCGCCGCGGCTCACAGACGGCTCGGACTCGGGCTTCCTTCTAGTCACTTCAGGCCTGGAGCTTTCTGCCAACCCACCAGTTGGGAGTAAACGGAAGGNTGGGGGTGGGGGGGGGACATAGTGGCACATGTGACTCATGGTCACAGCGTGAAAGCGCCGCAGAAGGCCCGCAGAGTTTGAACATCTGGCTCTGATCCGGTTTTCATACGCCGCAGCTGAAGCAAAGCGTTATCCATTCGGACTCGAAAATAAAAATAATAATAATAAAAATAAAACACTGTGCAAAGTGCGAACGAAACCACAGAGAGAGGAAGCAATTCAGCAAATGCCAGCACCATTTGAGTGTCTTGCCTCTCTCTGCTTGGCTGGACTGGCATTTGGAACGGACACACGCAGGGCAAAAGGTCAAACCTGTTGCCACAGGAAGCAAATTTGATGGGCTCTGCTGCAAATGCGCCTGTGAGGGGGGGAGGAACCGGTGGGACGACTTAGGAGAGGGACAGTACAAAAAATACAAAAAAATAAAAACAATAACTGAAGAAAGGACAGTCGGACACTGCTGTGTGCACTCATGGCTTGCCTGAAGCCCCCCTCAAAATAAGGTATATTGATCTATTAGTTTGTCAGATAAAATCTCTCTGGTGGCATTTCACAGATGAATGATTTTCATTTCCTGGCGGCAGATTACAGGACACTGTAGGTGAGGTATTTTAAGCTGGGAGGGTGGGAAAAACAGAACATTGAATCATATAACTTAGGTGAAGGAGCTGTTAGTTTATTTATGGCCCGCATCAATCTGTAGTCAGTGGAGGACAGGAAGCAGAACCACAAGCGTGAGCTAAAAAAAAAACTAAACAAAACAAGAGAAACAGTCTTTAATAACTTAGTAAACTGGGAAATAATAAAAAAAAACACCTTCAGATGAAGGTGTCTCAGGCTTATTGCTTCTCTGAGGTGACTGAGCCGAACCAGAGGAACAAGACATGAGCTGTTGCTGCCCCCTGGAGGCGGGAAGCAGAAACACACTGAAATGTTCCAGGGAGGAAAGGTTCAAGCATTCAGAAACAATATTATTTTAATTATCAGACAAAACATCACATGAACCAGTGGACGTATTTAAAAAGAAAATCTACAGCCGATAAAGCTTTGATTCAGCCCTAAAAAACATAAAAATGGCTGTCCATTTTACAGATAATGCCCTAAAATCTGGAGTGGTAACTCCAGATAACCGAGCGTAATACCCAACACGTATGTTGAGCTCTAACAAATTGTGCAAGATCTGCGTTTACAATATCGCCATTAACCATTGAACTCTGCCTGTCTGTTAGCAAAATATCTCATGAACCACTGGACAGATTTTAATCAAACTTTTAGAAAATAATCACCGGATGAACATCTATAACTGATTAACTTTTCGATTCAATTAAATTAAAGATGGCCACCACAGCTGACTGACATTAGTAAACACAAAAATGACTGTAACTCAGTCACTTCTACAGATACTGAGCTCAAATTTGGTGTGGTGGTAGCTGAAAGTCATTCACAACACATACTTTAAGCATCTCATGATATTGTATGAGATCGTGCATAACTTTAAGGAATAATATAATCCTCTTCATCATCATCAACATCTCCCCTTCTTTACAATAAAGAGTGACTGGAGGGTGCACGTCTCATCACATACACACCAGAACTGGGATCACACTAAACTAGGAAACAACAAAACAGGCAGGAGGAGGTCAATAAAGTCCTGAAGAAGAGCCTAATTGTTTGTATGGCATCATGTTATTAGTTTGATCTTAAGGTTTGAAAAAAAATACAATAAAAAAAATAAGATTAGTTAGCTACACTTTCAAAGTGCCTGGCCAATCATAAATAAATAAATACAACACAAATTGCTTAGAACTAAAGAGTTCTCAATTTTAAAACATCTATAAATATGAAATTGTACGTTCAGTGCGACTTCTTTTAAACTGATTGTTGAAACTAGGGGGGGAAAAAAAAGTAAAATTTAGTAAGAACATTAAAGAAAAACATTCTTATATTTGTGAAGCTTACAGCAAAGCAGAAACACATTTAACATTTCCTTAAAGAACAGAGTTAAGTTGTAATTCTTCTCTGGAAACAAGTGAAATATTAATTTCCATCTGATGAATGAAAAGCATCAAAACTTTATTCTTGTTATTTCCAGAAGATGTAGAAACACTTTGGTGTAATTAATGCACCGCAGGGCTGAACTGACAGCAGGTTTTACAAATATATCTTACCCCCGTTTCCTCAGAGACTGTTTTCTAGAGAAGTCATTTCCTAAATTCTCCTTTTATTGTATCAAACACCCTCGAAACACAGCCGGGAGTCTTCTGCAGCTCATCCTGAGCTTTGACTCTTCCAAAAACAAAAAGACCTTTCACTCGTTTCAGTCTCTGCAAGAAAAAAAGATTTAAAAAAACAAAACAGGAAGTGACTTTTAAGAACGACAAAGAAAATAACCGAGAGAAAAGGAAATAATTCTGAAAAATAGCCGGCATCTAATAAAGAACTTTATTTCAGATTTTAAATAGATTTACAAACCATAAGAAAAAAAAAGAATATAAACAAGGAAAAAAAAAAAAAAAAAAAAAAAAAAACAAACTGAAAATCCCGACAGTAGCCCCCTTTCAAGGGACAGCTCCTGACATCCAAAAGCAAAAAAAAAAAAAAAAAACATCAAGTGATCGTCAAAAATATCCACATGTGCATATCAAGGTAGAAATTGTAAACAGTCCTATGAAGCCGAAGAGCGAGTCCCTCCTCCTCCTCCTCCTCCTGAGTCAGGTTAACTCAGCCGGGGAGGAACTGGTTGGTTAGTTAGTTGGTTGGTTAGTTAGTTGGTGTGTTTTTCTTCCTGAGGTTTGTCTTAACTGCTGGGTTCAGAGAACTTGGGGGGGAAAGGAAAGACGAGGAGAAAAACAAAAAAAACGTTTGACAAAAAGAAATGAAACCCCGTTCTTATAAATCCTTAAAAACATACATGAGTGGGCTCCGTTCAGGAGGCAGAAAATGGGCGCCCGGGTAATATTCGGTGCGGATAACTCGCCAAGGCCGTGGTGCATCGTGTCAACTCTGTTCTGGGATAGTTAGGAAATCACTCGTCCAGCCTTTGTCAAATTAATAATCTCAATACAAATATAAAAACCTTTCAGCTTGCGCCGTCATTTGGGGGAAAAAATAAAATATAATAAACAGTCATCATCAACCTTCAGCCCGTTCACAAAACATCAGTTTCAGCTAAAAAATTTAATCGGGGGACCCCCCGCCCTTTATCTTTAACACGATCCCAACTCTTCTAGCAGACCTAAAAAGCACAAACACAGATCAGCATGCTGGAGAAGAGCAACGACGTTCTGCTCATGCTCAAAGACAAACCCAGAACGTTCTCATTGTTGCGCTTCCTCTCCAAGACGGAAACAGGGTTACAGTAGCGTTAAACAACAAAACAAAAAAAAAGAAAAAGAAAAGTCATCAGAACCTCTGCTGGCTGGTGTCGATGTGTTTAAAGTGTGCAACAGAGCGCTCCTGGCAGTGAGCGGAGGAGGCCGAAAACCAAGCTCCCCGTCGGTCTACGTCATCAGCAGGTCGGTTTCCATCCTGCCGAGCCGCTCTCAACGCTACCCGATCTCCTCTGAGGTAACACGGACTCAGGTGAGTCAAGATGGCTGCGATCCAGTCCAGTTTTTCAGTTAGAAAAAAAATAAAATATGTATATATATGTTTGTGCACACGGCCACCAGCAGGGGGCGAGCTCTGTGAGGGCAGACAGGCAAAAAAATAAAAAGTGTGAATGAGAAGAAACTCCCAACAACAAAAAAAAAAGCAAAAAACAAAGATGGCTGCAGCTGCATATGTCCGGTTCTGCCTTCGCAGCCTGAGCTGGAGCCGGGTCAGACTGCTGCCACATTTAAAGCACTGCGTGTCAAAGTTCACGCCCTGACTGCATAGGATTTTATATACAGTACGTTGGATTTTATGAGCAGCAGCAGCAGCCTCAGGGAGATGTGTTTTTTAATTTTTTTTATAAACACATCCAGGCAACTAGCAGCAGGTGCTTTTCCAGTAAAGGCCGTGTGGCAGGAACGGGCTCATTGTTTAGATCAGCTGCTGGATCTTTGCTTTCCTCGCTCACACTCCAGACAAATCTAACAGGTGCTTCTATAAATAGGTTCACACATCACGCTGTGAGCTTCAGTATCGCCCTCTGCTACTTCTGTGTGTTTAGCTGGAAGAGGTTTGTTTGGATTGATTAATCAGTTGCTCAGATCTGGGGATATTATGGTTCAAAAAACAAAAACAAAAAAAAGGCACGAGGGAGCACGAGTGGGTTTCGGAGACAGACAGCTCCCACATTTAAAGCAGCACAAGCCCTGCGGCTTTAAAAGGTCAGAGGTGAACAGCCCGCTAACAGGAGATCACACACACATATGGCTCGAGTGGAAATGATAGAGAAACTAGAGGCGAGTTCTCGTTAATTAGCTTCGTTGGCGAATGCTTTCTCTCTCTCTCTCTCTCCCTCTCGTTTTGCGGTGATCCGATCTTTGACCGTTGCATTCCCGTCTGCTGACCAGAAAGAAACTCGGCCAAAACGAAGGCTAAATAACTTTTCAGGAAATTCAAACAGCTGTCAGTGCAGATAAGCAGAGCGAGGCGAGGAAGGATTTCTTTACATTTCTCTGTTGTCTGTGTTCATCTGGTGTGTAACTTCTACTCAGAACAGCAAATTAAAAGTAAAAAATAAAAAAAATAAACAAATATGAATGAACCAAGAACAACTCTGCAGCTTCCTTTTCTTCACAGAATCAGGCTTTAGTGTGCATACTGTGATTGCCCGTAACAGAAGGCAGTGGAGTTAAAGTCCAGTCCGTGACAGAAGAGGGAGGCGTGTGTGGAGGCGAGAACAGGAAGTGGTCTGGGGGCGGGGTGACGTCACACGGTCAGGAGTCCTCGGTGCCGGAGTCGTCCTCGTCATAGCAACAGTCCTCGTTGTCGTCCTCGTCGTCCTCGTCCAGCTCCTCGTCGTCATAGTAGTCGTCGTATAAAAGGTTGGAGCCGTCGTCTCTGGGGGGGACTTGGGTGCGGACGCAGTATTCGTCCAGCGTGACGGGAACCTTCACGCCGTCCCGCTCTGCGTCAGCTTTGGTAGCCAGCACCTGCTTCCTTTGAGACGGGGTAAAAATAAAAAAATTAATTTACTGTTCTGGAGTCAGAACTTTGTGTCCTCCTTTAGAGGAGTGCTGTGTCGGTGCCTTATCTGCCTGGACACCTTATGATCTCGATGTACTCTCTGTCTTTGCCCTTGCTGTCCCTCCACTTGCGGTACATGACGGACGCGTCCACGTTGGCTGGGGAGAACGTGTTCGGTTCGTTCAGCAGCGAGATGACGCTGAGCAGGATGGTCCTGGGAGACGGGAAGGGAGAAGATTGACGTTATTTTTTTAGATTTAAATAGAGGGGAAGTAACACAAGAAAACAGAGTGACAAAAGGGGGCAGAGACGGAGGTAAGACGAGACAAGAGACATTGAGAAAGGGGGACTAAAAAAGGAAAAGAGAAAGCAAGAATATGGACAAAAAGAGTGGTAACCCGAGCAGCCGGATTACCCTGAAAACATCAACTATTTCCCTGTCATTATTTATTTTTAGCTCCAGAAGCTTCTTGGTAAAGATAATAACATCTGAACAGCAGAAGGTTGGTCAAAAAGTTGACTAAAGGCCCCAAATGATTAAAAATGGAAATTATTTCAATAGATTACATAGCGTCCCACCATTTCTTTTTTCCTTACTGACTCAAGAGACATTTTATTTAGTTTGTCTATTATGTGCTAAGACAAAGCAGCAGGTGGTTTATTGTGAGGCGTACCTGACGTTCTGCGTGGGGTTCCACCTCTCTGAAGGCAGCTCTCCGCTCTGAGGATCGTCCACTGGTGGATGCAGGATAGAGATACACACATCCCCATTCTAAGGACACAACAGAACCACGTTCAGACCAAAACTTCGACATTCACGTACAGTTAGAGATATACTACTGAGCAGAAACAATAACGTCATGAAGTCGCGCCTTCAGATCCTGAGAAGTTAAAGTTAGCTCATTTCTGTGACTTCCGCCGAGGATTCGTTCGTCTTTTTTGCAAAATGTGGGGTTGTTTCAGGGCTGCGACCTTCGGGCAGAGAGCGTGGGGACGTCAGCCAATGACAGCACGGCGCTGGGAGGACTGAACGCCGATCGGTTCAAGCACGATCAGCAGATAGAGCACGTTTCGGGAAACTCCGCCAACAGAGCAGCTTTCATGAAATTCTGAACATATTTTTCCTTCTTTCTTAGAATGTCCCCCCTCCTTTCTCAGGCTCCATCTTACTTTCTTGTTAATGTTGTAAGATCAGGACACTCTCAATGGAAATATGAAGTTTGCCTTTATTATTTTTTAATTCTAACTAGAATAATCACTCACCAAGCAGGAAAATAAAGATGCAGCAGCAGCTCCAACCAGCTCACTGCAGCCCACAATTTAGTTTGTTTTAAGTGAGAAGTTAAGCATTTATAAGATGGAAAAATACATGCGGCCAAATAAAGCCAAAACAAAAATAAAGATCTGCGTTGTGTATCGGCTGCCCTGAAGGACTTGTCTCGTTTGAACCCTGGAACTTGTCCTTTGAATTTTAAAGCCGTTCACCTCGTAGATGTTGGGATGCCACATTTTGGTGAGGAAGCGGAAAGCAGGTGGAGAGTACGGGTAGTCAACAGGAAACTTGATCCGGGCCTGAAGGCGAAAGAAGACACATTAATAACATGGCAGCAAGGTTATTTTCCTCATCTCAGCTGCCAGCAGACAGGTCCGAACTACTTCCCACCAAAGTGTTCCTGCTTGGAAAACATTTTCCAACGATTAAGCAAACACACTCCTTGTGCAACACGCAGGCAGCTGCATGTAAATAAAGCCAGCAGCTGGCATCAGTTTCCTTACAGCATGTAGTCAATTCACAGATAGTCCTCTTTAAAACCACTCCTCTGGTAGGACTAAACAAATGAACACAGCTGACAAAAAGGACAGGGCTTCATTTTGGAGGCTTTTCTTGCCTTTTTTTCCCCCAGCATGGCTGCTGGATGGATCTCTACAGTCTTGCTCATCAGCTCTGATAGTAATTTAAAGAAAACACAAATAGCAACCGCGGAGTCACTGCAAACTCTTGGAAAGTGGCTGAGCGTGGAGGGGGTAATCACAGCGTAACGTAATACGGCGTGGAGGATGGGAGGCAGGCTCGGGGAATCGTACGCGGCGGGGAGGGGGGAGGCCGGGACGCACAAAGACGCCGTGTGCGTCCTTCTCCAGCTGTCGCCGAAACGCCCCAAACAATCGGCTCCTCACATCCACGTACTGCTGTTATACGCTCCCAGAGTCCCCTCCTTGGCTTTCCCCACCGGGCGTGTCGGGGCAGACAGGGACAGAAGGGGAGCACACACACACACACAAACACACACACCGCTCAGAGCAAGCACCTTCAGCTGAAACCCTTCGTCATATACATACACACACTTGCTGATTTGGCATGGTCAGCTGGCCCCGCTGGAGAGATTTGTGGAGCGAGGGAGCTGAGAAGCTCAGGGGGAAACTAACGAGGCTTGGGCTCCGCACGACATCATAAGCTTTTCAGCCGTCTTTCACTGCGTTGCATAATTTAGAACAAGCGCCAAAATGTTTGAGAGCGGTCAGAAACTCTAGAAGCGTGTACCGGGTAACGGTCAACGAAGCCGCACGCGTGTCGGTGTGTCCTGACCTCTGCGGGGTACAGTACGCCGTTGCGTTATGTAAAAAAAAAAGGGATCGGCCACCAACTAGTCTGAGTTCACCCGACAGAACCAAACTGGAGAAGAAACACTCAGGAGGGGGGAAAGAAGCTAAATCCTGGGTTTGCCTGGTTCTGCCAGAAAGAGCGCAGGGTTGTACACATTACAGGCTGCCCACAGTGCTGCACGTAGCAACAAGCCAATGGTGGTGGGGGGATTAAAGTCAGAGAAGAGCGACTGTTCTGTCTTTTTTTTTCCATAACAGAAATAATACTCCTGTCCACTTGAGGACAAGGAAGACGGGACACTGATAGAGGACCCTCTAAGTCTCCCTCCTCTGTGCTCACAGACTGTTCAGATGTCTGAGCTCAAAAACTTGCCAACAAGAGTGTTGTAAATAAAACACGGCAGTCAGAATCGGCGGCCATTCAGTGTTACATTCGAAATATCTGGTCCCAGACTGGCGCTGAAAACAAAGCAAAAGGTTGTTTGGCTTCTGTAAAGTTGTGTTGACTGTTCAAACGGGTGGCAAAGATCAAGGGTGTCTTAAAAAAAAACATTACAGAAGAAACAAATGTGTTCTTCTCAAAGCTATGTCACGGGAAATTTAGCAGATTAAAAGTCTGCTTGTAAAAGAAAATCAAAGCATAACTTAGTTTTTTTTTCTTAAACACTTTTGATCAAATATTTTTTCCCACCAGTTTGATCTAAATCCATTCATAACTTTCTGAGAACCATTTAAACCAGACTACACTCGTTGAGGAATACAACACTTCCTGAAAAACACGTCAGAAACTTAACAGCCTCACTCTGCCCCTCAAACCAAACTGCTTTTCTTCCACTGAGCTTACTAAAAACTCATCCCACATTTCACTCCTCGGCTTGTTGCTGGGAGGCCCGAACACATCCACACAGTTTCCAATAAAACGGCCTCATTCATCACAACCATGCCAGGCCGAACGAAGGCGAACAGCGGACCTGGAGGATCGGTATTTGTGTCGAGAAGAACCGACCCCGGCGAAAAAGCTAGGAGCACAAATTCACAAAGACTTCATCTTTTTGCTGTACTTACATTTCCACAATTTAACATTATAGCTTCAACTAAAGCCGCTGACCTGAAGATTGACACAGTAAAGAGGTTAAAAAACACAAGACTTTCTGATTGGTTCATTGATCCTGAGCAGCACATCACTATAAATTTAAGTTTTATTCTGACCTTTTAAGCTTCTTACATAGGAAAAAAAAACAGTTAACGTCCTATTAAATGTACTACAAAACTCATTCAATAAGCTAACCTATGATTCATCTTTTTCTAAGCCAAGTTACACAGAGAGACAAAGATAAGATAAACAGTTAAAGATAATTACATCTGTTGTCAAAATACAGTCATTATCTTTTCTGTACTTCCTCCCCCCTCACTGTGTATACTCAAACATCATCTCCATCTATTACAAAATGCAAACTGTGGTGTTTTTGTTGCAACAGTCCACTGTTGGCTTTCGTCACGCCTCAGAAATAACAGAATCCACGATCAGACAGGGGACTAACTCCGAGCATCTGATCTGAGCAGCGGACGGCTAGTTTCTGCCAGTTTCCTGCCGAGCACACGAGAGCGGGGGGGGACTTCTTAAGAGACTCGCCGCCCCGTTACCACGAACGCTCGCTGCAGGCTCGACGAAAACCGTCCCTGGTCTGTGACCTAAAAAACTGCCTTCGGGAGAGAGAGAACGGGAGGGAGAGGTGGGGGGAAACGAGCGCGCCTCGTGGAAAAAAAAAAGAAAAAACGACAGCCATCGAGGGTCAATGAAAAGACCCTGAAAGGAACAAATTATTCTGTTCTGCTTTTGCGCCTCTTCGTGGTCTCTGAAGACCTTAAACACACGCAGGCTCAACTTCAAATCGTCATTAATGAGGGAGTGAAATGACCTTGAGGAGAAAGAAATCCACACACACAGGTCCCAGAGATTACGTTCAGACCCAACAGGCCCCTGCCTCATTATCTTAGTTCTACGACCACAAGCAGAAAGAAAAGAATTAAAACTGGAGTCACTGTATGTCGAAACAATTCTTACGTGATCCTTGCACACGGGGCCACATTTGAGAGATATGATTACCACACTGGTAGCCCAAATAGGAAGGAAAGGAAAACACCGCCGGGGCTTCGGAGAGGGGGGGGACGACTGTAACTGTGGCCCCACGGTCACATCTGCTCACACCAGGCTCTCCTTTTAAACGAGGACAACAGCAAGGAAGGGCTCCGTCTGCTCTTGAGCCAGGTGTTTCAGCGCTCCCTCGCTGTCGTTTCTCTGGGACACCAGCTCGAGGGGGCGGGGGGCTCAGCTTGGACAGTAAAGCGATTTGCCTTAAATTGATTTCGTTTAAACTTGGGTTTGTGAAAAACAACACTGCAGTGAGCAACTTGGATTTTAGTGTTTTTAATGACCAAGCAAAAATACTAAAGAGTTTAACAGGATGTGTAAATCAGTTCAAATATAAGTCACCTCCTTGGTGGAGGGGGTTTGTATCGTCAGTGCAACCAAGTCAGCTGCTAAATACGTGTCCCAAGCCCGGAGCCAGCTATGAACTAAAATGATCCTCTGTCAGCAATCAGACACCTCACACGACAAGGCAGGAGACAAACACGACTGGGAAAAGTCTCTGAGCGGAGCAGCATGTGGAACCTCCAGGTCAGAGGTCAGTTTAATAAGCCTGAGGTCACCGTGTCCAGGTCAATTATCTAATCAGGTTTGAATGACACTTCAGTCCGCCTCGGTCCGCCGTGTGCCTGCAGCCACGATGCCACTCTGGAAATCAACACCCATGTGAAAGGAAAACCCTGACTCAGCCAGGTTTCATGCTACGTCGGTATCTGCCGCGTTAGCAGGCGGCACTAGGATGTTGTAATGACTTCCTTTTTTTTTTCTTTTTAAAGAATAAAGCAAACTGGTTGGACGGAAACCCAGAGGAGAGCAACGAGTCATAACCACGCGGCGGATTTCACAGCCGGGATCGTGCATTCCTGCCCTGACAAAGGAATCCTCCCAACATGCTGAACCCCATCCACGGGGGCCCCTGCACTCGCGTTCGGCTCGAAAAAACAAACAAAAAAAAAAACACCAGAGGCCAAATGAACAAGCTCCCTCAAAAACTGGACTTGCTACAAAAACTCTGAACAACTCGAGCTGCGTTTCTTTTAGGTTTATTACAAACCGAGCCAGACACAGAACAATCACTTCCTGTTAGAGAAACAAAGACACATGAGACAACAAGCTGATTAGAAAACGTAAAGTTTGATTGTTTACCACTACAGCTGCGAAGTTAAATCTTCTTCTGACGCCCTGACTTGTTTGTATTGATTTTTTCACCCTTCAGTAAAACCAGATCAATAAATGCTTATCTTTATTTCATGTAAACCCCCAAAAATAAACTAATCACAGCCCAGTTTCAAGCAGAACTACAGATGCTTTGATGGAGTTCGTCAAAAGTGGTAAATCAGAGTGCTCTTCAGGATGAACTACCACACTGGTACAGAGATTAGAACCATGTCTACAGTGTCTCAACCCATGTTCTCGTTCTCATATAGATCCGAGGTGAATCAGCCTGCTATGGCAACGAATGCCAGGGTATTACTCTGTTTACAAACTAGGTGTGTGACTTCTAGCTGGGTCTGAAAGTGAGTCAGCAAGGTTTGGTGCTCTATGGATTGTATAACGAAGCGCTGCGGAGTTTTCTCGTAAACAAGTTGTCCCCCCACCCCACAAAAAACAAAAACAAAACAAAAAAAAAAACAAGCTCCGTTTTCTAAAGAAGCCCAAACACTCAAAGAGGAACAGGACATCTGCGAGATAAACACATCTCTACCCTCGAGGGAGGAAGTAGGTCAGAAAACAAGCTGAAGAGCTCACGAGATACGAGGAAGCAGACACAAGACGTGCTCTCGGACGAGGGCCCATCTGTGCCTCGACAGCCAGGATGCCACGCGTTAAAGAGGCCGGTTTCCACGGGCAAATCTGAATACGCACAAACACGCAGCCCGTCCACCCCAGGGCTGTTGACTGAAATATGAAAAAGATATACACACACACACACATAAAAGATTGAATTAGTTAATCAGATGATGAGCTTATCTAGTCAGAGTGCAGGGAAGGAAAGCAGCCGGGTTATCTAATCAAATTAGAGCAGGAAAAAAGAAGGTAAATGTGATGGGTCCTGATGAAAACACAAAAAAAAACAACCTGGCTGTGCTTTCAAGGATTTCAAACGCAAACGTTTCCAACTTGGGGGTTTGTGGTGTTCATGTTTTCTGTGAATGCTGACTACACAGAAACTACAAACACTTTAAATCATAAAAAAGAACAAGTGCACAATTCTGTGGACCGAGTCATTTATTTCAGGGCAAAAAAAAGGTGTAATATCTTTAATGTTTGATTATGAAGCACTGCAAAAGGAGAGGACGCTGGCATGCCAACTTGTCTTCAGTGGCTGTAATGATGAGCACAAAGGAGATGATTGAATTAATGAGCCATCTGATAAGCTTCCCTTTCATTTCATGCCAAACAGCCTTTTGTTTCAGAGTGGGGGCAAAAAAGTACATCTAGATGTTACCATGTGTTAAGTTGTTTTGTTTTAAATAAGCACTCCTTGTACCACACACAACAACAACAACAAAAACTTACTCAGAGTTGATTTAAAGTTGAACAAAGACCTGTTTATCCCAGCAGATAACCAGTTCACGTCATTAACTTTTACCTAGTCGCAGTGGAAAGAGAGGCTTGAAGCCTGAAGTGAACTTCCAGGCTGACCCTTTATTTCTTCAACACATGCTGAATAAATCCGCTGAAGAACAATAGACCTGCTTGCTAGCTAACATTAGCCACTCACCTTAAAATAACCACCCTCGTAGTGAGTGTTTGGAGGTCCGAAAATCGCCACTTCCCAGTTGTACAAGTCCGACTCGTCCGCCAAAGTTATCTTGAAGCCTTCGACCGGCTCGTCTTGGAGACTTTTCATCTCCAGCATCAGCGCTTTCTGTGAACTGGCTACATGATGGTGTCCATGCTGAGCCATATTCCACAACGGCTGGTGGTAATATATCGGCTTCCCCCGCCGCAAACTGTGGGACTGCGAAGGACAAACAAAGATGGGTCGGTTAAAAAAAAAAAAAAACACCCAAAAAAACAAACAAAAAAAACCAACAACAAAAAACCTGAAGCTACCAGAGAAAGAAGGGGGGGTTAAAAAAATGAAACCCGTCGCGCTCAGGAACGCGGCAGCGTTGTTTTCCGCTGGTGTGGCTACAAAACAGGATCTAAAATCGAGACGACTGGGCTTTATTTGGTCACAGCTGGCGAGCCTTCTTCTTCCTCTCGGTGTGAAGGTTCCCGGAGATAGAGCCTCAGTACATCCGAACCACAAGGCAGACAGTTTATATACACTCCGTTTCCGGTTGCAGATATCAAAATAAAACCTCAGCACGAATTCCTCAATCGTTATCAGTTTCAAATGATCTGTAAACTTTATGTTATGTTCAAGTTAGCTTATTTTGCTCTCCTGATGTTTACTGTCCTGCTTCGCAGATATTTTATTATTATACTGAGTGTTCTATATATTTTATTGTTCGTCCTCTGTTTAAGGATAACTAGACAATCCGAAATGTAATGGTTTTTTTCCCCATTATTTGGTTCCCAGTGGACCTGTTCGCACTTTGTTTTACCCTTTTGTTCTTTTCCTCCTTTACCTTAAGGGCAACTCACGTAAACAACGAGAGCGGGAAAAACACACTAGGCTTATAAAGAAAACAGCCTCAGTTTGGAGTTATATTTGGTGTAAGATAAAGGTTACGCGGCGAAGCTTTTACTTTGAAAGCATAGAACAGGAAATGTAATTGTCGTCACGGTCAGCGTGACAAAAAGACACTAACCCGAAAACTAGACCGCCCCTTCGTTCAGGTGTGACACAGATAAAGCGGCCTGGGAGGCATAAATGTTCAAATAGACACGGTAAATAGAAATCAGCCCAAACAAACCTTTCAGTTTCGCCATCTGAACTTTCCTCCTCTCAGCAGGTCGTTGTCAGTCAACAGTCGCCTCGATCGCTTGCGCTTCTCCGCAATGCATTGTGGGAATTGAAGTTCAGCTGATGACATCAAGATGACAACAGAATAAAAATAAAAAATAAAAGCCAAACACATACCATTCCAATTACTTGGTTTCAGTTCTTGGGAAAAAAAAAAAAAACAAAACATTTTGGTATATACAGCTTTTATGTCTCGAGACAGACACACACCAATAAAAGACTACAGAAGCTTCTCACAGCCTTTATTTCTACTTTGGGTGGACTTTCTTTAAAGGGAACTTAGATCATTTATATTGTCCCTTTGACATCATGACAATGTACACTGTAAGCTTGATAAGTGACTATGGAGAAATAAAAGGCATAACCATTGAAAACCTGTCATTTTGAGTGTATATTTCAATGTCACAAGCCAAACTTGGTAAGATGACTCACAATAACTGAACCAACAGAATTAAGACAGTGGGTTGCTTTATGTGAACTGATCTGCTCCAACTACATATATATATTCTTTAATTTTTTTTTTTGTCTGAGCCCCACGCCTTTGGCGTCTTGACACCAAGCAGTCTCCCCCCCACACCCATGATTAATAATTTAAAACATTCAGTGATACCACTTCTTTTAATGTCTGAACTTAGAATAGATAAAAACAACACCATCAAAAATAGAGAATGGTCAAGTAAACAACAACATAAAAAAGAAAATGAGGGAAAAAAAAGGACAGAATGGAATGACCAGTTTGTGTAAGCATGTCCAAGAAATAAAAGTGTACATTCCTAATCATGAATTTACCTAATATTATGCACAAAATGATCATAATAATAAACGTATAATGAGACAAGTTTCTTTGATTTGCTGTTAAGTCACTTTCAGGAAGAATACATAATTATCTTTTTTTCTGAGAAACAGCTGATCACCTCTGTGTTCAGACTCTACTACTAGACTGGATATCCAGTGGAATGGCTGACCCGACCTTCTGGTCCCAGACATCATTATTAGAGTTATCTACAATAGCAGACGAATGTGAAAAGAGGCCTTACCAGTAATTACGAACGGACGCTACCAAGTCAGTTTTCATCTTGCTACAAGGATAAACGCTGGACAGGGAAAGCAAGCTCGAACGTGACTGATGCAAACTGAAACATCTAAAACCTCAGAGAGGCTTGTAATAGAAGGGCCTTCTCGTGTCACATTAATGCACACAAAAAAAAAAAAAAAAAAGGAGGCAAGGCAGTTTCTAAAAGGGGGCAAAGAAACGTCAAGGAGGCATGTCGGCTGGGTGGAGTTACCGCGATGGAAAAAGTGGCACGAGCGCAAGTATTTCACAAGGACACATGAAGACAGTAGATGCTCCCTCCCAGTGGAAGCTGGGCATGCTGGCTGGTGGATAGTTCTTAACCTGCTCAAAAATTAACTTTCAAGCAGGGAATAAAGGAAATATGCAACACGAGACGCTCTCTTCACTAGTTGCCTGATAACATTGATACAACTAACCAAACCACCCAACTTCATGACAGAAACTGTCATTTCATCTTGGCGCTGTACACCCTTCATATATTTGCGGTATTCAACTTCAGGATTCAAACCTTAACCTTTATTATTTGTGAATGAAATGATATGTTCAAAGTCACGGGGGGGGGGGGAAGCCCGCTTAAACTATCAAGTTTATACGTTCAAGAGTTGTGTGAAGTTCTACAAGACTTTTAAAGAGCTAAAGTTCAGCACAGAGTCTGAACAAAAGCAGGTAGGACAAAAGTTACTCTATACAAGTTAAACGCTCTGCCTTTTAGTGTATTTAAGTTTTTTGTTTTTTTTTCTATTCCATCAATACAGCTGCCCAATATTTGGTCTTTTTCAGGCCCAAACAGATGAGATGAACTGATGTTCAGTGAGCAGAAAGAAGGGGTCGAGACAAAAGGCGCAGACAGGCTTCAAAAGGAAAAAAAAAAGAAAGAATCAAACCTTCAAACAAAAACAAACTACAGACAAAATACATAAAACTTCAAAACAGTAAAAATACAATGCACCCATCAACAGCAAATGTCCAGTTGTCAACATTACACGACAGGACTGTCACAGACTGAATCGCCAGCGGAGCGGAGTGCAGAAAGGTAACGTTGGAGCGAGTGGAGAACGTGAGGGGCGTCTGGAAACGGGGGGGCTCAGCGTGGAGTCAGGGTGGAAGGAGGGAGGCCGTTTGAAAACCAGGAAGTAAAAAAAAATAATAATTCAAAAGTGAGCTGCAGAGAAGACGAGGTGTGTGGACACAGAGTACGAGTGGGTGACGACAGAGCTGAGAGCGCAGAGGAGAAACAAAGTGTGGCGCTGGAGGAGGAGGAGAAAGGAAGGAGAAAATTTGCGAATCTGAGGACAAATAAATAGGGCGAAGCTGGGGAGGTGCCAGCCGCAGTGTTTCGCAACGTGATTATGTTGTGTTTCAGTGAGGGAGTGGGCGGNGGCACCCTGGGGCTGTCAGACACAATCAGCACTGAGAAAAGGTCTGCTTGATCTCATCCAGCACATTCCCAAGCAGCGTTGGCTCGTCACACTTTGCGTCAATGGACACGGTTTGAGCAGACTGGAAAAGAGGAAGCCCCGAAGTTAAAGTTAGAATTCACTTCAATCAAAACGTTTAGACATGAGACAATAAGAGTTTCTAAAGCAAACTGAATCTGGTTTCAAGCAAATAAACTGCAAGTGACGTATAGACTTTTTTTTTTTGCACAGTACTGATAGTTTAATTGTTTTTTTTTTTAACTTTCCTTTTTCTGCTCACATTGTCTAAAAGAAAAGAAAAATGGCAACAGAACCCAGTTTGACTTACAGTTTTGACCAGCAGACAGACATGGTGACCCTGAATGGACCTGCTGTACATTGAGGCACAGGAGTCGATCCTCTCCACAACTAATCAAAGGCAACAAAAAACCCACAAGTGTCACCAACAAACTTTAAGTTGCACCACATCATTAATAATATTATTATTTATCCCTAAGCTATTAATCATGTGCTGCAGGTTAATCATCATTATGACTTTCAGAAACAACCATGGTGTGTTCTTGTATGTGAAAAGCTTTTTTTGTTTGTTTGTTTTGGGACTAAATGAACAAGTTAAAAAACGACATTGAGAAGTCGTACCAGAGAAGTGGTGGTGAAAGCAGATCCTGGCCAGTAGATGGTGGAAGGGCATGTTAACCCCCTCCAGTCTGATGGAGCTGCTCTTCAGGTCTCCCGACTCCAGCAGCTTTGCAAAAGCATCGCTGAAGAAACAAAAAGGCACAAAATTCGACGACATGTTTACGTAAATGACCGTGTTGTTCAGAGGAAGACCAGTTTTCATTCAAGGCCTTTAACAAGCTCGTCTCTGGTGACATTCAGCCCAACGGTCGCAACTAAAACTACAAAATATTCCAGCAATTTATGGCAAACTGGTCTACGCCATAACATATTTATATGGTTACACCTGCTGTCCAAATGCAAAGTCAGTTACTGGACTGGGAAAAGAAGCATTTTTAAAAAAGACGCCAGAGTGAAGTTTTTTTTTTTCCCCCCACTTACTTTGACTGATGGTTCTGTGTGGATGAGTAAATAGGATTTTTGTTGGGTGGGTAAGGGATATCAGATTGTGTGCTGCCATCTGTGTGTTGGTTTGACATCACTATATGCAGTAATCTGACATGATCCTGACGGCTACAACCGTCTGTGGATTTTCATCTGGACTGAATTGTGGCTGCGACGTGTTTTTCTGACACTTTTATAAAATGCCTGTGCATGCGTGTACGTAGTCTGAGTAACTAAAAGAAGAAGAGTTAAGTTGAAGTGACAAATAAAACACTAACCTGTAACAAGGAGTAGTGATTAGGTAGGAGGTGCAGGTAAAGTGCAGTTTAAAGTCCAGTTTCTCATGAGTGGATGAGTCTTCATTCTGTAACAAGATCACCACATTAAATCACACAGAAACTAATTATTATTCACTTATTAGCCATTAAACAAACAGAAAGATTCAGATGAATGGAAAATTACCAGCCAGTATCAGAAGGTGGTAAGAATTCCTGGTTGTGGCAAAACATGCAAACTATGCTCCACTAAGCTGAACTCGTTCTTGCATATTTTGCAAGTTGATCAATTTATTTTGGATTCTACTAAAAAAAAAAAAAATTACAGTCTTTGAATGAAGTTTTTTTTTCCCCTCATGGCTGCTGAGAAAATTTTGCTTGTGTCTCTAAGGCCCAGTCTGGTTCAAATGGTCAGAAAATAACAAAAGGGGGTTATAAGAATGCTTATGTTTTAATACCAACCTTGACAATAAAGGTCAGAGTTCCCTTCAGTTTCTGTGGCATTACGATACTTTGCACAGTGAAGACAAACCTCGCCTCGTTGGAAACACCTTTAAACAAACAAACAAAAAAAAAGCTCAGTTAGATGATCCAGCCTGATTTCCTATCTCAAAATTTAGATTTATATTCAACAGATCAGTAATAACCCAAATAATACACCTTCACACTATTTTGGTGATAAACTATTAAAGACCAGCGTTCTGCAGATTACCACTGACCAGGAGGAAGCTGAAAGGGGACGACGAGGCCATCGTGTGGACCCGAGCCTTCTGGCCTCTGCAGCTTGGAGTTCAGAGAGTCCAAGACGTTGAACTCCATGGATTTCAGGAAGCTCTCACACTTGTTCTCAAATATAACAGAGACAACCACCTGACTGCCGTCCTGCAGGTTCCCCTGGATGTCACACACCTTGGGGAAAAAAAAAAAAAAACACAAAACAAAACAAGTCGTTTAGTCATGGTGCCTAATCTCCCTTCTCCATTGTTAAAAAAAAAACTTCCTCAAAGTTAAAGCATTGAAGAAATACAGCGAGGCAGATGGATTACTCAGAAGTTAAAAGACACATCAAGATTCCTTAGAAGCACTTTTAACCCAGAGGCAAAAAACAAAACAGAGACAGAATCACTCTCAGAAAAAGAAGAGACGCTGCTGTGCTGCAGAAGCACTCATGTTGTCTGCCTCAGAAAACAGCCTGAAAGAAAACCAGGACAAAAGGAAAGCACATCTATCAGAGGGGTTTTAAAATATTCCGTCAGTGACAGAACTTTAACCATTACCTCGTCGGCATCTTCCTTCATCTTTAAAGAGAGCGAGAAAAAAAGAAAACAAACAGTAAATGCGGGCTTTTGAGACATTTTAGTTTGTTGCTAGGGAGTCCAGACGGTGCCAGAAACGAACACAAAAGGTCAGGAATATTTGTTCTCTCAGCTTAAACTGGGCGCTCGTTTTTGAGAAACTGTGTATAAATTTCCTAACAGACTTTATTTTGTTTAATAAAAAGCAAAACCCAGCATTTCAAGTCCAGGGACGCTGGGAAAAATGGACAGAGTGTCACGGGTTGCAAACAAACACTGAAAATAAAAAAAATATATAATAAAATTTATACAAACTAGCTCCTAACTTAACTGTTGGAAAGATACTGACATGAGATAATTGTCTTGACACATAAATAAAGTTGGGTGTTGCATTTTGTAGGCAGTTCCTCGACATAATAACCTCCCAGCCTTTCCATGAAGAGAAGGCTGTTTTGCAGTAAGATCCCACCAGCACTCACCATCTTAATGTAGGAATTCTCAGCCAGCAGGCAGTAATTGGACATGGGCTGAAAGGAAAGAAGAGCTCAGGTCAGATCAGGCATTCTCTGTCACTCAGTGTGATAACCAGGCAACAGGAGCTTGTTCCATGTCGCTGATGCATAACAAGTGTGTGTGTGTGTGTGTGTGTGTGCAGCGGTCATTGAGATTAACCACAGATGTCAGAAACTTAATTGAGAAAATGAAGCACAGAATGGTAGCAGGGTTCAAATATTATATATATTTTTTCCTACATGAGAACCAAAATTAAATCGGCTCTAAATGAGTGTGTATAATAAATAAAGTTCCACACCCAAAATTGAGCAAAGCATCTTTTTGTTCACACTTCTAATTGCTGTGAAGCCGTTTTAACACTGACCGGGAGCGGCTCTTCCTCCTCGACAGTCCCATTCTGCACCGACTCCTCTCCACCTGCGTCACTGTGGCGATGATGGTGATGATGCTTCTTCTTTTTCTTCTCCTTGTCTTCCTTTTCCTTTTTCTGCTTCTTCTTCTTGTGTTTGGAGGATTTCTGATTATTGGGACATAAAAATGTGATTAGAAACATCCACCCCCAGAAAAAATTTGGATAAATTAATTGGTAGAGGCGTGAGAACTGGTGGGAATATTCCTCTAAAAGAGCAGAGAAACCGGCAGGTCCGTGGCAAGTCATTTACACAAACTTGTGAAAACGAGAGCCGCTGGTGCGCTGCATCTTGCCAGGACATTGTGAACTAGAATCTTGAGCACCGCGGCCAACCTTTGAAATCATCACATCATCAGTGGTGACTCACCGGCTCCATTTCTGTGTCTTTGGGTTCATCCGGCTCGGAGTCTGGCGCTGTGACAGACGGTGCCCCAGGAGCAGGAGCCGCTTCTGCTGCCGCTACTGTTGCTACTTCCTGCTCACACACACACACAAAAACACCACCACGTAAATTAATTAGCAAGAGTGATAGCAGAGGTTGAATTTGCAACTTCTGTGCCGGGAGAGGAAAGTGAAGTTAGCGTGTTTTAAAAATAAATAAATAAATAAATAAAATCCCACCGAGCTCACTGACAACACACCAAGACAAGCGTTGCATACAAGAACGCTAACCAAGGCCAAACTGCTGCAAAACTACAACAGGACAAATCGAAACGCATGTCTGGATGTAAACACACACGTACAGCCGCATGTTTTGTTTTGGGGGAAATCTCTGAAATGCTGCACAAGCTGCTGCTCGTGGGCCTGGTTTGCAGGATTCTCCTAACTGCTCCAAAGTATGCAGCTAAGATCTGTTCTGCTGCTGTGAGAGCCGATACAAAAATAAGTCTTCCACGTGAACATGTTGGAGCATGTTTCTCGGTCAGCTTTTACTCCAGGGCTGAATGATGATGAGTGATAAATACACAAACGTCTTATAAACCCGATTTTAATAAACTGATCTTCTCGTGTGAAGCTATTAAAGATGTCAAAAGCACGTTACGTCTGTGGTGTGTGACCAAACCCTGATTGTGTGGTGAAATCAAAAGTATAACCTTTATCTTTTACTGCTGACAGATGAGAGGATGATTAAAGAATGCAATTTTCTTATATTTTATACTTATTTACATTTAGGTTTTCCAGTCTAAATAATCATAAATGATGCACACTTTTTTTTTTTAGTCTACATCTTGTTTTGTATACATAAGTGTGGATACAAACAAAGAATTACTTCATAAAGATGGTCATCATCACCCTATATGAGCTCTGAGGAAGCAGAGGACACATGATGATGCAGTGGGGACGCAAAGAACCACACAACTGAGGCCACACCCTTGTTTGTATGTCACCACCTCAAAACCACCACGAGACTCATAGAGCAAAACAAAAGCCGAGGAGGACCACTGGCACTCTGACACATTTACATACGCACGCAAGCACATGCTAGACAACAGACTGAGGCTTGGTAATGGGAGAATAGTATTGTGTGACCTGTGGAATAAAATAAAATAAAATTTAAAAAAAGTGTCTAAGGTGAGAAACAAAAGAGTGGTGCTTAACTAAAGGCTACTGAAGGAGTGTAGAGTAAGTCCAACAAATGGAGGAGGTGTATGAAACAAGGCCATGGAAGAGGAATGTGCGAGGTCAGTATATGAAGGCAGAACATGGAGAGAGTTGGGGAGGAGAGGGGAGGGGGGTGGTGACTCAACCTGGGTGTTAGAGGGCACTGGAGTGTTTGAGAGCCAGAAATCCAGATCCGAAACCTAGGAGAGGAAGGCAGGGAGAGGAGTGGCAGGAGGTGAGAGGGGTTCTGTATCTTCCCATTATTCATGAAAACGGATACAGAGATCACACTGCACTATTTCATGAATAAATCAAGCATATGGCAAGAGAATGCGCAGTCAGCTACGAGAGAACTGATACTCGATCGCAAGAGCCGATTGAAAAAGAGGCTGGAAGAAGCAATGGAGGGGCTGAGTCAAGGATAAGGATCAAACATGTCTGCATCTAATCTTTTTAGGAGGTAATATGAATTATTGGTGAAAGCAAATATTAGATACTAAAATGAACCGTTAAAGAGGCATACCTCAGCAGAACTGGAAGTGGGCAGAGCTGCCACTTCACTCGTTTCTTCTGATTGGACCACGGGCTCTTCCATCTGACCCCCGAGAAGGTCCTCCTCTTTTTCTTCATGTTTGTGTTTCTTCTTCTTTTTTTCTTCTTTGCTCTTCTGCAAACAAAGAAAAATCCTCCCTGTGTCAGTCAGTCCAAAACCCGCCACGTTATCACAGCAGCTGACAGATCCAGAAATCTGATTCACTGGTCCTTACAAACAGTTTCATGAACTACACTCAGACTTGTGAGTGTTGAATAATCCTGCACTTTCACCTTTCTATCCCTGTCTTTATCCTTCTTCTTCTCCTTTTTGTCTTTGCTGCTCTTCTTCTTGGGTTCCTGTGAAGCTGCGTTTTCTCTCTCTCCGTCTTCCACTGGGCTTTTCTGAGCCTCGACTGCACGGTGGGACCTGACCGGCAGCTTCTCGTTGTCTGCAAGCGGCCTGGACAGAGAAAAATGCATGCAAGCGCGTTACAACCACTCACGAGACTCTTGACACAACTACGCATTTGGGGTTAAAATCTGAGAAATGCTTCAAAACCTCCAGCATTCTTTGAAAGTCAGTGTGTTACAAAGGCTGGACAAGGCACGTCGGCTGCAGACGACTGTCATACTCAAGCACATTTTCTAGACTTTAATAATGTTAGGTTTCACTCCAAGCATCGTTTTGCCATTTGTCCCACAGAGCTTCAATCTTTACACCATCTCAGACAGCCAGGGACCAGCCCAAACACTGCTGCACTCCGAACACAGGAGCTTTCAATGCTCTGACAAAGCAGAGTTCTCACAGGCAGGAAGGTGCAACGTGTCCCCCTGCTGGCAAACTTCCATAAAGACACTGCTCTGAGTCAGGACTGAATGCAAATTTAATACTTTGTCCAGGAGTGTGACGTCACATGAGAACTATGTATTAACTATAGCCTATAAATCACTTGTGAATAAAAGGGCTCACAAACTCAACACACACAAAAATAAACCCCAAACAACTTGGCAAAGAACCCATTTCAAATGCAAACTTTAGGTTAAAAGCAGCACGTCACAAAGAAACAGTGTTCCCATTTCTTTAGTTAAATCTATATATATATATATATATATATATATATATATATATATATATATACACAAAAGAAATACCAACGATAACGCAGTTTATTTTAACACCAACAGGGTAATTTCCAAAAAGCAATTAATTAAAAACAGAAGTTGACTAATTGTGAGTTTTTCTATGGCTGAAGCAAATCTGTAGAAGTCAGGGTAGTCAATGTCAGATTCAAAACACCCTTTTTGAAGAATTTTTGGTCTTTGTGTATTTTTCCTGTAACAAAATAAAACAGTAATTGCTCAACTTAAATCAGTAGTCTCCAATCCTGGTCCTGGAGGGCCACTATCCTGCATGTTTTACTTGTTTCTCTGCTCCAACACACCTGATTTGAATCAATGATGATCAACAGGCTTCTGCAGAACATGAAGAGGTGATTTAACCACTGAATCAGGTGTGTTGGAGCAGGGAAACAAGTAAAACATGCAGGATAGTGGCCCTCATGGACCAGAGTTGGAGACCCCCGACTTAAATAAACGGATATTCAGCAACCCTCAGAATGACTTGTAGACTTAAACTAATATCTAGGAGAGTATTCTCACTTAAAAACATTAAACTGTGGATTACAGTGCTTGGTCACAGTATGTACTACCATTACTACACGCCTGTGTTTACATTGATTAGATATGTACAGCTATGACACATTACAGATTTAATTTTTTTTTTTTAAAGTGACCAACATACACCAAATAAAATCAGTTGTCTAATTAGTTTGGGTTTAAGAGCAGTCAGACAGCTGAGGTAGACATGAACTGAGGGCAAAACCACTGTGACGACGTATTTTGATCCAAATTATTAACCTAAAGAAACACGAAACGGCAAAATGCTTTTAGGACCCCATTTCAGGAGGACAAGTGGCAAAAGATTAAATCCTGAGAACATCAGCATCAGTCTGTTGTTATTTGTTATCTTGTCACAAAAATTGTACACTTTCAAAGAGCAGATTAATCAGAGTAGTTTGTTATTTACAGATGCTGATATTGTCAGGCTGAGTGAAAAGAAAAAAAGAAAACAGTGAGAAGGATAACGATCTGGATAAGAGAGAAGGAATGCTGACAGATAAAATGTCCAAAGCTACAAGCAAACTCTAAAATATTAAAAAATACAAGGAAAGAAGAGCAGAAGGGAAGCAAACTGCAAGCTCCAAATGTGAGAAGGCATCTATATTGTAAGGATAAAGGCGTCTATTTGCAGAGAGAGAAAGAAGAGGCAGGAAAGCAGTCGGAGGCAGTGGGAGCTCAGGTCCGGGGGCTGGGATACTACTCACCTGCGCCCAGCCGATTCCACCAAACTGCTCTCACAGAGAGGCAGTGATGGTTGTGTGTATGCATAGAAAAGAAGAAGCAGAAAGCCATGAGGAGTGTGAGAAAGGTTTACGGTCGTATTGACTTCAGTGCTGTGGCCAGAAAGATGGACAGCGTAAACAGAAAGTTACCAGATCATTTCAGCTTTTCCACTATTTGTCATATTTTAAACTCATTTTAGACACAACTGACAACAGAATACCACAACAGGTTTCTAAAGCATGTCTATTAAGTAACAACCCAAAAAATTTTTAAATTTTTTTTTATGAATGCTCATACAGGTCAGGAGCATTTTAAACTTTTTGTCTCGGAGCTCACCTACAGCGGTCACTGAGCGACAGGTGGGGTTTGCCCTGGGCAGATTGCCGGTCCATCACAGGACCATAAAACCCACCATGCACGTTCACACTCACACCTAGGGTCAATTTAAAGTCACCATTTATCTAACATGCATGTTTTTGGACCGAGGGATGGGGAGAGCATGCAAACTCCATGCAGAAAGGCCCCAGCTGGGAGTCAAATCAGGACCTGCCTGCTGCTAACTTCCTCACAAATTGCTCACTTTGGCTGGGCAGCCATATTTAAGTCTGCTGAAGGATGATCTGAAGGCGTTAAGAGCAAAAGGTATTAAACTGAAACTCTCCCAGAACACTACAGAAGTTGTGTTAAATAAGGAAAAAAAATAAATCTTAAGCAAAAAAATGTGGAAAACCTAAACCAGGTGAAAACTTTAGATTGGCTCCGTACTCCGTAGAAAATACGGAAATTCTTTGAGCAAGTCATCACTAAAAATAAAAACACTCAGCTGCAACTTTTAGCCTATAAAAAACCCCAGCTAAATAAATAACGCAGGGTTGATTGGATTTTGTAGATCTCTGAAGAACCTTAACAAAAACTGATGAGCCGACCGTACGCAGACCTGAGATCAATACAGCATTGACTCACTTGTCCAGGTCGATGTCCAGAGCTTTGTGCGGGTCACTGGGGTCTCTTTCATCATCATCACTGGGTAAGGCATTCTGATACAAGGAGAGATCACAATCAATAATGCAGAGTTAATAACTTGTTATATTATTTCTTACAGCAACAGGAAATTCACTCCGATCCTGACTTTCAGGACTACAACTGATAGATCCAACGTGGACTGAAATAAAACCCAACTAAAACCCTTTCATGTCTCATAATCAGGTAACTCTGTTTCTGTTGAACTAGCACTTGTCTGAACATTATCCGTTCATTTCCTGTTAAAGCCACAGCGAGCACACCTCCGGCATCTCCTCTGTTACAATGTCCACCATGTGCGCAGGCGCGATGTCCTCTTCGCTCTCCGGACCGGAGTCGTGTTTCCTCCCTCGCCCGCTGCGCTTTTCTTTCCTCTTCTTCTTCTCCTTCTTCTTCTTCTCTGCTCTCACTTTCTGGCGGCGCTCCTCCTCCAGCTTTACGTACTGGTCGGACATAGGCAGACCTGAGCGACAAGGCACAGATTAAAGCTGATAAACCCAAATCATAAGAAGTGTATAGAAGAAGAATGGTAGAATATTGTGATTCTTAAATTAAACAACTTAGACTTTAGTTTAGGTTCCTCAGACTCATGAAAGTGAAATAAGTGTTTTGTCTGTTAATTTAAGAAAAGTGTCTGCCACCTGGGACTTTGAGAGGCACACTGAGGTCAATCTGCACAACTGGGATGTGCTCCACTCCAGAAGTATCCTGATACACCTACACAGAAGAAGTGGTGAATTTAACACATAAAAAGACACCAACAACAGGAAATTAAAAGTACTACTACTACTACTAATAATAATATTAATAAACTTACCTTTTGAGAGGATGGGGAGGCCTTGATGTAAAACGGGTTGTTAGCTTGCTCCTGCTTTCTGGCTTCTCTCCTCTAGGAGTGAGCAAATCAAAACGACAGCATGAATTATTCGATAACTTGAAGCATAAGTTTAAGTTTTGATCCACATGAGAAGCTGAAATAATTATACAAACTAGGAGAGGAGCAATCCTATTTGTTGGAACAATGACCCCAAAGGTTTGACAACATTAACGAACAAATACTTATAAAATCTTTCTGTTTAATGCCAAATCTTTAACCACTGGTATTGACAAAATAACATGCTACCATTTAGGTGAAAAAGGGTCATGACTTGTGTAACAGAATACACAAATAAGTCCCGGTCCAAGGCTCAGCTGAGTTGATCCGTACGTACCCTGGCCAGCTCTTTCTCGTCCACCTCTGTGTGGCGGGGACGGGAGTGTTTCGGCTCCTCCTTTGTGAAAATTGCCTTCGGCTGCTCATCCTCTGACTCACTTTCAGACGGAGGCTCGTTGATCCAAGCATCCAGGTCCAGGCTTTACAAACAAACATGTTTACGACAAATTAGTCAAAGCAATGTGCAGAAGATTTGTTTATCTTTGCAGATAAAACAAAAAAAAACAGATGCCTTCTATTATTAATTAGAAACAACCCAAAATATATTTTGTTTGGAGTCTTCTACAGAGTAAACTCACCCTTCAGGAACAGGGACTTTCTTCTGTGCTTTAGGGGCCACAGGGTTGAGTTCTCCAGCGAACAGCGCACAGACTTCTTCTGCCACTTCGACATCCTTCTGCTGAAGCTTCTGGATGTACTTGACCAACTGCAGGATGCAGGACGCCTGAGAAACGAGGTAAGCAGATCTAGATCACTGCGCCTTTGGTCATATTTTATGTAGTGGGTAGCTTTGAGATCCTGATTGTGTTAAAAGGTCAATAACTATTCGCAACCAGTCGCTCCTTGTTCTTACCCTCTCCTGAACCTCCAGGTTGGCGCTCTGGACAAACAGCGGTAGCCTGTCTATCATCAGCTGACTGGCTTCCTGTGTAGTTGTGCTGTCCGTGTCCCCTTCCTGACTCTTCAGCACGGTGGCAAACAGCTTGGCTGAGTTTTGCACATACACAGCCTGGATGTGGCCTGGCAGGGTGGCCACCTTTGGCCTCAACATGGCCTCTAATGTCTGCATAGGGTTCTCCAGGTGTCTAAGAAAATACGAGAAAATGCATACCGTTACACGTCACCTTTTTATCTCAAGCAAGGTAAAATAAATTTAAAAAAGCAAACTGTCTGCAGAACTTTCCTTCACTACGTAGAGAAGAGACAAAAATAATAAAATGGATGTAAAAAATTGATTAAATTAAATATTAAATTCAAGATTTGTGGGCCAAAACTTGTGTTTTTACTAAAACTGGAATCCCAACCAGAACTCTTCGCTGCTCGTCGGGCTCCATTTTTAAACATCAACTTACTCTGAGAACTCGCCGCAGATCCAGGCCGCAGCGTACAACACTTCACAGATGCCATTTCGCTGCGTGTTGCCAGTCAGCAGGTGGGCGTTGTCCAGCAGGGTCGCCATCTGGGCGACGGCAAACGCCCGGATGGCTTTGACCCGAATGGCGACATCCAACATCTGAGAGGCGATGAGGTGGCCGTGACGTGTGCCCTCTAATCGGGTCAGCTCCACCAGGATACTGATGTACCTGTCAGGCAGATATGAGGAGGAGGTTGAAAAACAGCAATGCCAACAAAAGTCCAAATGAAACTGAAGATGCAAAGGAGCAAAAACTGACCACTCAAAGTTTGTGATGTACTGATAGTTGCTTTGGCTGCAAATGTCAATGATCTTGGTGAGCAGCTCATCTCTGTAGGTGGTTCCTTCGGCTTTGTCTACATGTAGCATCAGCTTCTTTACAATCTCCATCAGGTTCTTCTTCGACACCTGGAAGAAGAAGAAATTTAAAAGGTTACCTGATACTTTTTCATGCTATCAAATTAGAAAAATATGTTACAGTTTAAAACATAAGAGGGCAAACAAGCATTTTATTTTAGAACGGTGGTGCCTAACCAGGGGCCCTGCCCTCCCTGATGGGTGTGTGTTTGTACACACAAATACACACCCATCAGGGATCTGATCTGCACCGTTGTTGTTACACACAGAGGAACATTTTGGCAAATGTTTGTGCTTTATGGAGGTGTATTAAATAAAAGGAGAGGGAAAAAAAATCCAAAATGCATCAGCCTGCTGTTTGTTTAAACAGTCAATCTATCAGATACTTTCACTTTGTACAGAAACCGGATTTACAGGAGCTGAAAACATGTCTGACAGGAAGCGAAACCAAGTCCACTGCAGAGGAAATTTTCTTTTTATCCAACTGAAAATTACAAGTCTTGGACCTGCATATACAAGAACAAACCACAACCTGAATGAGGAGCTGGCTCACACACACAAGCTGATTCGGTAACTTATTTCCAGGAAAACAAACACAAGAAGCTTAGGATTGTCAGAGGAGGCTATTCCTCCCACAAACACTTTCAGGCTATTCTCTCAATCAGCACAAAGTACTTGTCAAAGACCACATTTCAGAACCAACTGCAGCAATACAAACAAAAGCCTGAAGGTATCAAAGATCAAGGAGCCCAATATTTACTTTGTTTATTTTCAAGCACAGAAAACTGGTCTTGTAAAATGTTTCAATAAATGTGCTACTCTTTCGTAGTTCTCAGAAAAACACTGGATAGAAAGCAGGTTTTTGTGAGTGGAGTGTTCAGAAAGGAGAAACATTTTAAATGATTGTTGAAATAATTTATGATTTCAAAGGTTCGTACTAAAATGTAGGACGTTCCCTCAGTATATAAAGACATCTAAAAGGTGACTGTTGATAAAACTATCACACAGCTAAAATCTGGCAGGATTTTCACAGCGAAGTCTGAACATTTATGCCCTGCAAACTGCACTGAACAAATAAAGTCGTCTCATACACGATGTCAGTTCATTTCTGCACTACACACATAAAAAAGGTCATAATTTGCCGAGTTAAATGCCTTAAACAGCTCGTGGTAACGTTAAAGCAGTAGGGTTTTGGCATCATACCATCCCATAGAGCAGGTCCAAGGCTCTGAGACGAATAGATTCATCTTTGTCATCCAGACACTGGAGGATGAGGTCCTTATGAGACTGCACCGACTTCGGATGGGTCTTCAAAATCTTGGACATGGCGAGCAAGCCCAAGTACTTCACTGCGAGAAAAAACAAAACAAAGCCTCAGTAAACTGAGCAAGTCGTTTCTATTGCTCACTCTTAAGTTTGTTTAAATAAACAGAACTGTTCTATTGCCTCATTTTATAAACTACATCACCAAAACTGATCCTTTCTGTAAAACAATCTCACTTTTCTTGATTCATTATAATTCAAAGTTACTAAACTGGAAATAAAAACTAGAAATAAAAGCTTCACTAAAGACATTTTATTTGTTTTTACTACAACTTGCAACTCTGTTCTTTTAATAGTATTGATTCTAAAACTTTTAGCATAGAGAAAAACAAAAATCTACTAAATAAAACTACATGAAGAGAGGAAAAAGGAAACAAAAAAGAAACACAGAACGATGGAAAGGACAAACATACACACAAGACAGTGGAGTTTTGTTTGGTTTCATCTATTTGTTGTGTTCCTGGCAGATCATAATCTCAAACCAAAATGATTTTAATTTTTTTGAAACCGGTTGAAGCGCGGCACTCTGTCCGTTGTCTTATGTGGCAGAGCCCAGTGCCTCTCGGGTTCCTGAATCAATAAACGTGTGCCGTGCCGACCTTGGGGTAAGGTAACAATCATCACCGGAGAGAATACCTCATGAAATATAACCAAGGAGGTGACTTTACTGCAAAACGATGGATTTTACCTCCAAATATATTTGTTCTGGTCTGTGATATGTTGAAAATTTCTGTGCATTTTGTTTAAAAGTGCACAATAAAGGACACAAGAAGACAAAATTAAACGATATAGTTTGTTCGCTTTGTTGCTGCTCATGTGCAGCCCTGACCAGATAATTATATTCACATTTGAGAGGTGTTGTAAGTCGTGTGTGGCTAAAGATTTAAGCTGCTTTTTGACAAGCACAGATCTGCTTTGCTCACTGGTTTTGATGCAGAATTTCCACATCACTGAAGAAAGTTAAATATAAAGCCACCTCAGAGGCAGGCCTCACGATGTGAAAGGAGTAACTTGAGTCGACACAGGACACAGCTGGCTTGACCCACTACAGTAAGCCATGACTGCGTAGCTCAGCTTCTGAAAATAGAAATAAACCCTCTAAAAAAATCTGCAAATAGAAGAACCAGTTTGCCTGAAGAGAACCAATTAATGCTGCTTTTGCTTTCCAGATACACAGGCCGTTTATTTCAACAAACCTCACACACATACTCCCAACTCCTGGTTATATCATCCAATTCTGAGAACCAATATTTTAGGTTCTGGATCAGCCTTCTTTGTTGATCAAAATAACCAGAACTTCATTTTCAACCAAAAGTTTAAATGGTATTTTTTTGCTAGTTGAAAGGAAAAAAAGCCAATAAGAGGTGCAGTAAAATAATAAATCTGCAAAGCTACAGAGATTCTACTGATACCAGAAGTCTACAGCCTACGCTACACACACACACACACACAGAGCTATCTACAAATGGTAGTCCAGATAACTCGAATACTGGTTGGTTTGTAATGCCGTCTGATTGAAGAAATGATCTGTGAGAAAACACTGAAAGTTGCCCACTTTCACTGTCATACTCAGCAGGTTTTCTGGGAGGAAAGAGGTTGATGTTCCTTAGGAATGACAGAATTCCAAGCAGGCCTCCCTAATTGAGGAGAAAAGAGCGCTAATGTTCGAGCTATCCAGAATCGGGGAGGGGTCTACGGAGTTGTCGTCTACAAGGATGGACTGTTCCACAGTCAGAAACACACAGACAATGAGAAAATGACACACTGCAGGCATTGACAGAGGGCTCACAGTTCTGGTCCGAGTCTTCTATCAGGATTCGCAGTTTCTGCACACAGAGCTGAGGGAGAGAAGATGGCAGAAGACAAAACAGGGGAAAAGGGGAAGAGCCATTAACGTGATTTCCACACCAGTTTGAGTTGTTTTTATAGGAGCATAATGTAAGAACAAAAAGAGAAAAATTAGGTTTTTAGCAGGTTTTATAAAGGATGCAGTGTCCAATGTGTTCTGATTCTGAACCCTACAGATCTGTGCTGAAGTTTAAACAAGTTTGGTTTGAGCTTAAAACTCAGTGAAGACGTCTTAAAGCTGTGGCGTCCAGTCCTGGTCCTGGAGGGCCACCATCCTGCATGTTTTAGTTGTTTCCCTGCCCTTCAGCAGGTCTTCAAGTTCTTCCGCAGCCTGTTAATCACTAAGTCATTCAAACCAGGTGTGTCACAGCAGAGAAACATCTAAAACCTGCAGGACAATGGCCCTCCAAGACCAGGATTGGACACCACTGTCTTAAAGGGTCCAATCAGAGGTACGCGCCATGGAGTTTGTGTGTTTGTTCACCAAGTGAAGTTAGCCGATTACACTGAAGGGATCAAATACCCGAGGTCAGTTGTTTCTATGAGTTACAGTATGACTCCCCCGACACGTCCCTTACTCCGTCTGAAACAAACCTGGAGGCTGTGATAAAGGCACAGCTTCTGAACGACTCTAAAGTCACCAAACTCCAAGGATATTATGAACCCAGATCCTCTTAGCTGCTGCTCGTCTGTTCCTCCTGATCCGTAAAAGTAATGCCCAAGCTTTCGTCTGACAGTCTGACAGATAAATCCTCTACCAAAATCTGCAAAAAACTTACTGTTTTCTAGGCATTTCTTTTAGACAGCCAGCAACTGGTACCAAACTTAAGATGTAATTTGTTCTTCTCCCAGCTTTGCACCCCCCACAGCAAATACAGTGAATGTTGTGTTTTATGTGAAAACAGCATCACTAGTTCAAAGTAGACCTTTTTTTCCTGCATTGATTTAGGACAAACAAAATCACCTTCCCTGCGTGTCTCACAAACCTTGTTGTTCTATTTAAAATGATGATTAGACAGACAGACAGAGAGCATGCATCGTGATTCAGCTGGAGTGGAAAGGGTCTAAAATGAGGATCTGGACATGCTAAATTGAGAGCTCAGGACCTTGAAGCCTTACCTGGATACTAGCACTGTGGTTAGGCATCCCAGAGGACAAAGAAATCAACACTGCAATGAAGAACAAGAAGGCAGTTAGACATTACCATCAAATATTTTAATCAAACTTAAAACAGTTTCAAAAGTCTACAGAAGTCAAACATTGAATCCTAAACAGGTGGACTAATCTTAAATACTGACTGTATAACTAATGTTTGTTTTGCAAATGCAAACAAAACTATGCTGAAGAATAAATTAAGTGTACACGTTTTCGCTAATGCTCATATGCCTTATAATTACATAAATGCAAAACTCTATAACAAACTAAATCTACAAAGACAGCAACACTGAGTCGACTGCATGTCCCAGATTTTCACTGACCTGCAATTACAGTGTTGACACATTCATACAGCAGAGACATGGCAGAAGTGCTGCGAGAGGGGAAGACGGGGTACAAAACAGAGAACGGAGAGATTGTTATTCATCATTTCGTCACGTGTGACTCTCTGTAGAACAACTTTAATGGCTGTAAAACGAACTTTCAGCTCACCTGTGGATTAGATTTGTCAGAGGTTCAATTAGCTTCTTCCCCAACCTTGGCTCCAGAGGTGTGAGCGCACCAAACTGTAAAAAGAGCACCGAGATCTGCATCACTCTGCGTTACATTGTGAATATTATCTGTTTAAAAACAATTATTTCTGCCTATGTTTGTAAAACTATTTTGTTAGTTTGGAGCGGCAGTTCGCCGCGTCCTGCCGTCTTACCAGTTTGATGATCTTAATGAGGACCCAGTTATTCGTAGAAGAGGTCATGAGTTTGAAGAAAAGTGGAGCCAGAGACAGGTAGTTCTTGGGATTTCTCCTGGCCAGCTCACAGATAACATTTACAGCTGCTGACTGGACACCTAAATGGAATAAAAATAAGAATAATAAACAAACCACCTGAACATAACGTAAGCATTTGTTATGTCAAGCAGTTTCTTAAAGTTGTCAAAACTGGTTAAAACCTTTTAAAAATTCAGAAAAGTAGGGGGAAGAAGATTTTTCTTTAGGTTGCATCACACCTGATGTATATTCACGGAGTTTTCTTTTGCAAGACCAACGTTATCTCACCAGACTGCATTTCAGTACATCGATAGGATTTAAAAGTTCAAAATCTTACATCTCCTGCACAATTTCTACAGATTCTGTTCGAGAAAACCGAGCTGCCCTGACAGCCTCAGTGCATGCAGCATCCCCCTGGCTGTTTTCGAATCCAGATTGTGCAAACACCACACTGTCAGTGATTGAATTATAGATCTGACAAGTGATGCTAGGCATGTTTTACATCTCCTGGTTACTGGCTGAAAGGAAATACTCATCTGGACAGATGAAAATAAAGCAATTCAAAAGGTCATTTGACATTTAGGGGATGCTTTTCATATGAGAAAATAACATCTATCAGCCTTGGCAGCATCAAAAACATCTTATTTCATATTATTTCTCAATGAATCATTTATGAGATTCAGATGACAGGATACACCGAGGAACAAAGCTTTCCTGTGTAACAAAGTCGGTACAGTGTGTTTTCCAATACCTGGGTCTGGGTCCTCCAGTTTCTCTTTAAGCCTTGGGAACGCAGGGCGGAGGGACTCTGGGTACTTCAAAAACACCTTATACATGATCAGCACAGCTTTCTTCCTGATGTAAGGTTTAGTGTGGGACATCTAAGGTAAAAAACAAACAAACAGAGGAGACAGTTGTATTAAAAGTGGTAAAAAAATAAATAGAAATAGAAGACTTTGAGAGGAAAAAAAAAAAAAAGATATCCGGAGAGAAAATACAGCTCTAGAGGGAAAGCTTTGGGGGCAAACTTGACATTTTCTGCGTGACTCACCAATGTCATGATGTCATTAGCAAGGTCCCGAGCCAGGTCAGGGGTCACAAAACAAGAGAGGCCAGTGAGGGCAACTCCTGTGTCATACTGGTTAGGGCTACTGAGATCCTGGAAGAAAAAAAAAAAAAAAAAAAAAGGAGAAATAATATAAGAGAAACATAAGACAGAAAAGGCTGGACAGGAAATAAAAGAGTCCAGAGATTTTTACAGGATACAAAAAACAAGAGCATCACTGACCTTTCGAATCTGATTGGTTGTCAGCATGATGACATCTGTGCTCTCGTGAAAGCACTGTGAGGCTGCTAAGTAACCAATCCTCTGCAGGGGGGAAAAAAACAGCGTGTCATTTCATCAGTCTGCAGCAGCGCCACACAGGTTTACCGTAACTGTATAATTCGCTTTACACAAAGTAAAGTTTCTTTCAGTACCTTGTATGTGAACTTTGAAGAACTCATGACTTCAACGATGTTGAAAGCGGCCCAGCTGACATCATAGCCCAGCATCTGAAGCTGTAACACAAAAGAGACAAACTAAATAAAAGCAGAGATGCGAGGCGGTTTAAACTCTACGGGAGCTGACTGATTGGAGCTAAAAGCTTTGAAAGTGAGCGCAGACGCCGTCTGAGGTGAGATAACCAACCCTAAATGTGTATGTTGGCTAAAACCAGGAAGACTGATTACATTTAGTCAAGAACTGCTGGTGGGTATAGATTTGGTTCTGTTTAATCATCATAAACAAAACATGAACATACAGCTTTATAACTGTTTTACAAAACACACCCAACTAACAGGTTAGTTTCACAGAATTCAACCTGATAAAAGTTTTGACCGAAACAATAAGACTCCACTTTATTTTGTTCAGCTAGTTACATTTGAATTCTGTGCTGTTTAAACAACAATTACAGCCAATTTTATCCAGTATGAGTGACTGTAATATAAGGACGGGTCATTTCAGTAAAATAAATTCCTGTAACTCATCACCTGCTTTATTATGGCCAATGACTTGTCTGTGTTTTAACAGCATTATTATTAAAAGATATATTAATCTGGCAGGTATAAATTGGTGATTATCTTATAAAAGGTGACATATTTTAAGCTTCAGGATCAAAAAATATACTTATATAGTCCTGTTATGCAGGCTCATTTTATATATTGTCATCTGGTTAACACAAACTGAAAGCTTCCCATCTTATTTTGTATGCATCTTAAATACAAACAAGTGTTTAATATGAAACAACACGGGTATCGTTTTCAATAAATGCTTCAAAGCAGGACCAGTCTCCTGTCTGAAGACAGACAGGGTGGGATTAAACCGACAAGCATCACAGTCTGATCTGTATGTGCACGAGTGCAAACCTAACAGAGCAGGTGTGACTGACACGGTGTGTGTGGAAGGTGGGATGTCTGTGTGTGTGTGTGTGGGGGGGGGGTCTTACGTAGGTGAGCTTGCACACAGCATTGGCTTTGACAGCGATGTTGTCCTGCTTGAGCTCCTGTTTGATCTCATCGATGCACGTGGAGATGTACTTGGCCTGAGGACGTTACAAAAGGAGAGGACAAAGCAGACACCAAATCAGATTAGGGCGGAGTAATATCCGGAGCGCTACATTTCTACTGAGCACCCAAAAAGATAAAAAAATAAATAAACAAAGCCAGACAACCCTGACAGGGCTAACTGAGCAAATATGATCAGACCAAGCATCTTTTTTCTCCCTCATTCGATCAGTTATTATTCGTCTACGATGCTACCAATGTTAGCATCAGTCCAACTATAAAAAGGTGCATTGTAGTTTTGAGGGACTTAAGAGCGGACTCAAACTAATCACCCAATATATATCTGGAGAAATTGAGAGCAGTCAGCCAGTTTGATTCTTTTATTTCAGCAGCGGGGGAGTGAGCGGAGTTGGACTTTTCACACAAGAAATCAGTCAACCATTGCCTAGTGGAGCAATCCTAACAAAACAAACACATATAGCTGAGTAGGGTGCGAGAGTGCGCTGGTCATGTGTGTGGAGTCATGAGACAGCACAGTGACAGGAGGAGGTGGAGTGAGGGGGGGGCACTGAGCTCGGCAGCAAAACTGCCGTCATAGAAATCAGGAGACAAACACACTCGTACTTGTTCCCGGCGCTCTTTTTCAATTATCAGTTCAGCACGTCTCAAAATACCTGAAATAGTTGAGGGGTGGCCAACGTGGACAAGCAACCCAGACCGAGCTGGAGCTAATTTAAAGAGAGAGAGAGAGAGAGCGCCAGGGTTTTCCAAACTGTCATTTGACGCCAACTAGCGCCGCATCCTTCTCTTTAAACAGAAGATGCCGACCAGCAACTCAGACTCTTCCAAGGAGCGGCCGTCCTCGCACTTTTTCCTGAATACGCCCTCTGTTCCAAAGTGGATGGGTGAACTGTGCAAATATTCAGCTCACATGTGAAAAACACAGAAAGCATTTCAAAAATGTGGGCTGACCACAAAAAAAAAAAAAAGACAGGGCAATGTATACTCTTGAATGGACACACTGAGTGTTAATAATTCAGCAGACGGTCCACTGTTGACCGGGCAACCAGCACCTTATCTGGGGGACCCTGGTTAGGTTACCACCGACACAGATCACAGACAGCAACGTGCACAAGCCATCAAGAGCAGATCGTCTCCATGAACACGGCTGATCTTAGTGCTTTTCATTTCCAAAACAAATTCTTTCAGGAACAGCATATTGGCTTGATCTAATGGTTTTTACCCCTGCCTACATGCTCATATCACAACTAGTAGGGTTGACAAAAATGTTTTGCAGAGAAAGAATCCTAAAGCTGTTACTGAAGTAGACAAATGCCATCGATATTTTACACCTGACCTACAGCCGTTTAGGTGCGCACAGCGGTGCAATTCAGGGACCTCTCACCCTCACCCCTCTACCCTGATGAAACATTTTTATTTACCTCATGAGTGAAATATTTAAAGATGCAAAATGACGGCCTCCTTTAATATTACAAATGGTGGCTACGTGAGAACCCACCTGCGATAAATTCCACCAAAAACCACTGCCCGTTTTGTGTAAGGGAAGTAAAAAGTTTGTTTATTCACTCAGTGAGTTGTTCTTTGTGATGTTTTCAACATTCGCTGCAACGTTCAAGTCCTGTAGTTTTAGTCCTATTGGGGTGATCTTGGTGTCAGATTAAAAAAGGTGCTTTCAAGCTCTGTCCAGTGGTGCCGAATTCATCCTGTTTGCTCAAACTTTATTCACTTTTTTTTGTCACGTTGCTACCTGTAGCACACTCACCTGGATGAACTGCTGCTCAACTCTCCACACGCTGCGCTTAAAACCAGAGGAGTTTGATGCGCATCAAGTTTAAATGTGGCTTCTGTCACACTTTGGTCATGTCAGTGTTCATCTGTCCTAAATTTAACCAGAGCCCAGAAGGATGCAATAAACCCAGCGCTTGTTGGAGAACAGAAAAGTGGCTTTAAATAATAAAAAGCAGGCCCTGCAGGTAACCAGCTGTACTGCCTTGTTATTGTTCACTTTGCAATCTTGTGGCCACTGTTTCCCTTACAGGTATTTTCTGTTCCTTGCAGGTGGATTTGTGCTTTTTCATGTCCTCCCATGCCACTGATGGAGTTGTCAACATCTCTATATGTTGCATTTTACCACTCTTTCCTGTTTTTTTAATCATAGGCTTAAAAAAACATTAATATTGTATTAGATCAGAGGGAGCCCCTTGTTTCCTCGGGCCTGTGCTCTGGTTTGGTTTCAGTAACGCTGAGTTGTTAAGTTCCTGCTAAATTGTGATTCATTCTTCCTCTGACTGACTTTTATCGGGCTGTCAGCAAGTCTCCTCCTTGACATCGTTCCTAAAACTCAGAAGCAGCTCGTCTTCAGTCATTCGTCATTCAGCGGAAGTCAACCAGCGGCACAAACTCGTGAATTTGACCGCAGTTTGCAGCTAGCTTGGCGGCTAAAGCACCCGGGCTAACGTTAAGTCAGCCGGGGTTAGCTGCTGGTTAGCTGGTATAACGGTGACGGCGGACGAGTTTACACACAAGAAAAGAAAAGAAAACACAAATAAAGGCGAGGTTTTAATTAGCTCCAGGTGACAGCGTGTGCTCGCGTTACCTCATCTTCCTTGTGATTCCTAATGCCACGTACTAAATCCTGGAGGTTCTTGTCGAACATCCGATCGATGCTCCCTTTGACAATCTTCAAAGCCATGTCTGAGTCGTCCCGCGGGGCCCGGGTGGGTGGAGGTGGTGGTCGCCTTGAAGGCAGAGAGATGGAGGTCCCGTTCGACTAGTCTCTCATCCACCCGGGTGCCGTGTGTCCGGGGGAGGGGGGTGTCGGCTGCAGGTTCTCTATCCGAGCCCGGCCAGATGAAGCTGCTGCGAGGCCAGACGGGGCGTCCCGAGCTGCGCGGAGAGACGCTAGCGGTGGATCTGTGTAGGAAATGGCTGACAAAATGGCGTCTGCAGTCAGCTGACCGGAGCGTTAGGCGAGAATCTCATGTGGGAATCAGCGGAATTAAAGGTCCAGAGCGCCCCGGTTCAGACCTGCCGCGGGACAATCAGTAATACAAAAAATAAAAAAGTCATTTCGGGAACAACATCATTACATTTCTCTAGCACGTTAAAATAAATACAGGTTGTCTGAAAATTACAGTTTATTTATGCAAATAAGGCTTCATTAACCGAAACGCTAGAAAGATGTATGGAAGCCCATTTAGGCCATAATTATAAAAAAAAACAATCTCACTTATTATGAGAATAATTTCAAAGCTAATTCATAATTAGGAGTTGGTATATTATAGTTTAACATACTAAATGCTGACCTAATAGCTAATATTTATGACTAAGGGTGTTTCATAATTATGACTGATAATTATAAGATAAAAATTTACACTGACTTAAAATTATGAGATGGTATTCTATAATTATGAATTAAAGCCTAATTTTTCTTCCATTACAGTGGCAAAAATGGGCTTTTATACAGAGCAGAAATCTTGCCAGTGTACAAACTTTAAGATATTATCAAAAGCTAAATTAAAACTTTTTTTATTACTGTGGTTTGTTCATTTATTAGTATCGTAGCTTGAGAAAAAAATTATTTCAAGTCAATTAAACAGTTTTAAAATACACTCATTACCATGATGACGATGACCATCATCTTGAGATGCAAGTTCTGTTCTTAAATATTTTTGAAAAATAAATATTCTCATATATAGAGAGACCAAAAATCTATTATATCAACTTGAAAGAAAAATGATCATACTTCTTTTGGTATTTCATTTTAACACAAGAATAATCCATCAGCCGAAAGAAAAACAAAAGGACCATATTTGTAGTTAACAGGAAGCAAGAAAAGCAAAACTCATGCTGAGATTTTTTATTCAAGTCTCAACTACATTATAGAAATGCTTTATCAATTTACATAGCACTAAAAACACGTGTTGTATGCACATGACAGAAAAATGTCAAAATAGGCTGCATCTACATGAGATCTCAGTAGCTTTTTTGGGGGGAGGGGGTTTAGTCTGTACTGGTCTTCGGTTTATTACGCAAATATCTGAAAGCAGACAACAGAGGAGAGTGCAAGTTTCAACTGCACATTGATTATTTTAGACAAAAACTGCAATTATTTGAAAACAATAATAATTAAAAAAAAAGTCTGTGGGGTTTAAGTGGAAAACAGTTTTTAAGTGACTCTTTACATTTCAGACTCCATTAACTGGATCTAGACCAGATAATTAAAAATAATATTTAACATAAAAGACTAACAAATAGTACTTCACCACTCAGACAACATTACGCACACAGAAAAGAGGCCTTTTTGTTGTTTGGCAGGCTTTATAAAACGAAGCAAACAGCTGTTAGGAGCGCCACAAAATCCAGAAAGCAACAGGTTCACATCCTGACCTCGGGTCGTTTCGGTCTCTTTATTAAAAAAAACAATCTGTACGATTTCAATCCATATTACCCAAGGTTAAAAATGCAAATATTCATTACAGTGTGAAGGACCAGAGAGAGAGAGACAAAAACAAAGAAAAGAGTTTGTGTGGCAGACAAAATAAAAGCAGTCTGGAGCTGGAGTTTGGACAGTTCAAGTGTCGCATAAAAAGAAAAACATTTCAGAAACGACAACAGAAAAGGTTTGAGCAGTGCCACAAACTAACACCTTAAGAGGCATGTATTTTTTCTGTGAGAAACACGGACCAGACTATTTGAATGGATGGCTTTTCTGATTCGATATCGATGTACCACAAAATGTCCAATATTGACGTAACAGATGCTGCGAGAAATGATGGGTGTGTGTGTTGCCATGACGTTGAGGCAGAAGCTCCGGCTGACGTCAAACAGAGGCCACCATTTATTTATTTATTTTTAAGCACTTGGTCCGCTGCTCGAGACTGAAGAGTCTTTCAGCTTTCAACAGCCGGCGGTTCTTTTTCTGCCGAGATGGAGCCGTCTGCTTCGTCATATGTGTTTGTTGGTTGTTCGGCCGGGCTGTCCGAGCTGTGCCTGAAGAGAAAGCACACTTAAACTCCGGTCGTGTCTAAATTAAAGCTAAAACGGCGAACACAGACGGTTTGCGGTGAACAGATGGTTCGGCGTTAAACAAAAATAAGACAATAACACCTTCTCTCAAACAACATGACTGAAAGTGGATTTTAAACGTTTAATGAGTGATCCTTACCGGTTTGGACTCGAAGCTGTGTCGTCGTTGTTTTCTTCCTGTAACGGTGATTTTGGTTTGTCCTCGGCCTCACTTTTCTTCTCCTCCGACTCCCCGTTCACTGGCGTGGCTTCTAACAAGAGACGAATTTCGACTGAAATAAACTTGCGAGAGAATCCAAACTCCAACCGGAGTTAAAAACACGACGAGCGTAATACAGAAGTGGCTTTTTACCAGTGTTTTGGGACTCTTTGTCATCATTCTCTGCCTCCTTGTTCTCCGTTTTAGGTTTAGCCGGCAGCTCAGCCTTCCCCACAAAGCGAAGTTTTAACTTGTTATAGACGTCGCTGGCTTTCTCCATGACCGCAGCGCTGGCCTTATACCGTCGAATCTGTAAAAATCAACACTGAGGGTTTTATTTGAGTCCCTCATTTCAATCTTAATGTAGTTACATTTATCTTTGAGGGTACCAAGAGCCTGAAAAGGGTTCAAGAGTAACACAGTAGTAGGTTATTATAATACAAATTTAGCTTTTCTAAATGAATCCAACAGATCACATATTTCAATAGACAGACATGGTTTCGTTCCAATAAATACCAAAAGCAGACAAACGATGAAGTAAAGCCAAACGATGAGCAGAAAAGGTGCACCTTTTTTAACGTGGCAATAACTTCAGCGTTCTTATGGAGGATCTGGCTGGTGACGGGTACAGACTCAAGCTCCTCC
Organism: Kryptolebias marmoratus; assembly: GCF_001649575.2. NCBI lineage: Eukaryota > Metazoa > Chordata > Actinopteri > Cyprinodontiformes > Rivulidae > Kryptolebias > Kryptolebias marmoratus. Next base: position 12,079,764 of record NC_051453.1, on the reverse strand, counting down.
AGTGCTCGTAGACATCGCTCAATGTCCTAGAAATCGAACAAACAGGCACAAAAGAGGAGCTATGAATGCATTCAAACACACACCTGCATTGAACGGTTATTTCTGTGACTTACTGGGTTGTCCACTTTAAGTGCAAACTTAATATCTGTATGGAGTTTCTGTAGCCTTTCCTCTGGTGATGGCTCTGGGTATACAGACATAAGGACAAACATGCTAAAATGGTACTTTATAACTTATAATAGTATCATTCAGTGGAGATTTAACAGTGAGCCCTACTAACCCTTTTTCTTTTCCACTTTCTTTTCTGGCTGCCTCTCCACTCTGCGTTTGGGTTTTTCAGGCTTAGACCTACGTTAGAGAGAGAGATCCGTGATCTGTGACCTTTAATATTTAATCACGTCCTTCTAAACGAGGTCTGCTCACGTGTGCTCGCTCACCTTGCTCTGGACTTCTCCTCTGCCCGCCTGGCCTTCTTCTCTTTCAGCTCCTTCTCCTTTCGTTCTTTTCTTTCCTTCTCTTTTTTTACTTTTGCCGCCTTCTGTTTGTCCAGCTTCTTGTGTGATTTTCTCACCTTTTTGACAGAAAAAAAAGAAGATGCGCGTCACATGCAGCTACCCTGCTGTGATTGAGGCATAGCAGGTATATTCTAATTTACGTGGCTGAGAGCTTCGAAGCTGGAGGTTTACCTCACTTGGCGGTGGAGAATCAGAGTCGGAGGGCGCAGGGATCGGGGGTGGAGGGGGTTTCTTGGACTTCTTCAGCGGGTGATCATCTATACCTTCATCTGAACTACTGCTGCTGTCACTGTCGCTGCCTTTCTTCGCCTTATCTTTGTCTTTTTTCTTTTTCTCATCTTCTTCCTTCTCTCTTTCTCGCAGCCGGCGGAGCTCCTCGGCCTCCTCCTTTTTCCGCCTCTCCTCCAGCTCTCGCCTGCGCTCCTCATCACGTTTTTTCCATTCGCTGATGCGGTCGGGTTCACTGTCACTGTAAGAGGGAAAAAAAAAAGAAAAGATTAAAAATGAAGGCGCTGGGCTCATATTCACAATGTGTGGTTCACGCCCAGATAAAGATGACAGCTCCGGAGCGGCCTGACCTGTCGCTGTCGGAGGACGATGAAGGAGCTCGTTTCACCGGGGCCGGCTTGGGCTTTCGCGCGCGAGGCTTCGGCGCAGGTTTCTCTGCAGATCAGACAAAACGCAGACAAACTATGAAACTAATGTCAGAATATTTACGAGCAAGAAGACCAAGTTTTTGAAAAATCATAATCTAAAATTCAACTTTTATTATATTGAACAGAACTGCGATTTAGAAAAACAGCAGTTCTCACCTTTCTTGCGGGCCGGCGGGCCCTTCCGAGGAGGTGCATCGGATTCTGATCCAGACTTTGACCCAGACTGGGATTCTGAGCCAGACAGAGCGGGTCGAGGCTTCTCGTCCTCGGAGTCGCTGTCCACCACTTTCCTCTCCGACCCCGATGCCGAGTCTGAATCTGAGTCGGACGAAGCTTTCTGTTCCATCACGGATGGAAAGAGAGAAGCAACATTAATCTTACATATAAATAAAAGTTTACAAGACGAGGATCATGGTTTACCTTCTTCTTCCCTCTGCCTACTGCTTTTTTTCCACCTCGCGCTCCAGATTTCTTCTCTGGAGTGAAATCCTGTTGAAGAAAAATCACAAAACACTAATTATTTATAGTCTGTTGCCACAACCAGAAATCATACTAGAACGTGTACTTTTGTGTTTCGACCTTGTCGCTATTTTTGCCAGAGTCAGACTCTGATGGCGTTGGTTCTGATTCAGATGGAGAGCCACTCTCTTCTTCATCTCGGTCACTAGAAGAACCACGGGCTTTTTTAGGAGGAGGAGGTCGCTAAAAGAAAAAAAAAAAGGAGAACGATTATCTTTTCACTGAGAATCAATTTTATTCTGTTCAGTTCAATAACTTGACAACAGAAGTTTCTTTGGAGTAAAATGTTGTGAAGCTGCAAAAAATCATCTTTACCTTTGGAGGTTGTGGCTTTCTTTTCACTCCTCCTCCTCCCTTTCCTCTGTCGTCACTCCCGGAGTAAGAGTCATCCTCGCTGCCCGAGTCGGCTTTTTGAGGTACTGGGGCGCCCTCGTCATCATCCTCATCCTCGTCACTTCCTCCCTCTCCTCCTCCTCCATCGTTGCCCTCACTGTCAGATGAGCTAGCTGGCTGCAGAGATACAGGAATAGGAAAGTGAGGCACATTTCTTCCAAAATAATATCCACAGTGTCTTCAAAGCAGGATAAAAACCCCTCAATACACAGACTCTCAGCATTTTAAAGACACAGTCTGTGATAAACAAGAGGACAGTTTGATTTTTGGATGCTTCAGGCTGACTTACTACAGGCGGGGCACTGTAGGAGGCATGTGGATTGTTCTGGATCTCCCATAAACCTTCGTTGAACCCCTTCCTTTTGTTGGGCTTTCCATATCGTTCTCTATACTTTTCATAGGCAAAAAGGTCCTTCGGTGCAAGGAATGCTCTGTAAAAGAGAAAAAGGAGTCAACCTAAACGGCAGCCGACAGGTAAGCGAAGCAAGTTTCGATTCAACAAAAAGGATGTTTGCACTTTTTTATTAGGGTTGGTTCATATTCGATTGAGACTTCAGGTCGGCACACTGCGCCCCCTAGTGGTAGTTTTAACTAAATGTGTCAACACAACTCGTTTTGCCATTAAATTTACATTTTGAAGTCAGTAAAACCTACTTAATCATGCATCTTAAAGAGCGATATCTCACACTAAATAAACCGCAGACGATTCTTGAATCCAGCCTCCTCTTTTCATTTACACCTAAAACAATCAAACCTTTCTGTATTTTATAAAATGGGGCAATCCATAAAAACTGGCATACTCATTTTGGTTTATTGTGCAAATACACCAGACTTAGCCATACACAATGAATCGGATTTTTAGGGCTCTGGCAGGGGGTTGCTGTATAACATATTAAAAGGAAAACAGGAAAAGCTTTTAAAACTGGAGCAACAAAGTATGAACACTTCATCCCAGGTGAGGAGTATACTCACGTTTCATGAGTCCCAAAGAAGAAAATTGGGATTTTATTAGGAGGTGGTTTCACAGCTCCATCAGCCACGTCTTCAATCTGTAAACAAGGAGAATATCAAGCAACAACCGAGAGATAAACACTGTGATGCACTATTTTCCGGGCACTGGAACATCATTGTGCCTGAACGCATCCGTGCTGTGCGGCCGATGTGTATTTTACTACGTGTTGAAGCGAGTTTACGACCCAGGAAACAAGCCTCGGTTATCTCAAACGTCATTTCCAAATGAACAGCGTTAGCTTCGCTGTCTCCCTGCTGAATAGGCCAGCAGCATCTCATGCAAGTTCTGCTGCTCGTACACAGACTGCGAGTTATAAACCACATGTCAGCGCGCAGAAACCAGCTTATGTGTTTGCTTATTGATAGGCATTAGGTTGCAGAGGGATACACAGAAGACAGTCTTATCCAGCGTCCCATGCAGAGCAGCCCACCCCCTCCTCTCCGCCCCTTTCGGCTCCTGTTAACGTTGCCTGCTTACCCGAGCTGGCCAGTGGGGGTATCCCTTCATTTTAGCGAAGACCAGGTCTCCGGGCTGGAAGTTGTGAGGCATTGTTCCGCTCCTCCGTGCAGCCTGGATGTTAAAAATGCTCCGCGACGCTGTCTCCCCGTGTCTTTCTCGGTTGTGATGTTTTCAGGTCGACACAAAACCTGGAAACGATGGAGTTAGCTAGCAAGCTAACTGCATACTAACCGAATACTAACGTTACCGCGAGATCGAAGACAGACGTATTGCGCAGGCACTTCCGCTTAGGGCTCGATGGTGGACTTCAAAATAAAAGCGCTTGATAGGAGTCGTTTAAAAATGTTAAAACACGATAGTTTGGTGACTAAATATAATAAAATTACAAAATATAATTAACTTTACATACGCCATGAGAGATTTAATGTTGACGGTATTTTAACTAAATGAAAATAAGTTCTAACTTTATCAAAGTTCTTAAAAAAAGGTTAAAAAAAAGCAGCTGCACAAAATGGTTTAATCCTATGACTCATACCAGTAAAAGTTTTAACAGAAAATTAATTTTCAAGAGCTGCAATTCAAAAGATCAAGATTGAAAATGTCCAAAACACATGTTAGTTAGTACCAGAAATGCTCTAAGGGTTTAAAGAATAAAACATTCATTTATAGATGTAAAATTACAGAACTGCAACACATTTCTTTATAATAACAGCTGTGGCAGTGATTTGACTTGTTATCTGAAATACTCAGATTATTGGTTACATTTTTTTTCTTTCATGTCTAGCTTTTTAAGCTGGTAAACTAAACTATTACATTTTTACTACAATACACACATGACAAAAACATTGTGCGTCAGTCAGTCAAGCTACCCCTATGTGTCACCAGCTTTTTAAAATATATACTATAGCATGTTTTGGTTTAGATGTTATCATAAAAATGATAAAATATTCGTGAAGTAAAGCAAAAAATACAAGGGGTACGAAGTAAAAAACATCTTAAAGACCTGAGCCCTGAAATTTTTATGATTTTTGCAGTTTACTTGTAATTTAATCTCTCTATAAAGCCATTAAATATATATGTAATGTTAAATAACCATTTTACAAATCTGTTCTGTCGAGATACCTTAGTTTCATGCGTTTCTCAATAATACAATAAAGCTTTAACCAAAAATAGAAATATTATTTTGTATTACATCACAAAATTGAATTATTAATGTTTTCATTGTTGTTCTTTTTTGTTTTAAAAGACAACTTAATAACTCATAAAAATATTGATTTTATTTGTCATGTTAACCCCGTTTTGTTGTCACACCGGAAATACAGTTGTGCGATATTTTAAAGAGCTTCACAGAACCGGATGTAGCTGTCTGGTCGCCGTCACTTGATTCGCCAGCCATAGCGGAAGTCCCGCCTTTCCTGCCTCCCGATTGGCTGACTTGCAGTCAGGCTTCTATCTCGTCCAATAACAGGTCACATTGTGGAAATTGCGTTGAGGCGTTGACCTCCCCCCGGATTCACCTCTAACGCGAAGCCATGTTCCGCTCTTTTCGAAGCGTCCAGCAGTTTAACTGCAACCTCCGGACTCTGCAAAAACTCCACGTCAACTCTAAACTCCTGCTCTGCACGTCCAGGATGGCCAGCTCGGAGTACAGGGTCGAACGGGACACGTTCGGCGAGCTGAAGGTCCCAGCTGACAAGTACTACGGTGCTCAGACCGTCAGATCCACTATGAACTTCAAGATAGGGGGACCGAGTGAGAGAATGCCCCTCCAAGTGATCAAGGCCTTCGGTATCCTGAAGAAAGCAGCTGCCCAGGTGAACAAGGATTACGGCCTCGACCCAAAGATAGCAGATGCCATCATTCAGGCTGCAGATGAGGTTTCAGCTGGGAAACTGGATGATCATTTCCCTCTGGTGGTGTGGCAGACTGGGTCAGGAACCCAAACCAACATGAACGTCAATGAGGTGATCAGCAACAGGGCTATTGAGATCCTGGGAGGGAAACTGGGCTCCAAGGATCCAGTTCACCCTAACGACCACGTCAATAAAAGCCAGAGCTCCAATGACACCTTCCCCACGGCGATGCACATCGCTGTGGCCACAGAGGTCCACCAGGTCCTGCTGCCCGGCCTGCAGACTCTGCACGACGCTCTGGCCGCCAAAGCTGAAGCGTTCAAGGACATCATCAAGATTGGACGCACGCACACCCAGGACGCCGTGCCGCTCTCGCTCGGACAGGAGTTCAGTGGTTACGTCCAGCAGGTGAAGTACAGCATCGAGCGTGTGAAGGGCGCCATGCCCCGGGTGTACGAGCTGGCGGCCGGGGGCACGGCAGTCGGGACCGGACTCAACACCCGTATTGGCTTCGCGGAGAAAGTAGCTTCCACCGTTGCTTCCCTCACAGGCCTGCCGTTCATCACAGCCCCCAACAAGTTTGAAGCCCTGGCTGCGCACGACGCCCTGGTGGAGCTGAGCGGCGCCCTGAACACGGTGGCCGTCAGCATGATGAAGATCGCCAACGACATCCGCTTCCTGGGCTCGGGGCCTCGCTCGGGCCTGGGGGAGCTCATCTTGCCAGAGAACGAGCCCGGCAGCAGCATCATGCCGGGCAAAGTGAACCCCACGCAGTGCGAGGCCATGACCATGGTGGCGGCGCAGGTGATGGGGAACCACGTGGCGGTCACCGTCGGCGGCAGCAACGGGCACTTCGAACTCAACGTCTTCAAGCCCATGATGGTGAAGAACGTGCTGAACTCTGCGCGGCTCCTCGGCGACGCGTCCGTCTCCTTCACCGACAACTGCGTGGCGGGCATCCAGGCCAACGCCGAGAAGATCAACAAGCTCATGAGCGAATCCCTCATGCTGGTCACCGCGCTCAACCCTCACATTGGCTACGACAAGGCGGCCACCATCGCCAAGACGGCCCACAAGAAGGGCTCGACGCTGAAGGCCGTCGCCGTGGAGCTGGGCTACCTGACCGAGGAGCAGTTCGACCAGTGGGTGAAGCCAAGCGAAATGCTGGGGCCAAAGTGAAGCCTGGAAACTCGAGAACACTACGAAACAAGGCAGACGCGCTTTTCTATTTCCTACGGCGAGAAGAGGATTTCTGTATGAATCCGTCGTTGAACTGAATGAACAAGCTTTCAGAATCCCAAACATCTGGAATTATAATCTGTATTTCTGTGTATAAAACAGGTTTCATATTACCATCATGATGTCTGCATTAAAGCTGAACATCACTTAAGTTAGATTGGAAATAAAACTCCTGTGTCACTGCTTTGTCCTTCACGTGGATGTTCGGACCGCAGTCCCCGTCGGTCTTAAGCTTTACATGCGTGCCATTTTCACCGTTCAATTAAACATGAGTTATTTTCAAAATTGCTGAACTCTGATCAGTTTTTTTCCCCTCCTTTAAACACTAAAGGTATGCTTAAAGACTTAAATACTTCTTTTTATTGTGCACACCAAGAGTTACAGAGTCAGAACGGTTGCCAATTTAGCTCAAGTTTGGCATCTACGAGAAGAAAAGCGCAAAAATTTGTACATATGATGAAAAAAATATATAAAAAAGGGAACATCTGCTCCTCTTCTACTTGGTCCAGCTGACTTTTGGAATGTCGTAATGCTCTGTCAGCGTGTCCAGGTGGCGATTGAAATCCTGTAATAAGAACATGTAGTTTAAACTAATTTTGCTTTCTGCAACAAAAATTAAACATTTTTTTCATTATTTCCTCCTCAGGCAACCTTTACTCATGCTGTATGTTGATAGACAGATTCATTTGAACAGGTCACACAAATAAGGACATTTTGAAACGTTACAAAGAAAATTACAATGCAGGATAAAAGAAATAAATCCAGTTAATGATGCATCGAAGGCTTTTATCGTCTGACTCACCTCAACTCTGTGTTTGTGTGTCTTCGATGCTTTCTTCAAAATCCGCTCCATTTGCTGCAAAAGGAGAGGAAGACATTAAAGTGGGAAGAAAAGTTCATTTTCTCACTAATCGCTGCCGTTTTCTGATGTGACAAATACATTGTGTAATTTTCAAGCACTGATTTTGGTGAGCAGAAAGCCTTTTCCATTATGCAACAGATAGTTTCAAAAAGATAACTTGATTTTTTAGGATATAAACTAAGATGTCCTTTATCTTAAAGGTGATGTAATCCAAACAAAAAAGTTCAAATCAGCAGATAAGTTAATCATCTGCTACAACTCGCCTGTTGGTTCCTGACATGGATTAGCTCATCCTGATAAAGCAGTTCATACCCGTCTGAACCCAGAACTTCGGAGGATCCTCTAACTTACCCTCTTTTCCTGCATCTTGTCAAAAGCCATTTGAGCGGGTGTCCTCTTGTCAACGTAAGCCTTCTTCGTTTTCACCTCCTCGTCACTTTGGCTCGTCACGACCTGCTCCATGCGATGCTTGCTCTCCTTGTTCTTCTTCTTCTTCCTAAAAAGAAGGGAACACACAGAGAAAACGTAAACAGGCGGCCAATTCATCAGAGCCGCTTGTGAAGATTTAATAAAAAAAAAACCTTAAAAGCTTTAATATTATTTTTTTAAATAAATGCTAGTGAGTTAACAAAACAAACTCACTGTTTAATAAACTTTATATTTTAGGAAGAAATACTTGACCATTTATCCAAACAGTATACATCTAAAAATGTTCACTAAGAAATTAATCAGTATTGGTGTGAAAGGTAGTTCTGAAACAGCTTAAAAACATTACCTAGTTAGAACATTATATCTCAAAATAAATCTTATCTCTGGTGGACTACTGCTCCTAAGGAGCCAATTTCAAACATTTCAAGACAGTGAGTTTAGAGTACTTTTCTACTTTCTTTTTTGTGACAGTATTTGAATAAGTACTTCATGTTTTCTCTCTTCAGTGACCTACGTGCAGTAAAGCTGTGGCTTTTTAGCTTCCTGCTATGCCAGGCACTACAATTTTAAAGCCCTTTTCTTAAACATCATATTATCACTATCAACTGCATTAAGAATACCCATGTGTTTTCTTAATATAATTGCCCTTTCCACTTAAAAATAATCATATTGTTAGACTATATGTTACCGAAACACAAACATGTTCTTTTTTTTTGTTAGCATACATGCTAACAGTAATACGGGTCGCTTTAACATCGTCGCGACAGACTTCTGAATCTCGAAGTCGATTTAATTTGTTTTTACTAAACAGTGTTGCTACCAAACTCACTTTTTCCCAGCTGACAATTCTCCGACGCCTTTCAATTTCAGGGCACTTTTCTGGATCTTCTCGTACTCCGACATCTTCGAGAATATTTTGTGTGTGTGTGAGAGAGAGAGGGAGATACGTCTTCTTCTGCTTTGTTATGAAACCAACAGCCCCACTGCTGCCACCTGTCGGTTTAAAGGGGAACAACCCGCCTGCAGTGCCTCCTCCCGTCCACTGGGTGGCGGTGCTTCTCCCAAAAAAAACAAGGCACAAAGCGGAAGAGGACCGATTTATGAATGTCAAACTGTAGCATGGTGTGCTATCCTGCTTAGTTAACGCAAAAACAAAGATGTTAGGCTGCAGTTTGTTTAGGATAGCACCGTCAACGAAATGTTTCACAAGCAACGCTGCGATGTTTCTGAGCAGGACGGGCGTGTTTTATAAAACACAGACTTGCGGAGTTTCTAAGAAAGTTGCTGGTGAGTAAAACACGACATGTCTTTTCATGTTTATCTGTTGTTTCAGAGCTGTTTCAGGCTGGAGTTAAAACAAATGGGTTTATTTCACTTTTCCACCTCAGCCACTTAATAATAATGCTGTAATAAATTGTGCTAATTGTTATTATATTATTACGTTGCTTCAGTGCTGTTTTTTTAATTGCCTTTCAGGGGCCAAAACAAAGGGTAAAGGCATGATAAAAGAGGAGCTGAAGGGTCCAGAGGTGTGTAAGGACCCAGTCAGACTCACAACCCATGCAGTGGGGGTCAATATCTTCAAACAAGGAGAAGACCCTAAACTGAAGCCTGCGGAGGAATATCCTGAGTGGTGAGAGCACATATTACTGTAATTTCTGCTGCTTATTTGTTTCATTTTGTGCTCTGTTGTCATCATTTTTAAAGCACTGCATACTTGTGAGATACTGAAGTGGGTTTTTTTTTTTCTAATTTTAACCCCACAAACAAGATTTCAGTGATGTTCATGGATTACTGACTTGAATTTACCCGTGTTGCCAAGAACTTTATATCACTAAAATGAACATATAAACAGCGACTGTGGCATAATACGTCTGCTACTACAGTTTTATAACATTTATTGAATTCCTTGTATTTTTTGTCACTATTCTCTGCGTCTGCAGGTGTTTCAGAGACAAAAGGGGGGGAAATTAAGTGAAACTGGTGGAAATTTTTTTGTACTTTTTTTTTCAGCTCTGGAGAAGTTTGAAGCAGTCGTTTAAACATTTTCGGGTGTTGTTTCACGCCTCGCGTCTTTTACATCCCGCTCAGGTTGTTCCAGTTGAACCTGGGGAAGATCCAGCAGCTGCACGAACTCAAACCCGACACCTGGGAATACTGGAAACGTCTCCGGAAGGAAAACATTTGGCGCCACAACAGACTACATAAAGGGAAGACGTTTTAGACCTGTAAGGGTTTGAGCTGCAGATTATTTGGACTGAAATGAGAGTGACGTAACTCATGTTCAGATTATCATTCACGTCATGCTATGGAGACTGTAGTAGAACTGTTTTATTTCTAATGTGTAATTGGAATTCAATAAAACTGATTGAAATGTAAAATTAAAAGATTGTGTGGTGTCATTTGAAGTTTCAAAACTGTTTTCTATTGGGATAAGAGACAATGTAGATGATAAATATGGGATATTTACTGTATCCCAGACGTGTTTCTTTAATAATTCACTTTGATTGTATCATTGCAGACAAATAGTTCTGGTTTTAGTCACATTTACAGGATAATATCTTAATTAGTAAATAAACAAATTTAATTTTAATAACATTTATTTGAATAAATTAATAAATCTTGAAAAAAATCGCACATATTCTGTGGATAAACGTGGTTTCTCCGTCACAATTCTTCAAATAACTCGACCAGCTTCGGCTCACGTAAACCTTTTAAAGATGGCGTCCGTGAGAGGCGTTGCCATGACGACGCTTCATGTAAATTACTCGCGCTTGGCAAGGATGGCAGAAAATGAGGAACCGAAATGAGAAGCGACACATTTGGGGGAGAGAAAGAAAAAAAAAGTCGTGTAAAGACCGAGAGAGCGACAGAGCGTAGAAAAAGAGAAAGAAGAAAAAAGAAAGAAATGCGCCAGGCACCTTTGTGATTTAGAGCTGAGAGATTTTGTGCCCGGATATTATATTTTTTATTTTTTATTTTTTTCTGACAAACTCGGTAAGTTTTCTTCAGGTTTTAATGGCGGAAGCGGCGGAGCAGGTTGTAACAAATCGACCTCTTTCGCGTTGAGCTTCCTTTCCTTTTTCAGTCGCTTTCGCCTTTTAGCTTCACATATTTAAATATTGCCTAGTTTTAGAGTTTGTGCAGTTTTTCCATAAAGTCTGAGCGCGAGGCAGAGGTGGGGGGGAACCCGGGGTTGCGTTCATGGCCTGTAGTTTTGTGGAGTTTCGGCCTCGTAGGAGGAGTGGAGCTCCATTAATACATCACTTTCTGCTCTCTTATGTTTTAGTGGCATCCTACTGCGCGGTGCCGGAGGAGGACGGGCGTCTCCTTTTGGTTTGAGCGCATAAAGTTTCACTTTTTAAGCCTGCCTCTTGCGCGGAGCCCCTGGTTCATTGGAAGAAGCAAAACCGAGGATGGAAAAAATGAAAATGAGCGTCGGCGGTCTGAGTGGAGAAGCTCTGAACAAGCTGTCGAAGATGTTGGACAATCCCACCTGTGGATGGAAGCAGCTGGCCAGCGTTGTGGCCGAGCAGCCACAATTCCGCTGCAGGTGAGACCCTGAATGCACCACGGAGGTGCAGCAGCTGTACACGTCATTAAAAACAGCTTTTTTTTTTTTTACTTCATCTATCCTTGTAAATATCTTCATATGTTAATTTTAAATGTGATTAGGTGTCTTCCTCCATTCTGGGGTACATTTCTGCATTTTTGATTGATTATTTCAGCCACCCTGACTCTAATCTCTCCTGCTCTCAGTGAAAAGGAGCTGACATGCTGCTCCCTGCAGGTGTTGAACCCTGCAGGCAGCCCTGCACGAACCCTCCTGGCCTGGCTCGCTGATCGCTCCTGCCCCCTGGACTTCCTCCTCCACTGCCTGAGGAAGATTGACCACCAGGAAGCTGTGCAGTTCCTCACCGCCTCAGGTAAAGTAAAGAGGACAAGTGTGTCAAACACCTGCGAGCACATCCACGTCTGTGTTTCAGAACGCTCCAGATTAAAGCATCTGAGATAAACCTGAGCTATTAAACTACAGTGTTCTACAATTAATACCACTCTAAATGTCTGAGACATCCAACTCTTTACATTTAATTACCCTACATTAACTGATCATTTATTAGTATTTGTAAAATCTGACTTGTCTTTAAATTTAGTAATAATATTAAATGTTTTAAACCTGCATTCATAGTTTAAAACATTAAAGCTGCTCTTTAAATTGTTACTATTTCTGCTTTTAAATTTTTGCATAACTTACATAAGAACACATTTATATGATCTATGATATTGACATTTTGACTTGGAATCACAGATGTAGTTAATAAAATAAACAATATCAATGCCCCAGCGCTTCTTCTTATAATTATCAAAGTTTAAAACCTTCCAGTTAACGAAGTTAGTTGCCGTTTCGGCTCGTGTCGTCAGAACAATCACAAGTTGGTGCACTTCATGATGTAAAACTTCCTTCTGCTTTTATACATCCGTAGAAAGACTCTTGAGCTCTGTTTCTTCTGGTCCTTTTTGTTTGCTGTTTAGCGTCGGAGCTGATCCAGATCGCCGTGCACCCGCAGTCCCAGCAGGCCCCACTGGGGAGCAGGGTGGTGCTGACCTGCAGGGCTTCTGGACCCCCAGGACTCAGCTACCAGTGGTTCAGAGGCAAAGAGGAGGTCAAGCTAACATTTTTTTATGAGATTATAACAGGTTTTTGCTCAAACCTTAAGAATATTTACGTTATGTTTTGGTTAAATTTGCAAAGTCCCCATTAGTCACATTGATCAATACGGTAAAAAAGTGCTTTTTGCTTCAGATAGTGGATGAAACGGGGACTTCACCGGAGCTGGTTCTGTGTCCTTTAAGCCCAACCCATCAGGGTCACTACATCTGCAGGATTAACCATGGAGAAAAATGCCTCTTCTCCCAGTGGGCTCATGTTGGTTTGGTCCACGCTGCAGGTTCCGGTGAAGGTACTGGTCCCTCCCGCTCCCCGCTGTTTGCTCTGCTCTCTCCTCGCCTCGTGCCAGGTGATATAATGAGAACTCTTTACCATCGCAGGCTGCGGCAGCCTGTTCCCAGGTTCGGTGAGCGGGCTGCGTGTCATCAAGCAGCCTCAGTCCCAGTCAGCATCTGAAGGCGACACTGTCATCCTGAGGTGTAAAGCTGAGGCTAACCCCCCCGCTCAGTACGAATGGTACCACAACAAAGTTCCCCTCCCTCAAGAAAAGACATATTTACTCGAAGTAAGTCCACAAATTTGTGTTTTATGACCACCTGATTGAATTAAAAGCAGAAAACTAATAAAAGATCTAAATTAAAGATATAAATGAGCGGCTGCTAAACAAATATCTGTACTAATTAGGTAATTAAACGTGACACTTGTCCAGATTACTGTGGCAGATGTAACAACAAGGTGATAAATAAATTAATGTCAGAAAGAGCATTCAGTGTTTAAATTTAATCCCAGATAAAACAATGTTACAAAACATCCTGATAACTGTTTAAGAGATAGGTCCGTTTTGGGGAAAATGAAACACGCTCCAGAATTTCTCCACATTGTTGCGCATGTCTCATGTGCAAGTATTTAAAGCGTCCTATCCAGGTTGTTGCTGCTAAAAAATATCCCACATCTTGTTACCTTTAAACGTTCAATGAAGAACTTTTTGTTTAAATTAAAGCCTTTTCTAATTGCATTTATTTCCAGCTATGATGAAGATGAAAACCAACACTTTTGATGAATGAACCTGATGAAATTTGATCATTTTCATATTTAATTAAGAGTGTTACAAATAAATAACGATTAATATACTGTACATGTTAGGTATGTTTGTAGCTTTTTTTGGTTCAGGTCTTTGTTCTTTTAAAATCAACATTTTTGATATTGTAGTAGAAAGTGGCGGCAAAAGTTAAGAAATAAAACCAGAAATACTGGACATAGTTAGTGTTCTATTGCTGTCCTCCTAATCACCGTGCACCAGTGCACACGTCGTGAGTACGTTTGAATCAAAACGCAGTGGATGATAAAAAGTTCTCCATTGTTTCTGCATCAGTTTACTAAATGTCCTCGATGTTTTTCTAGATCCAGAGTGTGACCACAGAGCACAGAGGAGAGTACAGATGTAAGGTGTTTAACTTGTACCACGAGGTGTGGAGCGACACCGCAGCAGTCACCATCGGTGAGGCCCACAGGCTTTAGGTCTCGTTCCTCATTGTTCAGTGTTAATACAGAATATGTAAAAGAGATCAAAACAATATTCAGTAAGTGTTAAATAATGAATCGCATGTCAGGTTGCAGAGTTGCAGCGCTGTTACTAACTGTTCCTGTTCCTGTTCCTTCATTCAGGCCCGTGTTTGGTCACAGACGCCCCCTGGGTAGAAGTCGATCGTGGTTCAGGTATTATGCAGTTTCTGGTAAAAGATTCAGGAGGAAATAGAGGAATTAAAGCTTTATTATAGTTCCCCTGCTTCTTCCCCCACTATAATTCCTGTTTTTGTGTTTACAATCTACAGCTTGTTGTGTGATTTATGCTGCAACCTTTAAACATTTACAGGTTGCTGAATGTGAGTCTTCCTCTCTCTCTGATGGTTATTTTCTTTTGGTTTTGGCAGAGACACAGGAAGTGAATAGGACTGGAGCAGGAATACACCCGATGCAACAGATGGTCAATCCACCCTCAGCTGCCAAGAAATTCTATGGTAACTTTTATGCAAACAAGTCCAAATTAGTATTCGCCAGTAAAAACACTCTACTCCCCGGGTTCTATGTTTGTGTTCCTCACAGCTACAGACAAAGTTGCCCTCCTGATTGGCAACATGAACTACCACCACCACAGGCAGCTGTGCGCTCCCATCTCTGATGTCCACGAGCTGACCAACCTTCTCCGGCAAATGGACTTCAAAGTGGTGTCCCTGCTCGACCTCAACTGCCAGGAGATGCACAGTGCCGTGACCGAGTTCCTGCTGCTGCTCGACAAGGGAGTATACGGTTAGTTCCCTTATCCCGTTGTGCCTCTTCAGGCCTTCGTACCTCAAGCCTGAGACCATTTATTTGCAAAAATAAGTTTGGGATCTTGACCAAGTGGGTCTCCTGCAGGCCTGCTATATTTTGCTGGTCATGGATACGAGAACTACGGCAACAGTTTTATGGTTCCCATTGATGCTCCGCTGTCCTACACGTCCAAGCACTGCGTATGTGTGCAGAATATACTTACCAGGATGCAGGAAAAAGAAACCGAACTCAATGTGTTCCTGTTGGACATGTGCCGCAAAAGGTATGCCTGATTGTCTTTTTTTATAGATATAATAAGATTACAATAATCTGCTGTTAAGCTTTAAAATGTTTTCTTTCACAGAAACCCAAACGATGGCGACATTGTCCAGCCGAGTCCACTCAAAGTCACAGCGAACATCGTGTTCGGTTACGCCACGTAAGTCGCTCGTTCAGCTGTTGTTGTACTCCCCCCCGCCCCCTCCTGTTTGTTTCCATTCTTCTCAACACTCGTGTGAAATCATTTGGGTTTAGATGCGTTGACGCCGAAGCGTTTGAGGTCAAGCGGGAAGACGTGTCGAACGGCATCTTCATAAACTTCCTGAAGCGGCGGGTGTGTGAAGACGAGAAGGTCACCGTCATGCTCGACAGAGTCGGGGAAGGTAGAGCAGTTCTGGGTCACATCCAGCTCGCTTTTTCATACCTCGTCTGGAGACGTTCTGCCAGACGGGCAACTCTTTAACACCCTTCACACCTTTTTGTGGTGAAAAAAGCTCTTTCTGGTTTTTTTTTCAGAGATGGGTCGCTGTGCGATCACAAGAGGGAGGCAGGCTCTGGAGCTGCGCAGCAATCTGTCAGAAAGACGTTCCCTCATCGACCCGATCCAGACTTCGGAATGTTCGGCCTCCTACTCAGCTCGGAACCTGCAGTGGGCTGTGGCTCATGGTACTCTTCTAAAAAAAAAAAAAAAGAGAATTAAACTCAGTAAAAGTTACTTGTTTTATTTGCAGATCAGTTTATTCATCCCTAACATTTTTGTGTTTCTAACTTCCCAGTTCTACCTGAGAGCCGCTCCGTTCAGTTTGACTGCGGGGTGAAAGTTCAGCTGGGCTTTGCAGCAGAGTTCTCCAACGTTATGGTCATCTACACCCGGATACTCGAGAAGCCCAAAGAGATAGTTTCCTGTTCCGCTCAGCTGACTGACTTTCCAGTGGTGAGTTAGCTGCTGTTACATATGACGGCTTACTCTCCATGTTTACGACTTCCTCCTTCCTCCTTACTTCTAAAAACAGCTCCTGAATTGGTTGTCATTGAAACAAATTTGTAAAATCAAACCAGCTTTGGATAATATATATTCAAAGTAACCAAGACAAGAATAAGGTTTGCAGGGACGGCATTTAAATAAATCAGCTAACTATGATTGCACCGGTGGTTAAGGTTTATGTATCAACATTTTAACTAGCAGCTCTTCCTTTAAGCTAACCTATGAAGCTGCTGTGGTTGGGACCCCACTATGAGTCGTGAAACAAGTGTGGGGTCTTAAGATGAGTTCCAGTAATCCATCATTTTTTGCATTATTATTCTGAAATAAAAAAAAATACCAGTCAAATTTATACAGAAAATTACTTTAATAAATGATTAGGGTGTTGCAATGTTTGTCCACTTCAGCCAACCATAGCTGGGGTATAAAGTCTTTGCTGATGTTATTTTGTGGGTCAGAACCTGAAGGTTTGGGGACCACTGCTCTGAAGTCAGGTTTCAAGGTCGGGTTTCATCAGCTGGACAAATCTGGCCCAGCTTGTCCTCTGCCAGTTGTTTTTTAGGTTTTCCTATGTCATTTTTTTACGTATAAATGCAGTTTTCATGATTTCAGCTTCATTAATCAAATACTGATTCATGTTTTTACATAGATTTGAGCTTTACTCTTCCTTTTACAGGAAGTGGATGTCGACCTGAAAAGGAGTAACCAGGAGACTCTGCTTGAAGCCGGCTGTTTACTGTTGATTAAGGAGGAACTTTCCTCACCGGATGTCCCGAGTCTTTACACGCGCATCCGCAGCCTGCAGAGACTCAGAGTCAGTCACTTGATTTTGGTTTCTAAAGTTTTTTAAATCTGAAAAAATTGCTGTGTGTGTGTGTCACAAGGGAATAATTTATATACAAGAATCTGACTGAAAGTTTATCTTGTGTTTTTTTAATATTTCTTCTTTAAACTAAAACCGATTTTATTACCTTTACAGATGGAGCTCACATTCACTGTCTGCCTTCAGTACACCTATGTCAACATGGATGAAGAGGTAGAAGAAAGGCTATCGGTCACAGTGGGAAAACCTCTGGTCGCCAAACTCAATCTCCACGAGCCACGGCCCTCTCAGAACTCCTCATCTTCCTCGTACTCCAGCCTCAACTCCTGCAACTATCCTGGGAGCTCCTCCTTTGTCGAGGACTTCGCCTCTGTTGGCTCTGCCGCCAACGCGTGGCCAGATTATGCACAAACCGGCAGCGCAGATTCTAATGCTGACTTCCTCACTTCATCCAGGAGCGCCAACGTGCCGGAAGAGACCGATAGTCCAGAAATATTCAGCGCCCCAAATCCTCTTGTTGCCAGCAAAAGTTTGCCCTTCAGCCATATAAATGATGAAAACTACAAATTCAGCGATATGTGCAATTTCCATTCCTTCTAAGCATCATGATGTGGTTACTCAGTGGTAAATTAGCCGTAATTTATGACCAAAGATGAAAGTAAATTTGCCATTTCAGTAATCAGAACACACACGTATGAGGTCTAATTAGCTGATATCCTCGTCTTCTTAACTACACATTACATTTTTTAATAAACAGGTTTGTATTAATGTGTATTTTTATAATTTAAGTGACGATACTGTGAATGAACAGAGAAGTAATGTAGAAAAAAATGTGCTGCATGACTTCAACTTTTGTCATTTTAATTATGTTTTGTATAAAACGTCCTGCTCTCTGTGTTGTTTGCCACAGATTTGGGCAAGCCAGTTTGGTATATATTAGATAATCAGGCTATTTAAAAGCACACACACATAAATAAAATCTTCCTACTCAAGATGAACTTTTCAGCAGAATGCCATTTGTCCTGTCTGGAGTAAACATTTCAGATATCTCATATATGATTTTCGTAGGGACAAATGGCATCACTTCGTTGTGTGTATTGAGGTTTCAACTCTAGACATCCAAATTCTTCCTGTCTAGGATGAACATTGTGGATATCTAAAATGTAACTCTTTCCAAGAGAAACTTAATTTAACTATATTTTATTTTCATCATAACTAGTAAGACTGTTATTCTGATTAGGTGAAATACTATTCATGTTATATAATAAATCAATTAAAGATGAAAGTGTGAACTGATGTGAAGTACATGGATATTTGTGCATTTTTTTTATTTTAACAGGTGTGGTTTAATTATATGATACAGCGGCCTGCCATAAAGGAACTCGCTGCACTAACATTGAACTGCGCGTGCGCAATCACGTCACCGTGTCCAGCCCAATGACTTATAGCCAGTCCGCCATTTTGCAGCCGTTTTGCAAGCCCGCTGCTGCTTCAATTCGTGGTGCAATTCGAAGTGTGTGTGCTTTTAAAACACTTATATATATATTTAGAAATATTTAAAGTCAAAACGATGGCAAACCCATCAGCAGATGTGGATCTTCCCGAGGGAGCGGAGGTTCGCAAACTATCGGAGCTGAGAGTTATCGATCTGAAGGCCGAGTTGAAGAAAAGAAACCTAGACACGACTGGCGTCAAAAGCGTCCTGTCGGAGCGCCTGAAAAAGGTCCGCCACCTACCATCCTAATGCATATACAGTCAGTGTTACTTACTAAAAGGCTTGGCAGGGCGTGCAGATATGTAAAGTCAAAATATCGTAAAACATTTTGATGCATACTTTAATTTCACTGAAAGCTAACTCTGTTAGCTTCCGGCGCTATCAGGTCGCTGCGTCTGGTACAGATGGTGAACCATTAGCCTAATGTGCTATCTCCTGCAGTGATTGTGTGTGTTTTTTTAATATATATATTTCGCTGTTCACTAACAGGCGATTGAGGAAGAGGGTGGTAATCCAGACGAGATCATTGTCCTTCCGGAGTCGACCCCTAAAAAAGCTAACCTTACACCCAAACGAGGAGCCACCAAAGGTAAAATGCTCACTGTTGACATCAGCAAACAAAATGTAAACATCTATCCTAATTTACTAAAGGACAGAGAGCTGCAGGGTCACGTGCTGGGTGAATAAATGACATCTGGTCTTTGATGCTCGCGCTCATCTAACATCTGTAACATCAGGAAGATTATCCAAAATTCAGTCAATAAAATTCAAATTATGATTCAGTTTTATTTGGAGTTGTTGGAGAATGAGGGTTGTCATCTATTAGATGAATTTTGTTTTCATTAAAAGGTGTTTATAAGAGTGCAAAACAATTTATTTGTTTTTACACATTTAAGTCTCTAATTAAACATCAGGTGTTGCCTTCTGCATTGTGCTCTCACAAGTCCAAATTCATGCATGATTTTTCCCAGTGAAGGTGTTGCTTAGTTCAACTGTCGTTTCTTCCTGTAACCCATCTTCTGTAGATACCAGACAAGAGAATGATGAGACAGAAGATGGCACCATGGAGGAGGACTCCCGCGATGAACATGTAAGTTTGACAGCTGGTTTGCTTCTTTTCAAGCTCGAGCTTTCGAGTCCCGCTGGAGCGTCATGGTTAATTTGTTTTTTCAGGATGACCTCCTGGATGACCACGAGAACATGCAGGACATGGACATCCTCGACATGAACATTCTGGACGAGACTGAGAACGACAGCGGGATTCCGGTCGAGGATCACATGGAGGATGAAGATCATTTTGATGGAGACGAAGAACACGACTTTAGGACTTTTGAGTCTGAAGATGAAGCGAGGGCTCTAGAAGTGAGAAACTTGACTCTCACATTGACTATTGAAGTGCTTTAAGCATAAACGTTACAATTTTACTCTGTGTATTTTCGAACAGTTGGACCAATGTGGGACTTTTGATGGGGATGAAGATATGACGTACTCATCTTCCAACATGGTACGTTTGCACACAAATATAACTGACATTAGCACGTGAATAAGCAATGAAAGACTTAAGACATTAACCTTTGTTCCCATGTGTTTTTCTTTTTTAAGGATCCAGATGCTGGTGATGTGAAAGAACAAGAAGGTACTGTAGAGTGAGGTTTATCAGAACCTTTTTTAGAGTGATTAGCTTGGAAATGCAGACAGTTTAGCTACAGTCAGGAGGAGAGACTGGAAGCCCAAAGGGAATTGCTGGCATTGTGTTGAAATTTTGTTAACCAATTAATAAAAGAAGTAATAACTCCACATCTTTAAATAAATGCCAAGTAACCCTTTGGGTTCCAACGCGCTTACGTAGTTGTGGTTAACAGTTTGACGCACGCTGTCAGCAATTGCACCTCACGGTCAGGGACGATTGAGCCATTGCTGGTGACTGTAGTGTTTCTAGGTTGCCACATGAAGATCAAGACAAAGAAGACCCCCCCCCCCTCTCAAGATTTATCTGCAACTATGGCTTGTTAAAGACGGTGATGCAGAAAGTTGCTGGGAATGAAAACTGTTGGACTTGAGCTGAAGTTGCGGTCAATAAAAAGGGACGCTGAAAATGTGCACGGCCAAACGAAGATGGACTGCAGTGAGTCTCCACAGCTGCACAGCTGGTCTTGTGGCTCTCTTCAGCACTAAACTATTAGTATGTTTTGGATCAGGTGACTAGAGTGAAGTGGTTCTGCTTGAGAAGTGAACCAATGCCTCCTTAGTTGCTTGGTTGCCCTCCAGCCTTTGGGTTCTCTTCCAGTCTCTTCGTTAGAGTTCAGCTTGAACCTTTTGATACGTAGTGTTAAAAGCACAGGCCAGTGGTCATGACGTTCCTAATCCAGGCCTTGCCACTTCCTCGTTAACCATTGATGTGTTTCAGAAGTGATTAAACTCTGTGCCATTCTATTCCTGTTAAATCCGTAGAAAATGACAAAGTAGCCGGGTCTTGTTTATCTGAGCCGCTTAAAGAAGATCGCCACGGGACGAGCCCCGAAGAAGAGCAAGCCGCCTCCGCCGGAGGGAAGGACAGTGTGTCCACCACTGGTGCCATGTCGGACAGCGCTGCATCTGGAGATGTGGGGAGCAAAGAGGCCGGGGACGAGCAGAGCGTCCCAGAAGAGACATTTGACTCTGAAAACAAAAGCTCGCAGGCTGTTAGTGTAAGCGAACAGGGTGACACGGGTGAAACTGTTGATTCAGAAATGGGGTCTAAGAAGGGGGAGATGGATGAGAAGATAGAAGATAACGCTGCTCCGGATTCAACCTCAACGCTGAAAGAGTCCTCTTCTGTAGAGGGCGATGATCAGAAAAAGAGGTTTGTTGCTTTCTGTATACTAGAAACCAAAATGGTTATCTCTGTTGCATTGGCCTCTTTGTGTTAGCAAAATTTGGATGCTCTTTGAAGGTAAAAATGTTGTGTGGATATGTGATGGGTTGTTATTGCTTACACTCACTTTATTATCCCTTAATAAGTAATGTACTGGTGTAGAAATCCATAAATTCATCATTACCCCACTCCACTGTGGACCATGATGAGTTGATCACTGAGAGTTAAGTTTGATACCTAAAATGAAAGTGTAAACATCTGTTTTAGGTGGTCCCAGATGCGCTTGTTTTTGTTACTCACAATTAATTTTGTTTTTGTTTCTAGCTCTGAGGAAAAGGATGGCAAGACAGAGGAGTCAAAGGATGAAAAGGGTAGGTGGATATTTTTGTTGTGGTTGCTTTTTTAATTGTATTTATTTTGTGGTTTTGAAGCGCCTTGATTTGTTCTCTTCCCTGCAGCCGCTGGAAGTGGTGCTGCAGCAAGCGGTAGCAGGAATCTATGGGTCAGTGGTCTGTCCACAACTACCAGAGCGACTGATCTGAAGGCTCTGTTCAGCAAACATGGCAAGGTGAGTCCTTACTGGCATGCTTATATATGCATACTCTGTTGTTTGAGCTAATTTATTTGGTTGTTTTTTTTTTTCCCTCGCTTCCCGCAGGCTGTTGGCGTTAAGGTGGTGACCAACGCCAAGAGCCCCGGCGCTCGCTGCTACGGCTTCGTCACCATGTCGACCACAGAGGAGGCCACCAACTGCATCAACCACCTCCACAGGACCGAGCTGCATGGCAGGATGATCTCTGTGGAGCGGGTGAGCGGCATTCAGCGCTCCAAACAGCATCTTCTCTTACGAGATGTTAATCACGCTCAAAGGGCTGGTTTAGCATCCTGATTGGTTTCCTTGCTCCTTCACACCTGATCGAAGAAAATGGGTCAAACGCAGCACAGTGGTTTGGATTAAACCTGTTTCTGTTTGACCATTTCAGGCTAAAAATGAGCCCGCGGGGAAAAAGCCAGCTGACACCAAGAAGACAGGCGGTGACAGGAGGCACTCCACTGACTCCAAGTAAAGCTTGTCTGCTGGATCCGTTTGATCCAGAGAGCTTCTTTTATCAGTGTTTTTGTTTTGTAGCATGGCTCGCTAGTTTATTGGTTCGTTTAAAACCCTCATGCTCTGAATCAAGAACACCTTCTGATGGATCTGATGTTATCTGTCAGACGTGGTGGTAAAGTGTCTTACATTTCTGCAGGTCTGAAGGAAAAGACGAGAAGACTGATGGGGAAGGAAAAGATGATAAAGGTTTTTGTTAAGCTAGAAAATTATAAAGTTAATGTGGATCCGTTTAAAGTAGACATTTTGTTACTAATAAGTTATTATCCTTTGTTTAATAGAACGAGATGAGAGGACTGTAGTCATGGACAAGTCCAAGGGAGAGCCTGTGATCAGCGTCAAAACCAAAAGCCAAAGCAGGGACAGGGTAAGAAAACGTTCACTCTTAGGCTGCTTTGTACCAGAAGACTGTTTAATGGGTGAATGTTTCTCTCGTGTTGCGAGGTCTTAATTAGCGCTTCTGGTTTGTCTCTTCAGAGCACAAAGAGTCGGGATCGTGCCTCCTCCAGTAAAGAGAGGAAGGACATCCTGACATTCGATCAGATCAAGGAGCAGAGGGAGAGGGAGCGACAGAGGCAGCGGGAGAGGGACATCAGGGAGGCTGAGCGACGCAGATTCCCGTAAGGAGCATACAGAGAGACAGAGAGTGGCAAAGACTATTAATGTCTTTACCACTGCGGTGCTATTTATATAGAATAATCAATGAGAGCAAGAGACTTCTAATAGTTTGTATGTAAGTATTGATTACTCTTTGTCTTGATTCAGTGAACGCTTTCGGGACCGTTCAGAGCGGGAGCGAATCCGTCTGTTCCGGGAGCGAGAAGAAAGGAAGCATTTGATGCATAACAGACGCTGGCTGGAGGTACAGTCATGTGACTTTCCTTTAGCTGGGGATTTTTGACAAAACGTAACATGTCTGCCAGGGAGAAGACTTCTGTTGTTTTTAAATGTTGCCAACAATTTCGTTTCACGGCTAGCTTTACCGTCAGTAAACATAGTGTGGTTTTCAGGGAAGTTTCCATCCGTTTTGCCTCGTACTTTACCTAAAAGAAACTCTCATCCCATTCACGTCGATGGTCATGGTAAGGGTTCTTGTCGCCAGGTCGAGAAGCAGCGCCTCGAGGCCGACCGCATGGAGCGTCAGTTCCTGGAGCGCGAGAGGATGCGCATAGAGTACGAGAGGCGGCGCGAGCAGGAAAGGATCCTCAGGGAGCGGGACGAGCTAAGGAGGCAGCAGGACCAGTTGCGCTACGAGCAGGACAGGCGCCCAATAAAGAGGCCTTACGACATGGATGGGAGGTATACAACCCGATGACAATGCAGTGGGACCGATCAGAAGAACTGATGAATTTCTTACTGAAGCTTCAGTATTGTGTCTGAGCAGCCCAAAAGATGAATTTCTGGTTTTGTTACAGGAAAGATGATTGGCCCGATAAGCGCATGGCTATGGATGACCGTTACGGCCGCTCAGACTTTGGTCGCCAGGAGCGCTATCAGGACTTTGATCACAGGGATCGGGGCCGTTTCCAAGACGACATGGCGATGGACAGGCGGGACAATGCTCGGGGGATGGGTGCTGACAGAGATGGACAGGTGAGAGACTGGGATTCTCATCTCAGGGATCATAAGCTTGACCAGATTCAAAACCACAAACGTTATGCAGCTCCTTTCAGAGCCACACATGTTAACTAAGTGACTGCTGAATTTTTATTTTATTGTGTTTGCACAATTACCAAAGCAACAACAAAACCATAACCTATATGGTTTGCACGGTTGATCATAATGAGAGTTTCTTGTCTCTTCTCGCAGCACTTTTCAGACAGACACGGCAGAGACTCCTGGGGCGGAGGCTACGACAAGCGCATGAATGCGAGGTGAGTTTCACACCAACCTGAGCTTCTTTAAATCTCTGATTATTCTGTAAAATGTTCGACAAAAACAAACCTTTTTTACTTCATTTTTTTAGGGAGGGTGGCCGTGACTGGGACTCCGGTCGGAAGATGGATGGGGACAGGCCATGGCAAGGTAGCCATACTTCTGCTGTGCCGATGTGCACGTTCGAGTTAAAGTAGTTAAAGAGAAAAATAAATCCAGAGTAGGAGCGTTTAACCTCGTTGTGAAACAGAAGATGGTGGGAATCAAACCTATTTTTAGATGGATTCAAATTTCTTTTTAAAACATCAAAATGAATCTGTGCTGCCATTTCAGGAAAGTCAGCAGAAAAGGTGCTCTGTGGCGCCTTTTGTCCTAGTAGAGTTACCGTAGATTCCTGATTTGTTTACATTTCCAGTAATAAACACGATGCTAAAAGCATTAGCCTTTCTATTGTGTTTTCAATGTTAGGTTAGCATCTATGCTAATTATTGATTAGCAGGCTGTGATTAATTTTGACATAAGGAACTCTTTATTAAGCATGAAGAACATATGTAAAAGAAGCCATAGTTGAGTTTCGAGATAATCAAAATACATTGATAGTTGTTTTATAATCCCATCGCAGCCTCCTGAATTGTTATAATATTTTGAGGTGCCTAAAGAGTCCCGCCCCGTATTATCCACTAAGTGGCAGCAAATAGCAGTAAGTAAGTCCTGTGGTTGTGGCCAACATGCCTGATGTTGTATTTGAAATTGCAGGCAGAGACGGGGGCATCCCGGGACAGAGCCACATGGCGCGCGGAGGAATGGCAGGGTGAGTAGGCCACCAGTTAGGCCTGAATATTGAATCGATCTTACCGTGAAGTCACAAGCGCCGCCGTCTGACGACTGTTTCCTGTGCTGCAGCCGGGGAGGCTACATGAACACGGGGACGTCCCAGTCTCTCTCTGGAGCTCTGAACAGACAGAACCAGCTGATGCAGGGCGGCGGGATGCAGGGGGGAGCGTTCGGCCGGCGCTACTGACCTGCGTGAAGTTGGGACTGTTTCAGGTGGTCGTTTCTCCACGGATCAGACCTGACTGTTTTTGTACTTTTTGTTTATTTGGAAAACGATTCTTAATTTTGACGTAGTGATCTTCTGTCCTGTATTCATCACTTGGTTTTTGCCTTCTTTGTATAACGTTTCTCAGCTCTTCTGAACTCAGATGTGTGTTAGACACTGTGGCTCATGTTCCTAACACCCCCCCCCCAAACCAGTCTGCTTCCTGTATCTCAGCTCGTCATGAAGCGTTTGCTTCATTTATTCCTTTCAGAGCCTCCTTAATGTCCTTTTTCATAAAATCTTTGGTATTTTTTTTGCAGAAGATGAAAAAGGATTTTAAATTAAAGTCACATTTTGATTTTCAGAATTTCTTAGGTCTTTCAATTCATTTTGAACTGTACTGTATGCTAAGCCAAGTGTTTTTTTTTGTTTGTTTTTTTAGTTTTGCCGATTACTGTTGTTCAGTTGACAGTGTTTGCTTATTTTATTATGTCGTTCAGCTCAGAACAGCTGGTGTCTTGTAAAAGCACTGTGTGGAATTAGAATAAAAGATTTTTTTTCATCATTTTTTTTCAGTGCTGGTACTGAAACAAAAGCTCTCAGACTTCAGCAAAATGGACATAATTAATCCTCTGTTGTGCTGCAGTTTGTCTCTTTGAAAGAAATACGCTGTATATATGATGCACACCAAATATTCCTGTCTCTAGTTCTGGTTAAATTTTAGAAATCGATGTGAAGTTTGAGTTGATATAGACTCTGAAATGCCTTTTTATGTGTTGAACGTTCAGCTGGTTAACCAGGTTCTCTATACACATTATGGTGACTTCTGTAAATAAAGTATTTCTTCTAGTATTTTATTTAACGGAGCCCTTGGTGGACTATTTAACCACTGACAACAGGTCTGAGTTTTTTGCTCTTAAAGCAACAAATGATTAGGCAGACTGAGACAACTTTATTTTTAAAACCTTACAATTTAATCAACTGTAGTGAAGAACAAAAGTCAGACATTCTCAGGTATTGTGTGTCCACGGGATGAGCCCAAACCAAGATGGAGGTGTTCGGTTACCACCGTCCTGTGGTCGTGTTACTACGAGCTGTACTGAAAATAATTAGAGAGCCGTTTGTGACGACGAATGCAAATGAAAGCATTGCCATTTTAGGAAGAACATGTATCTGCACAAGAGTGAAAAGTCTTAGGAACAGCTGAAATCTTAAATGAAGCAAACTTTGTTGGATTTAAACCTTACAGCAGCTGGTGACGTTTTAAAATGCTGAGTGATGTTAAAATAAATGACATGATCCCTCCTTTGAAACTTATATCAAGATATTTCACCTGATTACAAGGGGTGTGACTAAAATAAAAGCTCATTCATGACTGTAAGTAGTCACATTTAACCTCTGCACATTGTCTTCTTAAAGATGCTGTCAACTTAGTAATAATCCTCCAGATTCAGATCTATTTCCCCTCAACGTAGAAAACTAAGGACCTCTGTCTTCATTTAGTCACATCTATTACTTACCCTCAGTTCCTTTTCTCTAAGGATAGTTCCTGTTTTTTGCAGGATTCTTTCCTCCTCCAAACACAGCAGATTATTCATAAATAAGAGTTGAAAATGACACATGAAACGTCACTGAGAAAAAACCCATTTCAGGCTATTTATATATCCGTTTAAATATAAATGTTCATTCTAGTAAATAGTTTTGAATAATACAAGCTGTGTAAAATGTGAATAAGATGATTGATGATGGACATGTTGAAGTTCATATTTAGTTTATATTTCACATTTAAAGCCAATAATGTGTTTTCATTGAAGTAAAGATTAATTTTGCTTTTCTTTGTTACGGAAACAAGTTGTTCTACAAATTTCCCATCTTTTACAGAATTTCTCGTATATATATGAACCATATTGCATGCTGAAAAATTGAAACTTAGCATAGTTTGTCATCCTTCAATCATTTACAATAATAATAAATAAAATTAGGTTGAAAATAATTCAAACCTCCATGTGAATTTTTCTGTCATTTCCAATTTTCAGCACTAGGGGTCTCTCTTGTCAGTAATAAACATGCAACAGGATAATTTAGCTTTTTCTTTAAGTTTAGGCATTACCTAATGTAAATATGTTTTTAAACCTAAATGTTAAAATCTGCCTGAACAATCTCTCCGAGGCCTGAGGTTTTCAGAGGCCGTGGAGTGGACACAAAATGTGAAAGGCTGCAGATGTGGAAGGAAACAGGAGGTCTGTACGTGAGAAAAAGTCAGGGGATGAAACCGGGGGCCTCCTTTTCGTTCTGACCGACCACTCCCCAACTCCAAATATCCCAGCAGATGTAGGAGAGCTCCCATGAATCAACATGACAAGAGGAGCCCACCGGTTAGACCCCCTCAGAATGGCTGCAGAGGTTTGTGTGTTCAGGCCAGCGTCCGCAGAGTCACGCTGAGGGCAGTGTGGAGGAGGAATACACCCCCACACACACCCCACTGACACTCAGCGTCGACCCCTCACTGTGAAACATCATTTCCCCAAATTCCTGAAGGCGGTTGTGTTTATTTTCTCTGATGGTTCTTCTGATCTGTCCTCTAACCGAAGTATCCTTTGGCTTTTCTGTATCTCTGTCTCTTCTCCACGTCTGTTAAATCTCCAATGTCTGTAGCTCAAAATATAAAACACATATTTAGGTGAATTATCAATCTAATGTTAAAGGATTTATCAGAGAGAGATGTTATTAATCTGTTTAATGAATCAGACAACAGAAACATTTACTTGATAATAAAACAGAATCATTTGTTGGATTAAATATCATTTTAAGGGGCAAATAATCAACCCAAGTGGTGCCCATATTTCATACAAACAGGTGCAGATTGTATCACAACTTCCTGTCGTTTCACAAATGATTGTATCACTCTAACTTTATGAGATGGGTTTAAACTTACTAAAACGTAATAAATAAAGGCAAAACCGTTAAAATACCAGCATACGCAATTTCATGCAGTATCTCAAGATGTCGTGTTAACTGATGTTAATTAGTTGTGGCAACCATTCCGAACCGGATTTACTCCAAAAGTTAATGAGCTCTAGATGCACATTTAATAAATATTTCCTGGAGGTTTCATTAAAATCTGTCCAGTGGTTCAAGATATATTTTGCTAACAGACAAACAGAGTTGACTTCAAATAGTAGACAACATAATTTGAAAGGAGGATATTGTACTATCTATTAGGGCTCAGAATATATTTATTGGTAGTCAGTCTCAGCTGCAACCACACCAAGGTTTAGGTGAATATTTGTAAAATTGAACAATTTATGGCCTTTTTTTTCTGCTTTTTTAAAGACATTTGGCTGTGGCAGCCATCTTGAATTGAGTCAGGTAATCAGTTGTGCATGTAGGCTACATCCAATTAAATGTCAAACTAGTTTTCAGATGTAAATGTGCACATTATTGCTGCATAAAGTGAGTGAAATCCAGTCAATTTCAACATTTCTGCACGAAGCCTCAATGCCTTTGCAGCTAGGATTGTTTTCATCCAGCAGGCCGTTTTGTTGACATCATTTAATCTTTTCCACAAAGCTGATCTTGCCTCGTGATCACACGTAGAGCTCCGGTAGGTAAACTAAAATGCTCCGCAGGCGTCAGAGCGGCACACTGTCCTACATGTGAGAAAGAAAGAAGCAAATCAGGTCGAAATATCACAGCAGGCAGCAGGCCGTTCCATGTTTTTAACGGGTCTGTGCTGTGAAGCAGCAGGGCTGTAACGTGACCCCCCCATGTCCACCTAGATGTTACTGTAGTCTGAGAGCACAGGTGGATCCACGGAGACCTTTCCTGCCAGCTGAGGCCAAACAAAGCTGAGACAACATCCTTATTTTGTTTCGGCCGAGGTGGAGTTCAGGAAGAGACGGAGCGCTGCAGATCTCCTCTCATTCTGCCGCAAAGGAAAAACAAACAAAACCCCCAAATAGAAACACAACAGTGGCCACAAACTCTACTGTACTTATGCAAATAAACAAGGAGCAAACTTTTAATGTAACAGAACCAGTGCTGCAGAAGCTGGTATGTTTTTCTCTGAGTTTTCTGACATGTTAAAAAAACCTGTTGCTCATATTTACCCACAATGCAACACTGACAGGGATTCCTTGGTTTCATAAAAGTAGGAGCTGCATGTGGTCTGGCAGAGATCTAGACTGACCCACAAAAAGTATAAACCCACTTTTCCCTTCCTTTTGTTCCACATACTCTGAGGTTTTCTCTGTTTTAAAGACACACAGTGAGTACAGGGTTTAAAATCATCTATTTTTCCCCCTCTCAGAAACAGTTTTAGCCTAACTTTAAAAAAAAAAAGCTATTGGTTCACATCTGGATTAGCAGCCAGCAAAGCCAGGTCTGCTCGTGTTGATTCAGCTTTTTGCTGCAAACCTGACGGCTGCTCACGCGGGGCACAGAGACAACATGGCGCGCTGTTTGAAAGAGATAAATGCTGCAAACTTGCGTCTCCTGCCGCGGCGCTCGCACGGTGACCTTCAGACAATCTGGGTCGTCAAAGAAAACCTGCTGGGAGAAAAAGGCCCTCTGCAAGGCAAAGCTGCAGGCATCGACATCGTGAAATAAAAGGGATTAAAAGCTCAGAAATGGTTTCAATCCTCCAGTTTGTTTGAAAGTTTTCGCTCAGGTGGGATAAGTTACCTTTATAGATATTTTACAGTAGCTCTAAAGGAGGAGAACTACATTTGTCCACTTGTAATCGCCCCCCCTCACGCTGCCTCCCAGACTGCTGGCGTCCTTCGGGGTGGATGAAATCCAACAGTTGTGAAACCTCGTCTTGCTCTTCAGTTGGGACATCGGTGGCAGCTTGAGAAACTCCAGTCAGCCCAGACTGCACGCACACAGTGTCTCCTGGAAAGGGCCCGAACCCCGGCGTGACCAGCTGCCCTCCTGGGTGAAATCTGGGCTCCCGTTCGGGCCTCAGATCTGCTGCGCTCCACAGCTGAGCCAGCTGCACATGCGCTCAACTGAGGGTTTAATTGCAGAAACGCGCCTGCGAGCACTTCCGACACGTCCAAGTATGGGTGGGCCGAACAGTGGGAGCTCTGTGTGACCCGGCACACACACTGTGCCAACAGATGCGTTTTGCAGCAACACATGTGAAGCCTGCAGCTCCATACATTCCTCTTCACATTTGTACAGCATGATGGCTAAACTGTTTGTGGAAGTGCTCCTGAGTCCATGTAATGATAGTCAGAACAGAATCAGACCTGTTTTTAATGCAGCACCACCTGAAGATCACAAGCATCCAATATTAATGTCCTTTGAGCTCAGAGATTTCTCCAGTAGATGATGGGATATTTAAAGTCTTTCCAATTTTCTGAAATTGTTCCACTACTTTTAGACTTTTAGACTGGTGAACCTCTACCCATCTTTACTTCTGAGAGATTCCGCATCTCTAAAATACTTTTTATACCCAGTCCTTTTACTGACTTGTGGCCAATTAACTTAATTTTCTGTAAAACTCCCCTCCAGATGTTTGGATTTTTGTTTTCCACAATGTCCCAACTTTTCCATATGGGGGTTGTACATTTTTACACCTGCTGCGAGCATGATACACTTGTTCAGGTTCGAAGAAGTTAACAGCTCAAGTAGTTTATTGTTGTTTTCATTTAAAACCTGCAGAAACCTCGTGCATACCCAACAAAACAACCCAACTCAGACGTATTGTGAGTCAAAGCTGGTTTGTCTTCTTTAAAATGATAGTTGTAACATTTTAAAAGGACCCCCCCCCCCCCCCCCCCGCCACACACACACACACACACAAAGTATATGCATCAGCTAGTTATTACACTGCCATCACAATCCCTTCATGTCACCCTTAACTAGAAGACTGAAATATGTCTGTCCTCACTGACACAAGTCTCCTCCCTGAACCTTTCTTCGGCTTTTTTATGACCCTATTGAGTCTTTAGCTGCAGACTTGTAAAAGACTTTACTCCCACTGAAGAGGCTGCAGAGTCCCACACGTTAAATCTGAATGGAATAAAGAACTACATTAGCTGCTAATTAGAGCTTTCTCTTAAGCTTTTTTTTAACCACAAGCAGAAGGTGCGATAAGGCTTCCCGAAGGTCGGTTTTATTTCCTGTTGTGTCTGGGAAGATATGAAGGTGGAGACGATCTGATAACGAAGAACACACAGTGATGAGTGTCCAACAGCTGGGAGAGCGGCCTTGCACATGCAGCAGTGTGTCCTGTATCGGTTCAGAGAGTTAGATAGCAAGTAATTTGTGTGGTTTTGCATGCATGCCTTCAATGCAGATATGCATGAGGGTACACGACAACTGCAGCTGCAAGGAGAGGATTAGGAAGTTAAAGGAATGCAAACTGCTGAGAGGGTCAAAGTTTATCGGAATTAGGAGAAAACATATTAGTAGGAGATTATTTGCTGCCTGTGGGTGAAACAGACTCAAGAAAAGGGGTGGATCGTTCTGTAAAACCAACGCTTTCCTAAAATGAGCCCTCCTTTTCGACGCGTCATCAAGACAGACAACACAAGTTTATGAGGTTTACAGTTTGCTTTCAAGTGGATCCAGCGAGCAAAAGGAGTGTATGTCGTTACCAAAAGGACTTATTTTTCACCTGTAGCTGCACCTGCAGAGCCTGAGTGTTTCTGCAGTAAACACATGTAAACACTGCAGGCACAAGAGCCAGAAAAGGAAACATATGGAAAGTATTTATCACTATTTTAAATATTTGTGACTGGTTTGAAACCCCACACGGACATCCCTGAACGTCCTGCAAATTTATGAAGATGTGTACATGGCTCAGATCTGCTACAATCTGCACAGATTTTTTTATTTTTTTCCCCCGATACACAGATGGTGGAATGTGAAACAAATGTGGAGCTTTTGGCTTTGGAACCTTACAGAGCAAAAAAAAAAAAAAAAAAAAAAGAATTAGGTAGCAACAGGAAATATGGAGGAAATCTGTATTTTCCCTGTAGAGATTTTTTTGATTATCTCAGAGGAAGAACAGAGCTAAATAATGAACAAGTTATAAAAAAAAAGAGCAATCTGCACTTTCTATCTCCCACCACTGTTGACCTTCCTCCACCTCTTTATCTTTTGATTTCTGAGTCATAACAACCTCCAAGCTGCTGAGGAAGCTCAGGAATAAATTAAAAAAAAACCTTCCATGAGGCTAAACATATAACTGATGTTGCCAGGGTGTGTCTCATGCAGCCGGGCATCATTTTGGGTCTGACTGCGGCTCCTTGTACAGTCACAGTGAAATCACAGAGTGAGGGAGAGGCGTTGCTCTGTAACTACTAGGTTGAACCCACTGGTTGGGCTGTAAGCACCACCTTTCAATCACCTTGCCATGTTACCAGATCAACTCGAAAATCTGATATCAGCAGACCTCCATTCAGTAAGACAGCTTTCGAACGTTCAGGCCTGCAAAGATCACTGTATAATGTTGTGATCAATGAGTTTATATTTAAATATCAGCTGGATTCTGATGAAAACGTCAGTATTATTGTGAACGGCCTCAAGGTGTAGAATACTCTCAGGTGTTTTTGTCATAGTTTGGTGTTTTCAGTTTGTTGTTTTGATTATTGTCTTGTTTCGGTTTGAGTTCTTGTTTCAGTTTAGTTTTTTCCTGTTCATGTTTGTTGTCAACATCCACCTGTCCTCTGCTCAGTAGTTTTCCGGTTTCCTGTCACACCCATCTCCAGCTGTCTTCACTTCTGATCACACACCTGTTCCCACTTCTCCTCATCACCTTCTGCTTTAAAACTTGGTCTTCCTCTCTACCTCCCTGCCGATTCATTGTTGTTTGTCAGATGTTGGTTGTTGTTTTTTGTCCACGGTTCTCCCTTGCCTCGTCTTGCCTTTGTTATTATCTGGAGTTTTGTTATAGTTAGTTTTGCTGCCACGTCAGCTTTTTGTTTTCTTCTTTTTATATAAATAAATCAGTTTTTGTTTTGAAAAGTTGAGTCTGCGTCCTGGGTTCGCCACGCTCACACCGCATCGTGACAGTTTTAAGGAAGAAAATTCACTTTAAAACTCTGATAAACACACGTCTCTCACGCCTGCTTGTAATGCCTTTCCTTCCAATCTGAGGCTTTCTTTGTGCTTTAAAAAGCGCCACAAAAGGTTCGAACTGCCACCAGCAAAGATCCACTGTTTCTCCACATCTCGTTGAAGTTGTTCTTGTGACCTGATATGAGGGTATCATTTGGAAGTTCTCTGACACCGTTTCGCCTGTGCTCCACCAATGAGTAAGGTGGCTCTGTAATCCACCCACCCAGCTCTCAGATGGATGTGGGATCTTGAAATCCTGGGAGGATTATCAGACAGTGGGCCCCCGGGTGAAAGCACCCCCGCCCCCACCCCAACGGCCACACTCATACGAAGGAGCAAAACTCCAGTCTCATCCCTGCACTCGTTTTGAATCTATTTGAGGTTTGTGTACTTCTTTTTGTAGTCATCTGGTGCCATTTTCGGATTCTTCGTTGGTTTCTCTGAACTCGCTGAATGTTTTCTTTCTTTATAATAACTTGGCCTCTCGTTCAGTGCAATTTTACAAGTGAAGCAGTGCTTTAAAGTTCTGGATTTGCTTCAAAACCTGAAGCTGAACATCCTGCTGGAGTTCCTACTGCTATGTGGCGCATTTGTTCAGTGACATCATGAATATGTACCAATACAGTCTTCTCAGAGCATTAATCACACACTGTGATACAATATGAATCAGAGACCTGAGCTGCTATATTTAGAAAACCTAAATGTACTTCCAATCCACTTTGACTGAAATTTAATGTTTCTGCCTTTAAAAAAGTCCTACAGAAAAAATGCCTCAATTACAAAGACTTGAGGCTGTCACTGCTGCTAAAATGTGCTTTAAAACCATAAAGGGTTTTACATTTAAAAGCCTGCAACTACTAGATTGAATTTTTCCAAAGCAACTCAAAATGTAACAAGGAAAAACACATTTTATTTTGTAAGAAAAGTTCATTTTGTGGCAGATTTACAATGCAAAAAGTCTTAAAAAAATGATAAAATGTCATTTTTGTCAAGAGCAAAAAACTGCTTCTAAAACAAATACATTGATTTACTGTATTTTTATGTAAAGATGTTTTTTTTTACCAACAACAAATAATTTATACAGCACATTGTAATGTTCTGAATGCTTTTGACACATTATTGTCTGATAAAAATGTATTTTCTCATACAGACAGCAGACGGTTAGCTGATGGCAGCGTTTAAGTGAAACCTTCTGGGGCCACAGCTTTCCTCTCAGGAAGAATAAACTCCTCTCAGTTTTTTTTTTTTTTCAGAGCTGGGACAAAGTTTAGTCTCCTCCTTTAAAAGCTCCAGCCAATCATGTGTGAACATTCAAATAAGCCACCCATAAAGATGACTTGGAGCAGCAAACTGTTACAGACCTGAAGCCACTTCACCCTTAAACCACAACACACCACTTTGTCACCGGTGCTTTGGGTTTAAGAGGATATTTATATACATCTACTCGACCAGAACCAAGAGAAACTTTAAATCAGGACACTTAGGATAAAAAGAAACACCCTCAATATTAATATGGGAAAGGAAAATATTTGTTTTTTGACCATTTGGATAACTTTGGGAAACATCTTTGCAACTTTTTCTTCAGTTACTGAACCTGCCACCACAACTGTTTTTGGTAAGACCTCGCATGGTATCTATCTGAGTGAGATTTGTTTTGACAGGGATCCAGATGTGATGAGGTAAACTGGTCTCAGAAAACAGGCTGATTAATGCATGCTGTTCCACTCTGACCGGCGGTAACCCCTTCCTAAGCTTTCAGAGTTCAGCTCTGCATCCAACCATTCAGCTCCATGAATGCAGGAAGAAAAGCCGCTGCAGAGAGCCTTTTGTCTGAGGAAACACCAGAAAAGGGAGGGAAATATGGCTGGAGAACAAAGTATTTTTAAAGCCAAGCCGTATTTCTCCACATTATTCCATTGCAATACTGAAGCTTTAAATAAAAGTAGAGAAAAAGCAGGCTTGACTTTAAAAAAACACCTTCTGTTCAATAAAAAAAAATATCTTAGACTCAAACACATTAAAAAAATAGATTTTATTCAGGGTTGGTTAGATAAAATGCAATATCAATCAGTTTATTTTGTTTTTGTTTAACAAATCCAGGTTTTTAGGTATGACTGTGACTATAGCTGCGCTGGTAGAAATTCAGATGAGACAAAAGAGGGCGACACCTTCACGCCTTTTGACCCTCCAGGGTGACCGCTCAGATTTGCTTCCTCTTGTGTAAAAAAAAAAAAAAAAATCTTGTTAATGCTTTTAAAAATATCAAAAACAAACAGCTACAGTTTTAAACCAGTCTATGTTAAGTGACTGAAACTTGTCACAAACCCACCTGACAGCAATTCCTCAGATTGTTGCCATGCCTCATTAACCTAATTATTCTGTGTGTGTGTGTGTGTTGTGACAGTAAACACCACAGCCACCTCTGCTCCTCTGGCGAACACCACCGAATGGCTCACAGATTTTTCTGACATCGTGTCCAAGTTCTCCCTGCGCACCGCAGAGCTTCCAGATGACGATATGTGCTACATTGTGCCCGGCAGACCAGAGACCATCAAAGAGTGTGAATTCAACACAGAAACACAGACCTTCATTGTGATACACGGCTGGACGGTACGTCACACAAAACATACGCATACTAAATGTGTTTTTGTGTGTGTGTGTAAGTTATTTGTAGACAGTAAACGGCTCTACGGCTTTGGAACTTTGTTGTGATGAAATCCCATCACCACCACCAGCTGGAAAAGACTGTAAAAGACATGTTGAAACATAAAGTACCTATTGAAGTGCTGCCAATGCAATGCAGCCAACAGTCCTTGCATCTTTCCCTATAATGTGATTTAAAGGGAGGCGGTCAGGCAGCAGAATTTGAACCTAATGATGCCTTGGCACTTCTCCAACAGCAGGACAAAGACTGAGTGCTGAGGCCAAAATAAATCACACCACGCAGCAGCTGACCTCAGACTCCCGTGTGACCGTGCATGCAAAGTTGCACACATGGTTTCTGCATTTGGGCTGTTAAGCTGCAGCACAAACCAGTCTGCTCTGCAAAACAACATGCATATAGTGCAAAATGTATGAAAGAAATGTTAATGTGTTTACAAGTTCTAAACTCCCATTAAATCTGTGCCAAATCATGTGGATATTCATGGAAAAACTGTTCAAACACGAACCTAAGTGTTGCATCATGGAAGATTTCTCAGTAACCTAAATAACTGGACGTAATCTCTGTCATTAAGATTTAATGTCTCATTTGATAAGGAGTGCTAAGGGGAACTGTTGCATCACTGAATCTAATCAACAAATATGAAACGGTAAGAACTACAACAAAATGTGATTGTGCTCTGTTTGATTTCCAATCATTTGCAGATACGAACAATGCCAAACACTTTAAATTTGAACATAATGTAGCTTAAAGGTTGGTAAACTTCTGAATGTACTCCATGCTCAATATTTGTGTTTGTTCTTTCCAGGTAACAGGAATGTTTGAGAGCTGGGTGCCCAAACTGGTGTCCGCGCTGTACGAACGTGAGCCCAACGCCAACGTGATCGTGGTGGACTGGTTGACCCGCGCCAACCAGCACTACCCCACCTCCGCAGCGTACACCAAGCTAGTGGGCCGTGACGTGGCCAAGTTTGTTTCCTGGCTGCAGGTGATTGTTCTCACACAGAGGTGTTTTTTTTTATTTATTGAGTGCTTGGTAACAGCTGGACCACAGGTTTGCATTGTCTTTGTGGAGTGGACCCTGTTGACCGAGGCATTAGTGCATTGTCTGAAAGTTGCTGCCTTTGACGTGATGCTTTGTTCCCAATCAAGCTGCTGTGGGTTTGTTTTCCTGCTGTTTATGATTTGAAATGTCTATAAACACAGTTAACGGTCGTGTTTGTGGCGCACCGCCTCTTGTTGCAAGGCTCAGAGTAAGTGGAGGGCAGATTTTGTAACAATTTCAAGCCTGCCTCTTTTGCTTGGGAAACTTCCAAATTTTA
The DNA here is from genome assembly GCF_001649575.2 of Kryptolebias marmoratus. NCBI lineage: Eukaryota > Metazoa > Chordata > Actinopteri > Cyprinodontiformes > Rivulidae > Kryptolebias > Kryptolebias marmoratus. The sequence goes on along the minus strand of NC_051453.1, from coordinate 12,042,339 downwards.
AAGCTGGTAAGAATTTAGCAGGGCATAAAATTACACCGAATCCTTCCTCATTTTGGACAGTGTCCCAAATTCTCCCCCGAAGCAGAGCACTTCAAAACTTGCAGGATTTCCTTTCATTCTCACCTGTCTGTTGGCTTTCAGAAAGAGCTGCAGCTGCCCTGGGAGAGGATCCATCTGCTGGGTTACAGTCTGGGGGCTCATGTGGCTGGGATTGCAGGAGACCTGACTGACCACAAAATCAGCAGGATCACAGGTAGACATTCATCCTTTCATTTACATTATAGACATGAAGCTCTGACTGGATAAGTTGCAAGCTTCATGCATCAAACAGTTAAAACAACTTTTTAGTCCAAAGGCATGTAAACATACTATGTAGTATAAAGTATAAGCTCTTTACTTTCCAGCCCCCCTCCTGAAAACATAATCTGTCAGCCGCTGCATTCCAGGCCTGCATTGTATGTGTGCATACAGCCAGTCGGTGCCAGCTCCCCCCCACCGTTTACGACTCTGAAGTTTATCCAGCTTTGAAATCTCCCTGACCTGCTTAAAGGAATAGTGTGTTTACTGTGGTCATCAAAAAGCGCTCAGTTGTGTTGTGGTTTGAGCTCTAAGAGCCAAGCAAGGCAGAAAGAGGTCAAACTGAGCACGAACACCGTGTTTTCATGCCCTTTTTTTTTCATACGTCAAGACACAATCTATCCCCCTGAGCTTTTAAATCTTTAATCATGTATTTTTATTTTAGTGTGGCCCAAATAAATAAAAAATAAAAAAATTCTGTCCAGGTCTGGATCCTGCAGGTCCCACCTTCGAGCATGCGGACGAGCAGAGCACTCTGTCCCGAGGCGATGCCCAGTTTGTGGACGTCCTGCACACCAACACCAGGGGTTCTCCGGACCGCAGCATCGGCATCCAACGACCTGTGGGACACATCGACATCTACCCCAATGGAGGCACCTTCCAGCCGGGATGTGACATCCAGAACACCTTGTTGGGGATTGCGTCAGCAGGGATCAAGGGCCTCCAAAGTACGTAACATGAAGCCTAACTACACTTAATTTTTCTTAACATTTCTAGCTGAGATGAGGATTTTTTGGTTAAACTTCGATATAAAGGCAATGTCCAATAATCTGAAAGAATCCTTCATTGGATAATCTATTTATGTAAGGTGTAATAGAACTGGCATGGATACATTTAAGACTAATTTTTGCTCTTTTTCACTTCTTTTACTTTTGTGGCATCTATTCTAACTTCACGTGATCACAGTGTAAATAAGAACAGATTCATGTAATGTTACATAGAGTCAAGAGACATTCCAACTAAACTAAACTTTCAGAGCTCCGGCTTTTCTTAACACGCAAATTGTGCTGCAGAGGTCCAAATCTTGCAAGAAGTTTGACCGTTTCACTCTTTCAGCTGCAGCGTTTTAACTAATCCAAGCGAAACTAAGCGAGAAATGCCCTCTGGTCCCGATGTTTTATAAAAAGCACGTAACATCAGGAAGTAATTGTCCAGCTTTGCATGATGTCATGTGAGTAAAGCTGCAGAAGTTTTATGCTCTCTTTGCTCTGCGCGTTGCAGACATGGACCAGCTTGTCAAATGCTCCCACGAGCGCTCCATCCACCTGTTCATCGACTCCCTGCTGAACTACCAGCAGCAGAGCATGGCCTATCGCTGCAACTCCAAAGACACCTTCAACAAGGGGATGTGCCTCAGCTGCAGGAAGAACCGCTGCAACAAGCTCGGCTACAACATCAACAAGGTCCGCACGGCGCGCAGCACAAGAATGTACCTCAAGACTCGTGAAATGATGCCCTACAAAGGTAATTATCAAGAGAAAGGGCCCCTACTGGAAAGGAATCGGGCTAATTTCATGCAAATGATGCAAGTTAAGAGGAGTAGAAAAGTCTGTCTGGATTTAGTGGGAATTACTGAGACTTAAATCATGCACATGCCTCAATTAAAAGTAATCCCCTGTTTATTAGCTACTTTGGGTGAATTTCCTTAGCGTGATTGTGACTGCTTGGAGCCAGCAGAAATATTAGAGGAATTAGTGGTCATACTGAGAGACTAAATACAGCTCTTGAGCGCTTAATGCAGTCAGTACAGCAAGAAGCATGCCTTCAGGAGGCTGTGAAAGGGAAAGCTGCCCTTTAATAGTGAAAGGTTGAGGTTGCCTGCAGGTTTGATTAGTGCTAGGTAAACTTGAAGCAGTTTTAGGAGATTTGTGAGTTTGAAACTGTGTTTCGTCCCGTCCTGCAGTCTTCCACTACCAAGTGAAAGCACACTTCTTCAGCAAGGACAAAATGAGCTTCACTGAGCAGCCGATGAAAATCTCGCTGTATGGGACCCAAGGAGAGAAGGAGGACATTTCTCTTGTTCTGTACGTACATGAAACGGCAGGCCACGATGGCGTGCTTCATATTTTTAGTGAGCACACGCTCAAAGGGGAAACCTCAGATGAAGCTGCTGAATGCTAACTTTCCTTTAACTCCACAGACCGGCCCTGAAGGACAACACCACCTTCTCCTTCCTCATCACCACCGACGTAGACATCGGCGACCTGATGATGGTCAAGCTGCGCTGGGAGAAAGACACAATCATCAGCTGGTCCAACTGGTGGGGAAGCAACAAGTTTCACCTCCGTAAGCTTCGCATCAAGTGCGGGGAGACTCAGTCCAAGTGAGTTCAAATCAACCAGCACAAAAACACAAAGCAGATCTGAAACATCTATGCACTTTTAGTCTTGTGGCTCAAAGCCAAATGGAAATAAAAAAATATAAATGTGTATATTTTGTGTGATTTCAGGGTGATCTTTAACTCCAAGGATGGAGAGTTTGCTTACCTTGTTCAGGGAGGAGAATATGCAGTTTTTGTGAAGTCAAAAGAAGACAACTTGAGCCGCAAAGAAAGACGGTAAGCTAAATTCCAATGCACATCTCACTGGAAAGCCAGTTAAAAACTCGGTTTTACAGCTCATATTGTCTGTTTGTTTCCCCCATCAGGATGCACAGGCTTAAAACACAGGGTAGCCTTTTTGAGCAGAACGACGCTTGAAGCGAACTTGAAGATTTCCCGTCATGCTCGTCATTCATCTCTACTAACATAGCCAAAGACGGAGAGCACATAGAAACACTGGGAAAGGCTTTGCAAATACTCAGACACTTAGTGAAAGCTCCATTTTTTTTTCAGATTTTTCTAGATTTTTTTTTTCCATACCTCCCAGTGAAACCAACATAACCTCATCCACAGTGATAGAAATCAGCCAGCTCATGACTTCTCATCTCTCTTTGCAAATTCTGCTGATAAAACTGTTACTGATTGCTTCCCTATGATGTGCTCACACTTTTACAAAAAAAACAAACAAACAAATTTATCTTATCAGTGGCTTTTGCTGCTTTATAATCATTGTTTATGCTTGTGTATCCTGTATGTACTGTTTTTACTGACTTTGTTACATGCTGAAACCCTTAAAATGATGTGCTTCCTGTTCCAATGTGAACTTGAATTATTGGTAATGCATTAATGATTCATAGTGATAGGCAGAATTATGGCACATCTTTGTGTTTGTTTCTGTTTTCTAGTCTTTGGTCACTTTTTTTTAACCACTAAGTTGCCAACAATCGACAGGGACCAAAGAAGCATATCCTATCCTATCTACTGAACGGAGAACCACAGTGTTCTTTGTACATACTGTAATCAATATCAGTATTTCTTCTTATAATATGAGTTACGTGTTAACACCTTATCTTTGGAGGCCTTGTTTGTTCTTTAATCGCGCTCGGTTTTGTGTCACTGGTCACTTTAAAAGACCATTTCGATGTAAAGATTACGTTGATTGCACTCCAGTAGGGATTTGCATTCTTTAATTCTTCTCTTTTTTTCATGAACATGAATACCAGACACTTTTATAATCATCCAGAAAAGTTCGGCTTAAGAGTCGCCAACCGTGTCTCACTTGAGGCAGTTTACGTCAGTGATTAAGCTCGGCCCGCTATATGCCCTTAAAAAAAAAAGAAAAAAAGACCTGCAAGCCTTTGAAATCTGTCATGGACTGGTGCCGATAATGTCCACAATACATCTCAAGAATACTTCGTACTGTATTTATTGATTGTACATTTATATATTTGTATATAAAGCTGTTATATATGTTGGCAGGCTTGCAGATGTGTTCTGTGTGTCTGTAAGTGAAGCGGTTTGTGTTTTTTCTTGGACTTGGCTTTGGAAGCATCAATCAGATTGAACTCCATGCCAGCTGCTGAGTGCACTGACTTTTAGGAGCTGAAATGCAGTGCACTGTTTAAAGAAGGAGGCCAAATATATGACCTAATAAAGTGTTATACCCCACATTAACATATTACTTCATGCTCAAGTTGCTTTTAAATAATTACTAAAGTTAGATATCAACAGAGGTGATGAAGGCTCAGAGATATTGAGGTTAGTAGAAAAAAAAAGGTTCCAGTTTATATCTTCTGTATGAAGTTTGCTTCTTCTTCCTTTACTCATGTGGGTTTTGTTTGTTTCCTACCACAATCCAAAAGCTTTGACTGAAGGTGGGAGTATGCATGCAACCTGCAATCCCAAACAAAACAAAGCAGGTATGTAACCTGGAGGAATTAAAAAAAAAAGAGAATATCAAACAGAGCAATCAGCAAATCTCGATTTTAAGCTTTTGGTTAAAAACAAAGAAGGGCTCTGCATCTCGTACATCACAAAGGGAGCCAGAAAACTAAAATATCTTCTTTTTTAGTCATGCTGGGAGGAACAAAAACACCAGTAAAAATAAAAGCAGACAGTCTTTATGGGGTGACAGGGAACGATAAGATCTGTCAGAGCAGGACCATTAATGGATTTGTATATAATAAGAAAGATTTTGAAGGTTTTTTCTAAACTTTATGGAGAGACTAAAACAGGAGAAAATGAGGCTTTCTTAGCAGTATTTGTCAGTGATCTGGCTGCAGAATTTTGGATCAGCTGAAAAATGTTCAGAACTATAACTTTTTGTCATTTTCGTCATGTCTGAGGTAAAATCACATTGCTCTAGTCCAGCTGAGGTCAAATAAACACAAGGACCAAAGTTTTAGCATCATTTTGAGACATGAGTTTTATTTATTTAGCTAATACTACACAAATAAAAAAAATACAACTGGAAAGACTTCTTTAATGTGCAAATTAGGACAAGTTTTGATCACAAATATCTCACAGCAGCACGGGAAGCTCCAGAGTCACATCATTGGATAGTGAATATTTTAGGTTTTTAGACAGAGCAGTAATCTCAGGTTAGCCCAAATTCAAGGAGACGATGTGAATAAATCCCACAGAAAAATATTTTTACCACCAGTTCACATGTCTATAAATCCCAGTGGGTGAATTTCTGTAGATATGGAGTGACAGATAGTTTCAATGTGGAGGTGGGACTGCATCAAAGATCGCCTCTGAGCCCCTTCTTGTTTGCTCTGGTTAGTTAGAGAGGCCAGACTGAGATGGTTTGGACAAGTGCAGAGGAGGGACAGTGGGTATATTGGTAGAAGGATGTTAGAGATGCAGCTGCCAGGAAAAAGACAAAGAGGAGATATATGGATGCAGTTAGAGAGGACATGAAGGTAGCTGGAGAGAGGACAGAGGATGCAGAGGACAGAGTTAGATGGAAAAGGATGACTCGCTGTGGCGATGCCTGAAAAGGGAACAGCCGAAAGAAAAAGAAGAAAAGGATGAAATACAGTTCATATAAATCATTGTTATTAGAATATGAATCTGGCTAAATACTCTAATATGTGTCCAATCCCACAATTAAACTTTGACTGCACTCGTATCAATAGTAACATGATCTTTAATCCCAGGCTGAATATGAGCTGGGACTGACACACAAAGTCCAAATGTCCTTAGTGTTCTTGATTCACATCTGTTTCAGCCTTAAAGTTCATGATTGCATGAGTGTTTTTAAACGATATCTGTCCCTCAGTAAAAACAGACTCAGCACACGATGAGCAGGGACACTGATAGTCAACATCTTGGCACTTTAAGTAGGCGGTTATTGATGGTTGTACTTCACAACCTCCTCCTGAGGTTACAATTGTCTTGACAGTGAAACCATGACTCAGTACCGCAGGATTCTAGCTGGTTGTTGTTAAAAACAAATTACGCAACACTGGATCAGTCCACATTGTGACTGAAACAGAACAACATTCTGTGTCTCTAAATCTTACACAGTGTGGATTAGATCCTGTTAAAGAGGCTCCCACCAAAGCGTGGAAAAGCTGGAAAGGCATTAAGCAACATGGGAGATCTGTATGAAGTTAATGAACTGAGAAACAGTCCACTTTGCATTCATGTTTGTGTTGGATCGAGCTAGTAGGTTAAAACCTCAAAAGCCAGTCTGACTCTAAGCTCACAGATGTTTTCTAGGGCTGAATTTTACTTGGTCCATTTGCAAATTTTTTGTTTTTAAAACCTGGACACTGAGAGAGAGAAAGAAACAGTATAGCCATCTGGCAGTGTTTTATTCTGGGCTCTGGAAGACTTTTTTAAGTGACATACTTGCTTCTTAGATTCAAAACAAAGTAAGGCTAAATGAATCTTACAGCTCTGGCTCCACACTATCACCATCTTGACGCAAAGTTGGTCCTCATGGCTCGCAGTCATGCATGTTTCAGATGTTTCCCTGCCTCTTCTCTGATTTAAATGAATGGATCATTCACAGACTTCTGCAGAACTTGAGGAAAACATTCTGAGGAGGTAATTAAATCCTTTAAATCAGATGTGTTGGACAGGCAAACATCCAAGCATGCAGTACTGTGGGCCCTGAGGACCACTGTTGGAGACCTCTGCTTTAATGGATTCATGTGATCTCTGAAGACTTCAACCCCACAACCCATCAGCTCCATCCCTAATTGATACAGAAATACAGAAAAGACTGTAATTGGTCCAGCAGCCCTTTTAAGGTCCACTGCAGGCTGGAAATAAACATAGAATCATCTCATTTTTTTCTGCGAGTCCATTCTCATTCGGATAAAGCAGACAGCACTGTGAAGGCCATGTTCTGCTCTGGACACCCTGTCAGGTTGTGGAGTGGTGAATGTTGTCCAATATCAGACAGCCTCTACAAAGCAAACGGTTCAGACAACAGGATTAATCAGCTCTGCTCCAAAGCAGACTGGTGCAGCAGGTGGTTCTTCCTGCTCACGGTAATAGCCGTAAACAATGGCTTTCTATAATCTTTATTGCTTTTCCTAACTTTTGATCAGTGTAATTTATCTTCGGTCACTAAACGTATTCAATTTAATTTATTGTTCATAGCTGCTTGGTTCTATCATTGTGTCTTGGTTCTAAAAGACACAATGATGCATACTCAGAATCACCGATTAACCTAAGGTGCATGTTTTTGCTTAATAAGAGGAAAATCACTCAGGAACAAAACAAAAATCTATGCAAAAAAACAAACATTTGACATTCTACTGTGAGGGCACAGTGCTAACCACCACACCACTGTGCAAGGATCTGTTTGAGCTTCATAGACTCTCACTGACATACCAGTCCATCACTTAGAGTGTATAAAAAATGCAAAAAATGTAATAATGCTTATTGTTGAGATATTTGAGTTAGTGTTGATTGTTTTGTAATCAAGAAAGACCATCAAATTCACTGTGTTTGAATTAGAAAATTAGCAGAGGACATTTATTTTTGTACACGTTTTCCTTAGATTGAACTCATTATTAGCCACCGTAAGTTAACTTATAAAAATCATTGTTTGCTCTCTAAGTGTATTCACTAGATCTGACATGTGGAGCACAAGAACATGTGCCATTCCTAGAAATCATATGAGGAAATAAATCTTGGAAGCACATAAAAACTAAAGACATTTTATTGTGTCCAAACTTTGCAGAAGAGTTACTGCCAATTGGATTTTCCTCTCTCCTGGAGCCTGTAAATCTCTGCTGTGGAGCTCTGCCATCCGATCCACTTGCCTCTTTCTTGTCATTGAGATTCTCCCCTGCAAAGGTCAGGCTGACCGGACCTGAACAACAGCAGCAGCAGAACGGGGGAAAAAAAACAAATGCTGTCATTAGTTTTCGAAGAAAATCTTCCACATTCGTGGAACAGCAACAGCTGTTCTTTGGTGAGAGCATCGTCTCAGGAGGAGAAGCTGCTTTCAGTCCTCAGTGTGATCTCTTTCAACAAAGCTAAAAGTTTTGTTACCCTGTCAGCTGATCTTTGTTTACAGTGCTTACAGATAATCATGAGAACATTACTGCTCATCTGACCGTCACAACAATAATCTTGTAGCTCTTCAACCATCACTTTATCGGACTCCTGCCCAGTTTGTTTTGGCATCCCATGCAGGAGACTTGGGCATCAAATCAGCAGCTGTGAATCCAAGTATTTTCTTCCTGCCTACGAGCTGCACAATCCAGCTGGCATGGAGCTGCATTTATGCCCAGTTTGGCTGATGAGTAAAATATTTTTACACCACTCTGAGGCCATTTGGCATCTCTTCTTGTTGTCACTGAACCCAGTTGTGTTACACAAGGTCTTTTTGCTTTCTTTTTTGTCGTTTAGGGATTGTTTTCAGAAATCACTTCATAGATGTTTTTGACACGATTTCTTTATCTTGCATCCAGCTTGTGTCCTTTTTTTCGGCGATGTTGAATCTCGTTCTGGTTTCTGTTTCACACATGTTTATCTCTTGGTTTACCATTTTTGTCTTTCTGTAATAATTCAGTGTCACCTCATAAATGCCTGTTTTGCATTCAACCTCTGTAGTTTTATTTTTTTCAGGGTTATATATAATATCTTTGGCAGGAGCTCTGGGTTCTTCTGACAGGTCGAGCCTTTAGAACTGTTCTGCTAAGTGGTTTTCTACATAATTTAACATCTAAAGTGGTGGATTTGATGAGAAACACAAGGGGATAAGATATAAGATCTTAACTGCTTAAGTTAAGCAAGGATATACAAGTGATTAATGCATTTATTTAAACAAGACAGACAACAGCTGAAAACTCCCAAACTGAAGTGTCATCTGTGGGTGGTTCTTTAACTCCATATTAGTGTTACTGCTTCACATGTGCAAAAGAAAGCCAGCAAAAACGGCAAAAAAACTGACTGAACAAGAGCTGTTCAACTTTTACAGCATAAACATAACATGTTTGATTTAAAATATTGATCCAGTTCTTCTGCCAGACTCTCCAGCCCTCTTACTCTAGCAGGATTTTTAAAGAAAAACATATAAATCTAATGTTTCAAAATATGTATTTATTAGACAGTTACAGCCCTTTTCATGCCCTTTTATTAGGAATTATCGCTTTTTGGGATGGTTGTGTTTGTGTGTTTGTTGGTTTTAGCAAACTATCTCATGAACAACTGGACTTATTTTGATTAAACTTGCAGAAAGTCATTATTGGATGTACATCTTCAACTCATTGACTTTTGGATTCAACTCCATTCAAGATAAATGGAAGAGACTTCAGCAAAAACAAAATAGCTTTAATTCAGATACTGAGGTAAACTTTGGTGTGGTAGTAGCTAAGAGTCATCCCCAGCACATATTCCGAGCGTAACCACTTTTGCTTTAAACTTTGGCATTAACTGCTGGCATCAACCCTGCTTGTCTGTTGGCAAAATATCTCATGAACCATTTGTTGAATTTAATAAAACTTAGTTACCCTGATTCAAGATGGCCACCACAGCTAAAGCAACTTTAGCAAGCACCAAAATAGCTACGGCTCAGCCAGTTTTCCTGATTTTGAGCTAAACTTTGGGGTGACTGTAGGTAAGAGTCAACCTTAAAGCGCATTTCGAGAGCCAACACATCTCGCGAGATCTCGCATACGGGATTGCGTTTACGAGGTTTGACTAAAACGGCTGCAACTCATCTTTTAGCACAAGATGACTTTAGATTAAAACTCTGGCGATATGTGTCCTTTTAAAGAATGCTTAACCTCGAATTTACCTATGTTTTTATTTGTTTAAATAAAAGCTAGATAAATCACATCATTTTTCACAGTTTTTCGGGTTAGTTTTGTATTTTTTATTTGCCTAGTTCACTCATTTATTGTTTAAATATAGAAGTGCACAAGTTTATAACTAAACTGGATAATATGCATCAATATAAAGATGCATTAAACTGTCTTGCAGTGATTATATCCTCACGCTTGGCCCAGTTTCTTGCAGAAACAGAAAACGGGACACTCGACTGGCCTCAGTGACAGGCTGGACCCTCCGAACAGCTTTACGTCTGTCCACCAATCAGCCTAATGATTTACTTCACACATAGTTTTCCATTCCCCGCCCGGGGTCCCGCAGCCAATGGCTCGTCGGAACTTCCCAGGACCTATTTAAGACGCGGGCGGCTGAAGGTGGCTCAGATGACAGGCTGCGCGCTCAGCAGGACGGAGACGCTCCCAGGCAGGCTGCTGCCGCGTGCCCTTCACCTAAAGTTGTTCTTCCGTCAGGGGCGGAGTACTGTGGGAGATGAGAGGCTGGCAGGTCCGGTTTCTGTTCTGCGCGCTTCTGAGCGCGGCTGTGCGGGATGGAGCCGCTCTGGAAGAAGAGCTCGCTGATTCTATTTTAGGTGAGTTGAACTTCATACACTTTCTTTTAAAAGCTTCCCTTTTTTTAAGGATTAAAGGCTGCTAACAGAGGAAGAAAGCAACATCTCGGGAATGAAAAGTAGAAATTTGTGCTCAGTGCTTTGTTTGAAACTGGACTTTAATCACCTCATCTTTCATGCATGCACTCACTAACTTCTATTCAAAAGAATCACTGATTTCCACTCCCTGAATATCCAAAGAAGAAGCAAAGTTGTGCAGCTGAATGACCTCTGCAGCATCCATATAATCCAAACGTAATCATGTTCACAGTCTGGCTCCTAAACTGCATGCAGATCCTGTAAAACTCGATGAAATCCACTCCTCCATATCTGAATACCAACAAAGCCCCCAGATGAGTCTGGTTAGCTGACTGAATCGCTGGACTGTGCAGAGGGAGATGTCAGAGACAACGATGGTAAATCAAAGCCATCGGCGGACTCTGTGGAGGACCTTGGTGACCAAGTGATCCCCTCTGACCTCTGAACTTATCTTAAGCTAGTCGCTCATTTACTGAGGAGCTCTGAGGAGCTGTTCAGTCAGGCATCATGAACGCACCAGTCAGGATATTTCATAAGATGTGGACATCTTCCTCTAGTTTTAAATGTGCTTTTTTTTAAAAAAAAATGTCCTCAAAAACAGCTCGTCTTTAAATCCTCCCCATCAGGTAACTTCCTCGACCCTCTTAAAGACTCGTCAGATCACCAGCGCGTCAGGGATGCAGCTGTTGCCAAATTCTCCCTCCGTGAACCTTCCCGCCCCGATGACGACCTGTGCTACATTATTCCTGGCGAAGCAGAGTCGCTGGCTGCCTGCACCTTCAACAGCACGGCCAAAACCTTCATGGTGATCCACGGCTGGACGGTGAGCAGAACTCCTTGTAAAACCCGGCCCTCTTTTTTTAGACCTCCTTTTAAAGCCGAATGTCCAACAGCTGAGCGGCATGTTTGAAAGCTGGATGCCAACGTTAGTGTCGGCGCTGTACAAGAGGGAGCAGACGGCCAATGTCATCGTGGTGGACTGGCTCAGCTCGGCTCAGAACCATTATGTGATCGCAGCTCAGAACACCAAAGCTGTGGGACAGGAGGTCGCATGCTTCATCGACTGGATAGAGGTGAGAGAGCTTAATTCAGAAACCCTGCACCCTTTACTTCCTCCGTAAGAGGCAGTCAGCTGCATCTTTTTCATTTAAATTGACATAAATTTATTTTGTCAGAACAAGAAACATGTTTAGAACCAGTTTCTTTATTAATGTTTCTGTTAGCAAACCTCTCTCATATTTAAAGGATCCACAGTGACATCAGCTTCGGCATCAGCAGTCGTGTTCAACTTGTATTGTTTTAAAAGTGTGTCTCAAATGAAACAGAGTCTTTACTGTATTTTGTTCAACTTGTGTAGGAAACCACCAACATGCCTCTTGACAACATCCACCTGATTGGCTACAGCCTCGGTGCTCACGTGGCGGGATTTGCAGGCAGCCATGCCACCAATAAAGTCGGAAGAATTACCGGTAAAGAAAGAAACCTCACACAAAAGGTCATATTTTCCATAATTCCATACTTATGATTGACCGGTGCCCCTGCTTTTGTTGAACCTGAAGGTCTGGATCCTGCTGGTCCTGACTTCGAGGGCGAGCACGCCCACCGGCGCCTCTCTCCAGACGACGCCCACTTCGTGGACGTCCTCCACACTTTCACACGCGGCTCCCTGGGACTCAGCATCGGGATAGAGCAGCCCATCGGCCACGTGGACATTTACCCCAACGGGGGCAGCTTCCAGCCGGGCTGCAACCTCCGGGGCGCCCTGGAGAAGATCGCCAACTTTGGGATGTTTGGTAAAAAAAAAATAATACTGTGCAAATATTTTAAACCTCTCCTTAATATTTTCTGCTTGGTTTGCTTCCAAAAACCCACACTTCCTTGAAAGGGGTCTTGATCAACAGTTCTTCAGGTTTTCTGAATGTCTTACAAAGTTTTTTTTTAGACTTTGGTTGCTTTTACTTTATTTATTCTCTGTCTAGTCCTCGATCCTGACCATGACAGCACATTGGTGTACTTTTGCACAGCTCTATACATGTTGAATTTTTTGGTTAGGATTAATAAGCTTTTTATAACATTTTTTTCAATCTATAATTAATAGAAGAACTTAACAAGAGGAATTATGTTTTAACCCCAGTTTTAAATAAACAACCTTATGAATAAACATTGCATTTGTCAATATTTGTTGCATTCAAAACTTGGAAAACAGTTCGATTAATACCCGACTTGTTAAAACAACATTCATACACTTTTTATAATCAGTGCTCAGAGTGTGCAGTCTAGCAGCTTCAGTAACAACATATCTGCTTGTTTTTTGTCATTAAAATGTTACACCAGTGAACATTGTTCTTGCCTCAAAACAAACACAGGACTTGAATCATAAATGAGAATAAAATCAAGCGTATTTTCAAACTGTCAACTAAAAAAAATGTAACTAATCCTTGCTTTGTGTTCCTCTGTGTAACTTAAGCTGCACTCGTCTCCCTCCCGTCTCCTCAGCTATCACCGACGCGGTAAAGTGCGAACACGAGCGCTCGATCCACCTGTTCATCGACTCCCTGCTGAATGAGCGGGAAGCGGCCAGGGCCTACAGGTGCGGCAGCAGCGACACGTTCGACCGCGGCATGTGTCTGAGCTGCCGCAAGAGCCGCTGCAACACGGTGGGCTACGACATGAGCAAAGTCCCGAGAGCGCGCCGTGTGCAGATGTACACCAAGACCCGAGCGTCCATGCCTTTCAGGGGTCAGTGGGCGAAACTCTAATCTGGAGCAGGATCATTACTGTAATCTACATGCATGTTGATCATCTTCCTGAATATTCCCTTCCAGTTTACCACTATCAGATGAAGATCCACTTCTCCAGTACAGTGAATACGTCAGAGATGGAGCCTTCGCTCACTGTCTCACTGCTTGGAACCAAAGGAGACGCAGAAAACTTGGAGCTAAAGCTGTGAGTGAGCAGTTTAAAAGCTTTATTAAAGAGATTTAAATCACAGAGATTTGCATCTCGCGAGCTCTTTGTTTTGTAACATCAACACAGTAGCTGGAGACAAAAACAGTAAACTGATATAACCACTCACACATAATAAACGGGTTCCCTTTTTGGTCGTTTTAATTACTGTTGCATGGTTTCTGGTGCACACGTTACACGTCTGAGCTAAATATAAATCATAATTATTGGCTAGAATGTTAACGTTATTTTCTTTTTTTTTCTTGGCAGAAAGGAGAAACCTGTGATGAATAAGACACATTCCTTCCTGCTGGTGACAGAAAAAGACATCGGCGACTTGGTGATGCTGAAGTTTAAGTGGAAGGAGACAAACAGCTGGTCGGCCTCCAGCCTGTTGAAGATGGTTTCCTCTTGGTGGTCCGGCGACTCAGACGGCGCTGACATGGGGGTTCACAAAATTCGCATCAGAGCTGGCGAGACGCAACAAAAGTACGTTTAAAAAAATGTACATTTTTAAAGATAAATTTGCACATTTTTAAAGATCGAACAAAATCATTATGAATAGGCTAAATAAATAAATGTGGTGCATTGTTTGTAACATCAGCACATAGTTCACATTCATGGAAAGGGGTCATATGCACGGCAAAAGTCCTGCTTTTTTATTTGTAATAGTAGAAATAAAAATGTTCTGTTATTAAAAACATGGAACGAGACATACAGTAAGTCTATTTGCTCCAAACTCTGGTCCAAGTTTCCCAGAGAAATATTTATTAACTTTTGGTTTCTTCCTAACTTTTTCCAAATCACCATCTTGAAGATATTTATTTTGTGTTCAACTGTAATTTAAATATGTCCAGTGTGTACACTATATAGGTTTAATTTGTTTAGTGTTAGTGAGCAAATGTTAGCCTACTAACCACTAAAGCTAGTGCCTCACATGAGCATTTATCTTAAAACACTAATGTAGACACTGAGAGGCTATAATTATCACCTGCTAACGACACTGTTAGATTAAGCGCCAATTTAGATCAACTGTCTTATCCTAAATCTCTTTTTGCAGGATGGTGTTCTGTGTAAAAGACCCCGATACCCAGGACCCAACTCAGGAGGTGACATTTGTTAAATGTAAGGGTACCTGGAGGACGAAACCAAAACGAATAACAAGCAGGTGAGTTTGTTTTTGCGTTTGTTTTATTACCAATACATCGCTGTGAGAGCTGATATATAACCACGACCTTGCTTTTGTTCATAGAGTATCACTGAAGAGCTACTGACATGAAGAAAAGATATATATTGAACTCCCCTTTGTCGACTTCAGCACATAATTTTTTAAACCATTTATATACATGTAAATTTCTCAGATACATGAAACCTTGTATAAAGTTATGTTATCCAAACAATGTATGTAAATACTGTACAGTAATTTGTAAAAAGCTGTTTTATTACACATAACTGTAAAAAACAAAGTAAATACTATTATTTATGGTGGACAAAGATGGTCTGAATAGATAAATAATAATAATCAAGGTGAGATCAGGTACATTCACACTGCTACATTCTTATTTAGAAACAGCTCTTTAAAACAATAATACATATATATTTTGTTAATGATGGTAAACTAAGTAAAGTAATGGCTAATGTCTCTTTTTTATTATTATAATAAAAGGTTGTGACAAATAAAGAGAGACATAGTGACCGATGAAACCCAGTCACAAACTGAACATGGATATCTAAATGTTTTCAAGCTTTTTAACATTAATGTTAAGCAAAAATGTACCAGTGTGAGACGCCTGAGGCCTGGATTTCCTATGTTTTGTTTTGGAGGTACTTTATCTTGTTTCATAGAATACCTCATTAAATTTTATCTTAAAGGGAACGACTGAACGGCAAGTGCTACAGACTTTCGTCTCTAAAAGAAAAGGAAAAACTTTTTTTTTTCAGGGGCTTTAAGCAATATGTTCGACTTGTTTCACCTGTTTGTGTTGTTTTAATCATATATATATAAAACCTAACAGAGCATTCACCACTGTGGCTCTCAGCGCCGTACGTGACTGGGAGCTGTATCAACGTGCCTTACTGTAAACTGTGCCAAGCTGACTTTTTATGTTTTTTTTTCTCGATTTTCACCTCACTGTGAATTACTTTAGTTTCGTGACACTTTCAGCGAAAGTTGTTGTTTTGTGTTGCTTTCGTATGGCTTGTTCTGCTACTATACACCTCTAAAAAAGGATGTTTGTCTCAAAAACCTGCCACAGGTACCTCTGATGCTGTCTAATTCTTGTGAACGTGTGATGCTCATTGCGAGGTAGAAGGCAAAGCTAACATGAATGTTTTCTCTGCAGTGTTCTCTTTGTACGAGCGAGGTTTTGCCTGCTAATGCACATTTATTTATAATTACATTTCCATTATTTTTTATTTTATTTTATCCTCAGCCTTACAGAGATCGGTACAACAATCATTGTGACTTTGAAAGAATGGAAATGTTTTATTTTTGCACAAAACAAGCTGTTAAAGCAAGTTATTTGTACAGTAAATCTTTGTAAATATCAAAGCACAGGTAATAGATTTATTAATAAGACACACTGCTATAGTTGTATATTTGTTACATTTGGATGAATTTATTCTGTAGAATGTGTGTTTCTGTATTTCTATGTATAAAATTGTAAATACAGTTTGTCACTGCACTGTGTAAATCTTTTTAAATAAACCAAATTGGCCAATTTTACGAGGTCAGAGTCTGAAAGTTGCTTTTAGTATAGTGACAGTAAACAAGCTTACTTTCACACAGTTTTATTTTATTAATAAAATGTTTCTTTGAGTCATACAATAACAATTTAAACTCTCACACAGCCATATCTGATACATAAAAGACCAAAGTATTCTTAGATTATCCAAAACAACACGTGCTATTTCTTAATGTCCTCACAGTTGTGATGCCAGTACGTATTTCTGATTGTGTCAAGGTGACACAGAGGACAGATTAAGAAAGGGGCACTTGAGGTAACTGCACAAACAGCTGCAGATTCACCACACTTTGTTTGTCCTAAAAGTCAGAAGCTTAAAAAAAATGCCGGAAACCAACAGGCTTCTCATAATATTCTTTTTAATCTTGAAAAAACCTCAATCATTATTTCCGATTTGTAATATACTGTATGTAGTATGTTGATTAAATTCTGTGTACAACTTTTATAGATTGCAAACATGATTGTTGTCTCTTTATTAAAATGCCCTTTATAAACACATAGCAGCTCACTCATGTCCACATGCTCATTAATTTGCACTAAGATGGAAAGTTGGATGGTGTCCAGAACAGAAATACGCTCCTTTAGTCTTCAAAGAGACCCAGGGCTTTGCATTGAAGTGTCACAGTATCTAGGCTCTCAGAGGGAAACTGGACTGACCCATCCCACAGTTGGCGGAAACATTTTCCACAACACAAGCATCACAGGAGAATTACCGTGTATACATCCCCCAAGGAAAAGGAAATGCAGACACATGTTGACTAACAGACGTATCAGGTGACAAAGTAGCATGAGAAGCACTGAGCAGGTGTTCGGTGACCTCAGAGGTCACTTTTAGATCACAAACTGTGATGGGAGACAAGGTTGTCCAAAGGCATCTTGACAATGTGGCACAGACTCTTAAAAGTTCCTGAAAAAGGTGCCACGATTACTTTGTGTGTTGTCATCATGAGGTGTTGGGGAGATTAGGCGTTAAGGGTCTGTCCAAGTTGCGGGTGTTCAGGGTTTGGCCACACAGGACGACTGTGCAGCCCATCACTCCGGACAGTATCAGTATAACCAGCAGGATAGCCCACCAATGAGCCTGCAGAGAAGAAATATGCAACACAGATTTACTTTCTCATGAACAAAATCTTACTGTGAATGTATCGACTGTGTTGCTGAATGTTAATATAATGAATGTTTTGCATTGTTGCATTGCATTGGGCTAACTACAGGTGAACATGTAGTTTTATTAGAGCTATCAAAATTAAGTTAAACTGTCTGCTAAAAGACAGCCCTGTGCTCATTGACATATTGTTTTTATGTCTTTGAGAAGCACATCTCTCAGATAAGTTACTGTACATAACATTTGCTTTGTGGTACATTTTCCCTCATCTGTTGTGTCTTGTGTGATTGTGGTTTACTCTGAACTGCTATAAAACTACACATGTGAACTAGCTGATAACTGGTATGATGCATCAAATGGTAGCATTTACGCTTAAACTTTATGCTGTCCATTTAAGTAAGTAAAAAAATTAAATTAGGACTTGTATTCCAGAGTGAGAACAGAAGGAGAGGCATTTACGGTCAGTTAGAGCAGAAAGAGAGGTATTCCTGTTGCCAACTAGAGTGTAGGCAGGCAGAACTCCCTTGAAGATCAGTTGTGATGAAGGCAGGTTGACCTCGACCCCCTCGTCAACTTGACGCGATGGGTCGGCCTGGATCTCAATCTGGACCCTCATCAGATAAAGCGGGCAGAAAAGTTTCCCTGTCAACGACTAGAGGGTGAGCAGGAGAGGTGTCTGGCAGAACCCCTTCAACAACCTAACAAGGTGGAGCCAGGTTGGTCTGAACCCTTTTGTTAACCTGAACCCAGATCAGTCTGGACCCCTCTGTCTGGGTTGGCTTGGATTCCTTTGTCAAGTAGAGCTGGAACAGACAGAGGTGAGTTGACCTGGACCTCCTTGGTGACTGAAACTGGAATTGACAAAGGCGGTTCTTCCTGCACCCCCTTGATGACTAAAAAGAAGCTAATGAGAAGTCCTGGGCAGGTGGCATCGATGGAGTCTTAGGCATGTGCCATGGCGTTGGTGAACATTTGGCTGTGGTGGCTGTGGCAACACTGAGAATGAAGCTGTGATCTGGTCCTTAGCATAGGCTGGAGCTAGAGCTGAGACATGGCTGCACAACCTTGATTTCAGCCCCGATAGTATCTAAACCTATTCTCATGACTGAAAAAGCCCAATATCCAAGCTTTTGTCTAAATCTTTTTTATAAGAGACTATAAAAACAGCATTTGTTCCAAGTCACTAATTCAGATATGGTCTTTTTCAGTCTCTCAAAAACAAAAAACAAAAGTTGTACCACTTTCTGCTGCCAGTCTTGGTAGCCTAATGGGTCCAGATCTGGCCGGACCCTTGATGGGGTACAACCTATGTCAGAATCTAGGTTGGTATCCCCTGAGTCAGTGATAGTTAGATCTTACTGTCGCAGAGAGTGATGAGTTCAAGGACCCAAAAGCAGAGATCTTGGAGGTAGTGTTTGAACAAGGTAGCATACTCTAGGAACTAAACCAAAGCAAAACTGTGACAGAGGCAGAATGACAGAGTACACAGGACAAACAGGAGGGATCTGACACTGCTGAACACAAGGAGTAAACAGAATATACAGGGAGGGGTGATGAGGAAGTGAAAACAGGTGTGCTGATTATGACTAGAAGACAGGTGATGTTTTCTACATAAATAAACACATTACAGGTACTTGGTTAGGTTGTGGTGGGATTTTATCTCGGTGATCTCCCCTTGACACTCGATAGCTGATCACGGGTTGATTTTAGTAATTCCTATGCGTAAACGAATAAGTACAAGTAAATAAAAAGGTATAACCTTCATCCACTCCGCCATGTCGTCAAAATCATCCAAATGAAGAAAAGAGTTCTTCAGTCTGGCGATCGGGCCGTCTGCATCGAGAAGGCGGCATACTTGGAATTTGTCGCAGTAGCCTCGATTCCCTGAGCACGGAGCACCACCCACCAGAGGCAACAGCTTCCTCTGAAACTGACGAGACAGCACAGAGGAGGTGGTGCTGGCACACGTCTCGGGTTTATCTGCAACATACACAGTCAGACCACAGAGTTTACTACATACAGTACCGGAATTACATGTTACTTTATATACTACACACAGAATACACTACATCCAGTCCATTACAGTGGTGACAGGGATTTTAATTTTGTTTCTTGCGAGTAACTTGAGGTTGCCGACTGGAAAACAACAAGTTAGAGGGGATTGTTTCCATACAAACTGACAAAGTGTAAACCTGTTCCTCAGTCAGAGAGGAATTATGGGTCTGTGTTTACCAGGCTGCTGGCAGCACATGTGGCATTTCATCTTCATGTTGTCTCCCGGACAGTCACACTGCTGCAGGCGATGCTTCACACACACAGACTCAGCACAGACCTGCGGAAAACAAACAAACAAACACTTTTATGGTTTCTTGCATGCAAAAAAAAAAAAAAAAAAGGCTGGGGAATGTGGGAAATGACGAAAGATTGTAAAAAGTGTTTATATTCTTTAATTAAAAGCAGCCTCACCCTGTTGACACAATTAGAGTGAAAAGGTAAGCCGGTACTTTCAATGGGTCGTAAACAACAACCCGATAATTTTATAAACCTATTTACAATACAGCTAATGATTCTTTTAGTTCAAACACAATGTATTTACTTAGGAATTTATAATGATTTGCTAGGTATTAACAAAAGATTTGGCCTCATATTGTCTCAAATTTACCATGAGTTAAGTGTAATTATGAGTACTGTAGAGAAAATAATGTTCATGTACAATAAATACACTTTTTTCCCCCAAAATTGTATTTTCTTTTAATTACAGGGATGTTACAGAGAAAACCAATAGCAGATTTTTAGTACAAGTGTTTAACAAATACCAGACATTGTTCAATATTTACCAAAACTGTTAGGAATCTACACAATTAAATCTCGACACGGTCCTAGTGTTAACAATGTTATTGCTTTCTCTTTTTTGATTTTTATTCATTTGAAAGGATGAGTCATAGTTGCATTTTGTTAGGATTAGCTTGGTATTTGTTGGTTTTGTGTTTTATTTTTATTAGTTTGTTCTGGTCTGTTTTTTTCCCCGTCACACCTGTTTCTAATTAACTAATCATCCAACCTATTTTCACTTCTTTCTTGACCAATCTTCTCTTTCTGCATCTCTTCCTGTCTGTTTTGCTCTTTGTAATCCTTTAGGTCATCTCAGGTCTTTCTCTCTCTCTTTCTTCTTCTGCCATGACTTTTTTCTGGGCTTTTTGTTCTCCAGATTTGTTGGTTTTGCTTTGAATAGTCTGACTTTCACCTGCTCACCGTCTGAATCTTGCCTGTATTCAGTGCTTTCATTGGTCTTTATCTCATGACAAACATCTGGCCAACACTTCGTTGTGATGCAGATTCTCACGCATTTGTTTTTTTCCCTCTATGTAAATGAAACAGACTTTAACATACTGTTTTTAGGGATTGAACCTGTATATAAGAAAGCAAAAGTCATTAATTTTGTGTAAAAAATAGTAGTAAAGCTTTTGAATTTATCAGAAATATACGACTCTGCTTCTTTGATTCTGCATGGATCATACACACTAAAAACCAATGGGTTATTTTGATTACATAGTTACTGAGTTAAACCTGCTGGGTTGGTTTGACCAAATATTGGGTCAAAAAGTTTAACTGAATGGTTGGATCAGAAATGAGATGAGACAGTTTTCACAGTCTACCATTTTAGGCCAGAAGTTGACCAAATTGGACCTGACTGGACCTCTGCTTTAGGATGTAAAGATAAGTTGGTAAAAACAACTTGTAAGAAAATATTTAACCAGGTTGGCTTTTTTAATAACTTTTTCTAAAATAACATTAGTTTGTCATAGCTAGTTGATGGTAATAGATGTCAGCGCCAGCTAGCACTAACCCAAGTTGTAATTATTGAATAATCCAGGTTTTCTAATTCAACAAATTAGTCATTTAATTAATTTTTTTGGTAGAAAAGTTTAACCAGAATGCTCGGTCAAACTGATAATCCAACCCTTGCTCCAAATTTCACCCTCGCTGGGTTACAAATGCAGTTTTTAGTGTGTACTCACACATTATTCCCCCATCTTCCTAAAAACCTTTTTCCAGGTATTTTTGTCTTTTTTTTCAAGAGTTAAATCATCAGAGATTAGCAGAGACTGCACATCTGGAGAATAAGATCTTTAGAACCTCTGATGAGGCAACATTCACAGCTGGAACAACCTCCCCAGAGCACAGTGTATTTAACGTCGAAGGAAAAGGGTCAGGATAATTCTTTTTGCAATCACACAGAGATGGCGTGGCAAGATGAACTCAGGCAGTTGTTTTTCCAGTAATTTTATTCTAATAATGCATTTGTTTATAAGTAAAGCTGCTCAGTCATGTGATTAGTCTTTGGGGGATTTTTCGTATTCATGTTAGCTGAAAACAAAACAGGAAGCACTTGTATGTCAGACAGGAAACAGGTTTAAGTTTGCAGCTAATTAAATGGGCTCGTATTTGTTTTGTTTTTTGAATCACAAAAAAAGTTGTACTTCAAGCTCAAGATGGGTGATGCAGGAATCTACTCATGGATATGTAAAATGAATTAACAAAACTGTTCTTTCAACTGCTGTTTACATGGATTGTATTTACACTTGTAAATGATGCCTGAACCGCCAGGCAATAAAGAAAGTGTGCTGCGTCCCTCTCACCCCCTTCAGACAGACTCGGGTGCCCTGACTGCAGATGGTCATGTTCTCCTTGGCGTGTGGCTTGGGGCAGAGCGCGGAGCGGCCCGTACACACACTTTCTTTCAGGCAGTCTGTCTCTTCATCACACATCCGACCCGCTGGCTTAAACGCACAGTTATGGCCACAACACAGGCCCTGACTCGGACTGGTGGATGGACAAGTGAAAAGACATGATACACACACAGTCAGTGGGACAAATCTGCTTGAAACACAAAATGTAAACAAAGTGGTTTCAATGAAAGGGGCATTACGATGTGTCGCACCAATAACAAGTGGGATTAAGAAAGTTAGAGCATGTCTAAATTGACAAATGTTTGTTTTTAAAACCTCTGTTTGTAGTTTTATTTGTGCAGTACCTGCAGACTTTACCAGGCTTGAGGCGACACTGGACTCCCACCGGTTCTTTAGCACTATAACAACAAAGGTCTGTGTCCCTGTGCCCAACGTCACACTCCTCACCCTCCTCTACTATCTGGTTGCCACAGATGGGCTGGTCGCTGACTGGCCAAAGTAAGCAGAGATGAACATTAAAATCACAACCTGGATTCACGCTGAGTAATGCGGGATGTAAACGCTGCAGGAAGCATGAAGACAAACACTGTCTGATGCATGTCTCTCACCTACAAAGCAGTCGTCCTTCTTCAGCTTCAGGACTTTGCTTATTTGTTCAATGCTGCAGGGCGAGAACTTGTCATTGTTTTCACGCACCTCATCTGTGGCGTGAGGAAACATCAGGTAGCGGCCCTTACCACCAGAAGAGCCAAGGTTCCCGCAGTTCGGCCCCTCGTCGTGCTGAAACACGAGCTGATATTACACAGATGTGCTTCCTTTTTTTAAATTTATTTTTAAATCCCAAACAGGGACATTAACTCTCTCTTTACAGACCTCAGTAGAATAATAAGCTACTTTTAAATCACATTCAATGTTTTCCTGAATCTGATGTTTCTGAAACAAACATGTTGATCACCAGGGACATAACTAAAATTCCTCTCATGTTTTTCTGTATCATTTGGTAAAAAACTCTCCTATCTAAGTGTCAGACCAATGGGGTTGGTTAGGAAACCAACTCAGTGATTAAAAACGAACATAGACACATGTACAAGGAGCTTGCCTTGATGTGGGTATTTCTTACTCTGGTCCTAATTAGTGTGATGGATTAAATAAGTGTCATTTGTTATGTGTCTGCCTCTGGGAACTGTGGGAAGATGGGACAAAACAGACGATAGTATTTTTAAAAAAAAAACCTGGATTTGTTTTTGTCTCTGCAGAGATTTATTTGACAGAATGTGGCACCACACAACATTTCTGCTCAACATTTGGTGATTTCAGAGTACTGACAAGTGCTATTTCCTGAGAGGTTTTGCAGAAACCCAGCTCACTGGCTTGCAGACCTCATCTGAACTGGTGACAATATGTGACGGGATCAAACTAATAATAAAAAAAAGTCTTAGATTTTTCTGCACAGTGTGTTTAGTTTTTGAACACCTGCTGGTGTTGTACGTTCTTATCACAATACAAAGTCAGGCAGGTGTCAAAATAAAATTACTAGTCGGGGAATTTTCCTCAGTTTTCCTAACGGTAGATCGAGCAGAAGGTCACAGTTTGGGTTAAGTGAAGTTTGGAAATTGGACAAATTCTCACGGTCAGGATAATTATTTTCTAAATTAGGCATGGGCCAGTATGGCATGATTTAAAACAATTAAAATATTTCATCATATTGATTTCTGCAGCCTAGATTTTTAATACCAAAGTGCAAAAATACCTGCTGCTGCAAACCCCCATTCACCCACACACACACACACACACCTGGTGTGAGCTGTCAGTCAGTTATGACATATTTTATTTTATCTTCTATTATTTTATCACCTCATTTATTTGTGCACTCCTGGACCTTTTACATGTGCAGCACTTTGATCAACGTCTTGTGTTTAAATGAGCTTATACTGAATATAAATTAGACTTGACTTAAAGAGATGCAGTTTTAAAAACAAGTTCACAACATAGCTTTGTTAGCATATTTATGTTACGTTACATTTACCTTAAACGTCAGGACTTGGATCTGAGAATGGCGTCAGACTCGACTTAACCAAGTTCCAGTTGTAAGTCAGAGAACCAGGTGGATTTTTCTACTTGTGTTTAGCTAACTACCATTAGAAACAGTATTTTTCTTTTTAAATAAAATCAGTTCTGATGCACTTTTTAGTACCTTTTAAATACAATGATACTGAAAAACTAATGTTTTAGCTTTGAGTTTTCATACAAGAATCTCATAAACTGATAAACGTCTCCACCCTTCAAAGAGAGAAAAGTTGAGAAGACTCTACAACCTAATTCTCGTGAGAACAAGCTGTCTCCGAGGTGGTTGTGAAACAAATGCTCATAAACTTAAACCCAAGGAAAACAACTGTTGTTAAACCCTTGAAATGACAACAACAGATGGATAAAAATCTGATGGGATTTCAGTTAAACTTATTATTAGATTAATATTAATGTGAGGAAATATAGCTGGATGTTGTAGTTTGTCAATGGTCTCTAAATCCTCATTGTTGTTGTTTTCCCTCAAAACACAAAGCCGGACGTGAATCCATGATTAACCCCCACCCCTTACCTCAACACTGAAAAAAAAACCCCAGCTTTAACTTCAGCACGTAGACACCAAAGTCAGTTTTCATTTGGTTTTCCAAACTGAGGGAACGGATTTTATATTTCTGCTCTTGACCTTTGCTGGAATCTGTACAAATACACACGTCTGATGCAGTTTGAAGGTAAAAACACATTTAAAAAGTAATTTGTTGGAGATTGCTACCTGTTAAGCATAAGGGCTTTTTAAATACATATGGGAAAACATAATGTGTGTAACTCATTTGTGTTATAAACTGGTTGAGAATATAGAAGTGAAGATTCAATTTACTCCAGCGAATTTTCTGAAATCTCAGAAAAAGGAAATATTTTTTTCAAATGCAGTTCAGTAGTGTTATCCTCTGACTTACAGGTGTTGGGTTGCTTTTATCTGAAATAAAAAAAGGAAAGACTACTATTTTTGTAATTGAAAATCTAAATGTTATCCATTTAGTTTGTGTAATTGTAGTTTATTTATTTATTTTTCTCAATTATCTAGACAGGCCATATTAAATCAGCTTCTTGAGGTTTTCCTATCAATGTGTGAAAGTTTCTTTTTTTGTCGTTGTTGTTAAGTGTGTAAAAGGTTGTTTTTATCAGTGAGGAAATGCTTCTTAAAAACCTAAAACACCTCGTTTGTAGTCTTGGATTTTAGTGCTTTGTTTTATGGCATCTTGATAAAACGTGTTTGCTCAAGGCTTATCTAGTGGCTGATTTATCAGTCGTCAAACAAAGAATTAGCAGCTCTCACGTACGCACAAGAACTTTTGACGAACCATCCGACCATTGAACTGGCCCTCAGTGAATTAAATCGGACAAGAAAAGAATAAATGACAAAGGTAATCATGTTCCGAAAGACCTGCGAGACAAAACTAAGTCTTTAAGTGAGCATATTTCTTCTTGTTGACTTGTGACACATTTGATGGTGCTTTTTAGGAGACACAAAGACGTTTGAAAGTGGACAAAGCAAATTCTTTACTTTCTAATCTATCAGACACATTTCTGTGAACTCTATGCCTTTCAGTAAGAAAATAGCAAACACAATAAAATCATTTGGAGTGCAACAACCTTTAACATTCCAGTCAGCTGCCACTATGGAAGCTCAAATCTTTTCAAGATTATCTCCACAATTTTTCGAAAGAGTCTTTGTTTTTGGAATATTTTCACCTCCATTTATCTTCCATCTGCCAAGCAAAATGAATCAAGCCTTTAATTTTTTTGCCTTAATGCAGTGAGTGGATCACAGCTCATCGCTCTGTTTCCTACACCGTGCTTCAAAAACCCAGGTAAATGTGGCAGAACTGGTCGATGGGGCGAAGGCTCAAAAGTCTATTTGGTCTGTTAATGTTAGAATAAAGAATCACAGGAGGAGGAGGATGATGTTTCAAGGAAAACTCCAGTTGGAAGGAGGACAAAGCTGTCTACGTGACTCACTCAGAGAGGGTTGAGTGAAAAATTCATGAGCTCCTCACTGAAGTAAAAGTTGGTGTAAAGGCTTGTATATAAAAAAAAAAAAGACACTCAAACAAAAGACATCCCACGACGCTAAGACTGGGGTCACTTTAAACAAACTGGTCAATAAAAGCGAAGGTCTCTGATTTCCATTTAGATGAATTTTAGGGACAGTTTGTTCAAGCGTTGTACAAATATCACTGTGTCCAATAAAAATATTTACTTTAGGACTAAAATCTGAATCACTTGGTACACAGCCCACATGTGTGCAGGTACAATATATGTCCTCAGTTCTTTACTCACGTTGAATTTGTTCTCTTCCTAACCAAACAGGGACATATTTAGTGACGTAAAGTCTCAGTAGCCGTGGTTCTTTACAAAATAACAAAACATTGATTTTCTTTCAGTGTGCAGGAGAATGCACTGCAATGTTCCAGTGGCTGCTGTGAGTTTGGTCAGGCAGCATTTCAACAGGGAAAGTTGCACAATTATTAACTGAAGACGCCACACTAAGAGTCAGAGACTAATCAAAGCTTGTGGAAATATTAAAGAAAATAAAAAAGTGTGAGTACCTCACCTCTAAATGATGGATTAAAAGGTAAAGAACAAAATGACATGTCAATAAACACCTGCCTTTTACTCACAAAATATCACAAACTCTAATCTAGAAAAATCTGAGAAACCAGTTAAGCATCTAGTTTTGATGTTAGGTAACTTTTACAGTAATTGTAAAAATTGGCATTTTCATACAGTGAGAGAGGCTTTCCATTTAACTAGCATGTGCACAAACAAATTTCTAAAAACTGAACTGTTTTATGTCTCCAATCTTTGTTTTATTTTACCTATTTACCAATCAAACTGTTTACACTAGTTTGATTTTAAAGGTCTACTGACAACTTCTGCTTTAACATGGATGGATTTATGGTTGCGATGCAGCTATCGTGTCTTTTTTGTTGAAATTCAAATACTCCGAGATGGACCGTGAGGACAGAGTGAATATCTGAGCATCAGGTGCTGATGATCGGTGGTAAAGTTGAAGACTGACCGGAGAACCGAGGCTGTGGCCCAGCTCGTGTGCCATGGTCAGCTGGACTTGTCGAGAAGGCAGGAACTGTCCGTAGTTCTGAATTGTTACCAGGCCAGTGTTTAGGGTGGACATGCGGCCATTACGGAGGGTGGTGTACTGTGAACATATTCCTCCCCAGTTACCTTAAGGAAACAAAGCAGAACAGTCATGGAGTTAGAGAGTTAGAGATATTTGTCAAGCTCAAATTGGGGAAATGACAATTAAAGAAAACTCTGCATTCTCAAGGCGGTTGTTCGCAGTTTTTGGTGTGGTTAATACCACCGAAATCCCTGATAATGACAAACAAACACTTCCAAAACTGTGATAAAAATGCAAACTCCATAAAGCCAATGCAGTTAAAGCACTATAAGCACACAGCCGGGAGTCACTCGCAGTGTGGTGCAGTTGCGTAAGTGTTAATATTTGTGGAAATGTTGTCATCCTGTGAGGCCCCAGTTTCGGGGAGCCATGCACATATTGTCCAATAAACTTGCTAACCCTTAGTTTCATATCAAAGCTTCCAGAGCTATTTGGTCTGTAATGATTTCTTCTTTTTTTAGTTTTAGGTGACCCTGAAAGGCCATCCTGTAGTTACAAACAGCTGGCAAATTCACATGAATGGATGGCAGAGCTGTGAAATCATCCAACCACAGTGGTTTTTAGGTCATGGTGCATTTCTATTTAATGGTGCATTAGCAGAACAGAATTACCCATAAAAGTTGTTGCAGACATCCTTATTGCCCATCATATATGGATGAAAACAACTAAATCTTAGAGGATTTCAAATCTTTATAGCTTCATGTAAATTCAGATGAATTTATGTGACCAAGTCTTTCAATTCACACGTGGCTCTTCAGTGGTTCTCTTCTTTTCCGTGTCTCTGTGTGGTTCAGGATGGAGGCATCATGTGAGTGTTATATAACACCTCTTACACAGTGTGGTCAGTTACACCATTTTAGGAAGTGGGGGCGAGGGGGTCTGATGGACGCAGTCAACGTTATTTCAGAGAACCGTTGAGTTCGCCGGGTGTCACTGAGGACTGTGGGAACCAGTTGCTGGATTCCCTACCAGCATGTTATGTTCAGCATGTTGTTACACAGTAAGCACAGGAGTGACGTCCAGAAACGGTCAGGGACAACTCGAGGTTCAGCAATAATAACAAGCCCCTTATCTATGTTGCTGTAAAAACAGGGAGCGTACTGCAGCAAGAAGACTACATTACTGTCATATATGATGTGAAGGACACTGTCAATGCTGTAAACAGAGTATCTGACTTTCTGGTACTCAATATGAGGTTCACCGTCTGTTAAAATTTAGAGGAATCATAAAAAGAAAATAGGATAAATTTGCACCATTACTTGTAATTTTTACTACTAAGAAACAAACTTTCTTGAAGAACTCTGTTGGTCATGTTTAGCAAGAATTCTGGCTGCATTTATTTCACATCTTGTCTTTGACACAAAGCACACACACACTCACTCACACACCCAGATGGACTATTCAAGGAGGTGGGTTTCTTAGAAAGAAGTTTTGGAAGCTGATCCTGTGGTTTTTGGCAGCGTGAGCAGCGAGGACTTGTGATTTTGTCTGCTCCACCGTTTTGTCTTCACCACAAAAATAAGTCCCACTCAAAGACCCCTATTATTAGCTCGCTAGATAAACACAGTCCTTTGACACAAACAGTCATCTGGATCACTTGCACTAAATGTATACACACTTTTCTGATGAAAACATGCATTTACATTATGTAGTGTATATGTTCTCGTATACTCACTGGGAAAAAAACTTTCCCTCCGCATAACAGGCAAACATTCAGAGGTACACACATGTGCAGGAGGCACTGCATATGTAGATAACATTCATAGTTTAATATGACCTAAGAATAGTAAGAGGTGGTCTTTCCCAGCATACATACGTAGAGGATGTTAGCGCAACTAAACAGCACTATTAATAACAAAAACAGATGAGGCGAGCTCTCGCTCTTCAGAGTTCCCACCGTTCTCACAGCAGTGCTAACTTGGAAGGCACCCAAAAGTAGCTACTGTAAATAATGTAACTTCATTCATTGCCTGTGCCTTTGTTTCTGGAGTTCATTGACCTGCCCAGTACAAATATGAACAGGAATTGTTCATTCTATTGTTGGGCTAATTTGTCAATGGTGAAAGCAAATTACATAACCTAATCTATTTGGAATGCTGCAAGGATCTTACTTAACCTGAAACTTTATATTATTTTGTTAGCCTCCGTAATATCACAACAATAAAATATTAAAATGGCAGTGTGTATGAGAGACAATACCATACAATGTGATAACCATTGATATGATAACCAATATTTAGGGGTTTGAAGTATTATGTAGACTGTGAGCTTCCTTTCTGTAGTAACTGCACTGTGTAGGTGCTGTAAAATAGATGCACAAAAGCAAAAAGATACAAATGTAGACAAAAAGGTGTTGAATTGAAATAGCATTTCATAATGGTAAATTTAAGGTGCTGTTTGCAATATTAATTGTATTTGTCATGTTTTTAAAAAGAAAAAAACAAAAAACAAAGGTGAACTGAATCAATAATGGAAAGGAGAAAAAAAAGCTTTGTTTGCATCAAACATAATAATAATAATAATAATAAGGTGTAAATTAGTAGTGGTGTCCCGATGTAGTGGCCACATTTTTTTGATGTATGGAAGAAATTTTGCCTCAGTATTAATAAAGTATGAGTTGTGGAATTAAATTATAATAAAAGCATAACAATGCATATCACACAGGTAGTCCTCTAAAGAATGAGTTTGTGTGTTGTTGATAGTTTTTGCCAAAACTAGGGCAAGAACAAAACGTTTCATTGAAGTGTAATAACACACAAGAAAAAGTTACTATGAGGATAATAGGGAATCTCTTCCATTATGTTTGATGGCCTATAAACAAATTGAACGTGATTTCCGCAGAATGCTTCATGTGTGGTATCTATCTTCCGCAGTACTTCCAGTGTTGTGGAGAACTCAGCAGGAGGTTATGCAGTACAGGGATGACCTCCTGCTGAGTTCTCCATGTGTGAGCAGGAAACTGGAGACAAAAGCGTCGGTCTGTTGTTGTTCCTGCCCCACGCAGAGTGAAGCATTGTGGGTAGGCATACAAAGCAGACGAACTTGTGTACGCTTAGATCTGTCACTTGTGCCGTTTGAAAAGTGTGTAAATAAATAGAAAACATTTCAAAGGGAGCGACAAGCGATTGGGTGTTTGTTTGCTGAAAGGAACTGAGCCAAGCCTCGTCAGCTGCGAGACTCAGTCTATGATTGTGCTGCGAAGAATGAAGCTTTTCAGAAATGAAACTCTGGGATGTGGGAAAATATAAACAAACAAACAAAGAAAAAGCTGCTTTAGCAAAGAAAGTAAATGTAAGTTTAATTATTTGATACGTTCGTTGCATAATTACTGGCCATCACTATAGATGGCGGGCAATAATGTAAATGCCTGTGTCTTTATGTGTGTGTGCCTTTGTCTGTCTGTTAGCAAAATAGCTCATGAACCGCTGGACTGGCTATTGAACCTTTCAGACAATATTCAGCAGACTCAATTCAATATGGCTGCCACAGCTAGTTAACTTTAACAAACACAAAAATGACTATAACTCAGTAAATTTAACAGACATTGAGTTAAATGTTAGGGCGGTATGCATTCCTTCATGGAATTACACTTTTTCATTTCAAAAACAATAAATGCACTCTTTACCTCGCAGTGCAGGTATGTTTGATTTTGTAAAGTATTTTAAATATTGTGCAGATGTTCTCAGCTTGGTAGAAATATCTCTTCATGTGAGTTTGTCTTTCCTGTTCCCTTTTAGTCTTTCTCAATATACTTTTTTCCCCCTTTTTTGTTAAAAATAACCATTTTCAGGGATCCAAAAGAAGCAGAATTTCACTGGTTTGAAATCTTTTAAGGGATGAGACATTTGGACCCCAACCCCCCCCCCACCTCTGATGTGTGAACATAGGACTTGTTGTGGGTTAGGGTTAGGGGGTTGTGAGTGCTGCCTACGTGCGAAAGTGGTGTTTTCTGATGTCGCTCCTGGAGGCATATAGAGGTCTTTGAGTTTATGATCTTGCAATTAGAGGCTTTGCGTTACCCAAGACCACTAATAAACCGGCGTAAGTGGAGATACGGAGGTTGAGTGTATCTGTTTCTGGAGGTCAAACATTATCCACCGGCATGAGACAGAAAAGTCTCAACTTGGATCAACACTTTAAACCCACCGTATGTGTGTGTGTGTGTGTGTGTGTGTCTGCACCCTAATCACATGTCATTGTGGTGGTCTGCTGCTCTCACGCCCCCTGGGCTGGCCAATCCGAAGCCTCGTGGGAGACAATGTCACCGAAACTAACGGGAAGAACCTCCCACCAAAACAATTCCCATGTAAGAACTGATTTCCTCCGGCACAGGAATAATACTACACACACAGCTTGCCTCACCGGGGCTGCCTGATGTTACAATGATTGCTTAACACTTGTTTTTGTCCACTTTGTGTATTTAGGTCACTGAACACTTTGAACTCACGCAGGTACATTTGGGAAATAGGGGTTCATTGAAAATGATGCCAATTTTACACTGAAAATCTCATTGAAAAAACATTGTGTGCTTACTTGTTCTGTTTTTTTAAATTCCCTTCTGCTGCGTTTTGAACAAAGCGACAATTTAAATACACAGTAAAAGCCATGTTTTGTTTAAGACAGCATAAACCTGTTATAAACTTTTTTTTTTAAATTGCACAATTGCACATTTCCCACTTGCAGTATTGGTCTGCTTCGCCCTCCCGTGGACTTCCAGGGATAATTTGACTAAACTTTTCCTGATTTACTTTTTCTTCTGCTCCTTTTTATCCTAACAAGAAGTAATGTGACTGTCTTCACTCTCAGGACCTTTTCCTCTCCCACATCCAAACTTATTTTTTGTTGTTTTCAGTGAGACTTCTGCATCTACAACACAATCCAGAACAGTGTCAATATAATGTATATCATATTATTTATATTATGGCACTGTATTTAAAATTCTAAAATCTTCAAAAGGTTGACTCGCCCAGGCAACCAGCAATTTGCTCAGATGAACTGATAGCATTATTTGTCCACACCGTCATCTTTTTCCATTCCTGTGCAGGCAGTTTAAACTTGTGATCACAGCAAAAATGAAAACATATAATAAAGTTGGATCAGAACAACGAAAACATATCCCAGGCATGCAGTTTTATCTTTTAGGATTATCAAGCAAATCAGAAGTTTGAGATGTGCTAAGGAAACAGCTCCAGTGTGTGACTGCTGCTGTTATCCAAACACGCTTTTGTGTAAAATCATCCTCCAGGCAAACCGATATTTTCATAGATCCCCACAGCGCAAAAAAATCCTCAAGCCTTTTATTCTTTCCACACAAGGTAACTAAAACAAACCTCTCATTCTATCAGTTTCATGAAAACCTTGGAGTGTGTTTTGAGTGATGTGACTCACCTCCCTTGCCCTCCCAGGCGAGGCCCAGCACGCCACTGTAGTCCCTGTTGGTGAGCAGATAAGACAGGCAGAAGTTGCCCCAGTTGTTCTCAGAGAACAGACTCAACAGCTTCTCGGGCCCAATGAACAGATGAGACAGAGGATCCGTTTTATCCTCTTTGGTCATCACCTGCGCAGAAAACAAAGTTTCTTAACAGCCAAGGACACAAATGATCTACCACTGCTGCACGTTTCTGGTCAAGTTTCCTTTAAATTTCTGCATTCACAAGCTCCTGAGGCTTATCACGAATCCTTACATGTCTGTGATTTAAAGGCACGTGTGAAAAAAAAACGGGATTATTGATGACATTTGACAGCTATGTCACTTGTGCGCACAAGGATCTTACATGAAGGGATTTCGCTTTGAAGTTGATCAGCTTGATTCCATCAAAGTCAACCTTGTCGTAGATGTCGTTCACAGCCCGCAGGTAGGACGCAACCTGAGAAAGTGCAGAAAACAGCCACCTGATCAACTACAAATCCTCTATTTCTGGTCTTTTAAATTAAACAAGACCAGCAGAAGGGTTAAATTAGGCACCTGAAAGTCCATTTAACTTTGCCAAGTGAATTAAATCAATATAAACACTTTTAACCAAACTCTGATCATGAAACAGCCAGAGACCACATTGGGCAGTCTGTAAAGTGAACTTAATTGCGGAGTGTTTTCAGTCTGGGTCGTACTGTTCACAACACACACATGACTCCATACAGCCAGCTGGAAAACTTTCAGAAAGGTAAAATGCTGACATTTGACCAGTGTAGACTGACAACAGAATTTTGTTTATTTATACTCCACAACCGCATCACGGCATTGCTTACCTTTTACTCTGCTGCCCGGGCACAACAACGGCAACAACCACAAGGGTGCATGTTTAAGGTGGATAAATGTGAGGAAGGATAGAGGTGATGAGAGGAGAGATGGCAGGAGGAGCAGGAGGACGATGTGAGATATTAAAATAAAGCAGCTGCAGACAAACTGACGTACACATTTACTGGTTTTTACTTTGCTCACTAAGACATTAAATAATTAAAGGCCTAGCATTTCTTGAAGTGATGCATATCACTCACATCCTTTCATACCAAAGTTTTAAACTAAGAATGTCTTATGCTGAGAAATAACAAAGTCATAGCCATTTTAGTCAAATCTTGAATCTTGAATCTTGTTCAAAAATGCACAATTTGTGTACTTTATATCATAGAGTAAGGATTGCTTATAGACAAACAGAAAGTGTAAAAAAAAAAAAAAAGTTTGATACGTAAATTCCCTCAAAGTTATCAGCCAGATGTAGGACACATGCTGTCCTGAGCAGGCTGTTTTTTTGTTTGTTTTTTATTTTGTCCAGAACAGCCATGTACTGATTAATCAAACATCTAGACTGGATCTTGTTTTTGGCATTGTGGTTTCCCACTGGTTGCTTCATGCTGAAGGTACAATTTACATGCTTTGCACAGCAGAGGGAACAAGCAAGAGTCAAATTGGTCAACATTCACCCAGTTGGACTGTTGCAGATCTGTTTCAGACAACATTTGGCTCAGAGCCTCGCTTTGGCTCATGTCTGCACTCTATAAGACATCATGTTCTCGAGATGTTTCTTACTTCTGCCACATGATGTAACAGATGTTTGTTCAGCACCGCATCAGGTTCTGCTCTCAGCCTCACAGGAGAAAACATAATAAAACTGTAAATTATTAGAAACATTGCTGGTCTGGAGCCAGATTAGACTTTTTAATTTGTTCAACTTCACATACACAACGAAAACAGTGCCACCTGACTGGCTACAGTAGATTTTAGCATTAGGAATTACATCAATTAAACTTTTATTGGAGCACAGTGTAACCAGAATCCAAGGCCCCGAATTCAGAGACAAACATGTAAACAAAGCACACAGAGTTCAACCAGAAAGGTTAGATACTATAGTGGTTTCATCAGAAGGGGTGGGGAACTTTGTGTTCTCCTGAGAGCAATGACATTTTATTTTCTAGGAACAAAAACACGTGTAGTTTTGTTTTGTGAACTCTATTTTTAGATCCAACAGAAGAGGAATGTACAGCAAGTCTTCCACATCTGGTGAACCTGCTGTATCATAGCTGAAAGTGAACTAAACATATGAATTATGCCCATTTACCCATCCATCCATCCATCCATTTTCTGCCACTTATTCATGGTCTTGTTGTGGAGACAACAGGTCCATGAGGGAAACCCAGACATTCCTCTTCCCTCCTCCTGAGCGATTCCAAGGCGTACCCAGGCCAGACAGGATACACAATCCTTCTAGCAAGTTCTGGGTCTGCCCAGGGTCTACCTTCCAGTGGGACAGTAAAACGTCCAAAGGGAAGCATCCAGGAGGCGTTCTAATCGGTACCAGAACCACTACAGCTGACTCCTTTCAATACAGCTCTAATCCAAAACCTCTCCAGATGATGGAGCTCCTCACCCTATCTCTAATGTTGAGCTTAGTCACCATGTAAAAAAGCCTATTTCAGCTGCTTGTATCTGGGATGTTCTACTTCCGATTCAGGTCTTATCACCATAGATGAAGGTTGGAACATAGATCAAGGAGTAAATTGAGAACTTTTCCACTCAGCTCCTTTGTCACTACAACAAATCAAACCAAAGCCCTCATTATTGGTGACGAGGCCCCAATCCATTGATCTATCTCCTGCTCCATCCATACCCAGATACTTGAACTCCTTCACTTGAGACAGAGACTCAACCCCTCAACCTTATGGTAGCATTGTTTTTTGTTTCAAATTCAGCTATGAAGTGTTTATGAGTCCACCAAGGTGAAAAAGGTGGAATCATTAACACTGCATGGCTAAACAAGTGATTTACGTAACATAAATCCAGGGTTGAATGATTCACCTGAGCCACGACGGCTTCTACAGACTTAAACTTCTTGTAGTAGAGGTGGTCAGCGTGGAGGTGGAGCAGGCAGCTGGTCTTCAACTCATCGACCGTTCTCCTCGACCGGCTCAACGGTGCCTCCTGTGGAGTAAAAGGGTAAGACCTGAAGGAAGAAAACCACTGATGGGAGGTCGATTTGTAAGCAGATGACTTTCAGACTGTCTTGGTCTGATGTTTTATAAGTTTTTTGTTTTGTTTTTTAACTAAAAAAAGGTCAGAACAACACAAGAACCTTAGAGTGCATGAAAGTTAACTCAGTGAGTGTTGGTGTACCAGTGGGAATTGAAATATGCTACAGCAGGAACACAACCTGGACAATCAACTTGGAGCTAAACATCTGCTCAGGCCATTTCATGACCAAACAGTGGAAATGATCTCCACCGGCAGACGTGTTGTTAAAAATGGATCAGCTGCAACATCCCAACATCCACCGTTTACAATAGACTTCGGGGCCACCGCCCATTTGGTCAAAGGTTAATGATTAACAAGGGGGACCCAAGGGGCTTGATGCGTGCGACAGATGTTTTTTAAGAGCTGTTTTCAAGATTTTACAACACAGTCAAGGTTATATGTCGGTATTATAACATCCTTCTCCTGTTCGTTGTTCTTGTTGACTCACAGGTGCAATAAATGTTACTGAATGAATAAATGTGATCATAAATCAGGTAAGTTGTGAATTAAACACACAAGGGAATTTACACCATTAATCATTGATGAGTTGGGAGGGTTTTTTGGCTATAAAGCATGTCAAAAAAAAGGAGGAAATTCTGAATCGAAATGAAAGAAAGGTGAAGTGTGTAGACGTCTGTTGTCGGTGTGGTCTGTACCTGATTGGCTCTGAGGTTTTGCATGGCGAGGTTCAGATGCTCTGCACCACAGAATCCATCTGTGTGCAACGACATGTGTGGGAGGACTAACACAAAAACACAAGCAACAAGCGTTTAGTCGCACACATGAGTCACACACATGCATGAAGATTGTTGTCTTCTTGTATAAATATGCGGAAAGCCAAGTAAATACTATCACGAGTGAGTCCTTGAACGTGTTCTTTCATTTAGTGCTTCGTGGCAAAGAGGAACAGATAAACAAAGATGGAGGTTCAGCTTGATTTGATTAATTTTAAGAAGCAAAAAAAAAAGAAGATAATGTTAACACAACGCTGGTTTAAAGTCATATGTTCAGCTTGTTTGTGCTAAAATCATCCCTGAAAATGTGTGTTTGATGAAAGTTAGTCAACAAAGAACAACTGGAATATTTAAGCTCTCTAACAAAAGGGAACTTATTGGTTTTATTTTGATTTGATGTTTCAAAATGAAGTTTATTTTATCTTTGTTGCTTCCCAGCTGAAGAACAAAAAAAAGCTCAAACATTTGAAGTTTTACCCCAAAAAAGGTGACTAGAATTCAATTGAACTTGCTAACATGTTTGCTTCAGCTGCATCACTGTGGTGCAGACAGATCTGGGCGTAAAGTCAAAAGTATTGATTGGCAAGCTGTATAGATTTGTTTATACATGTTTCAGCACTGATTTACAGTCAGAAGATGCTGGCCGTGACTAAAAGAAAGAAACTGAGGTGATGACATCTGCTTTGAAAAACTCCTGAATTCATTAGTTTTGAGGTGTTAAGGACACTCAGCTGAAAGGTATCTTCACCGTTCTGCTCAGCTTAGCTTAAAAGAAGATGAAATATATTTGGTTTGGGTTTGGTTGGTTATAAATCTTCAATCCTCAAACAGGATAAAAACATCTATTTGTGCTAAATGAAAAAAAACTTTGTTTGTGCATTCCTTGTGTTGCATTTAAACAGTCAAGAAGTCATTCCAGTTAAAGGACCTTCGCATGTTTTTTTGTTTTGATTCCAGATTTCCAAGCATACTAGAAGGATCTAGCTAGCAGAAAACAAACAGGACAATCACAAAAATGTAAATTAACCAGAAGCCGGACAAAATTCTGAGAAGAAATAACTAATATATTGAATATGGGCGGCACAGTTTTGCAAAGATGTAGTGATAAATTAATCATTCAAGGTGATACGTCCAAATTTTATCAGAAATACGTGCTTGAAAGACACGGTCATCTAAATGGTACCTGTCCATTTACAGTTACAGATATGTCATCATCTACTTGGGACTTTATACACAAGAGACTCTCAAAACACACGTCAGTGGACAGTCATAATTACTTTTCCTTGTGGCATGTACCGAAGATACTTTATTTTGAGAATTATAAAAGTAAACAAATGAAAATCTTTCTGTAGAAACTTGCAGGCCACACACGCGATACTGATAAGAAGTCTTTAATGTTTTTTATCAGTACAGTAACTGTGCCAAATAGCTCTCTGTCAGCTCAAGTTTTACACTTTTTCTCTAAGAAATCTGTACAAATTAACACCCGAGTTAAAAATAAACCTTCATGTTCACCCATATGTGCACAACAACCCGTTAGCGTTCATTTGTTTGTTTTTTTTGTACATTTCACGCTCTACTTCAACACAACATTGGGGTCCTTTGCCAGTCAGTGGGAAACTGAGACAGCAGTGTGTGGTGTTGATGTCACTCTGCAATGGATCTATATGAATTTCAATCAAAATATCTCCTATAATGCGAGTTATTTGTACTGTAAATACATAATCAGTGCATTAGCGGCTGTCTTTATGAGCTGTATGTCATGCAGAAGCTCCCTCAAATTCTCAGACTCTTTATGTACAGGCCCCTCATTTGGAAACCAACACAGAAGTCTGAAATGGATCTCTGGCAGGTCTGCCTGTGGAAACACCATGATGCTGTGCCAGTCAGATTTCACTACAAACATTGTCGTCTGTAATTTGCAATACCTTTGAGACATCTGTCTCATCCCAAACTGATGCAACGGAGCTCGGACTGGAGCCTCGGGAGACGGGATGTTATGAAAAAGCTGCGCTATTACATAAAAAAATGCAAGAAGTCAAAAGATGTTGCAACAGAGATTATTAAGTTTATGGTCAAAGGTCGATCTGGATATGCAGCAATATGGGTAGGATGTAAAATTTAAGTGACTTTTTTTTTCACAAGCCCAGTCGTTACATAACTGAGACAACCACACAGGAAGCAAACTATTCCAGTAATAATAATATGAAAGTCCTTAAATCCCTCTATGACAGAGCATAAAGAGATAATTGTCACCTTCAGATGTCACTGAGAGTTACGAGAGGACAGAATTAGCCATTTTTACCCAGTTAACTAAAGACCAGCAGGAACTTCAAGGTTCACTGCAAAGAGTGTGAAACCAGTTCAGTCTCAGGTTTAGGCCATTCAAGGAAAGACGGCCAACACACGATGGAATCACACCATCCTCCCAAAGCTCCTCAGCCAATCACAGACCCCACACTTCAGTCTATGTATGGCGCGAGTGGGGGAGGGGGGGTTGGACGTGGAGCCCCTAAATGCCGGGTGTCGACCCAGAATTATTTCCAGACCTCTCCTCCTGCCTTCCCTCTGCACTCCCAGTTTGTCCTCTCCGCCACGCTGCAGGAAACCCATCTGTCTGTCTTGTGATCCGTTTCAAACAAATTTTCATTTGACAACTAAATCTGAGCCGGGTCGGCCACCAATCTGCAACCATTTACTAACTAATTTTCTTTTTTTTTTTTTAAATGGAAGGGTTTCCCTGGAATAAAAAATAAATAAATAAATCAGAGTCACATTTCAGCCAAGACTCGAGTTTCCAGCAGCTGTTGACATCCATTTCTGTTGAGCAGTGTGGTGAAGAAAGTTTAGGCCAAAATGCCTCAGCATATCAACACCAATTTACAGCATTTTTATGCGGTGCGTGAAATCCTACTCTGTGTTTTCATTCACATAGCTCTCTTTCATAATAAATTAGCTGTCTTGATGATGGTGAGTACTAAAGTGCAAACCAGAGTAGGTCTGTACAACAGCTTAAGTGCT
Organism: Kryptolebias marmoratus; assembly: GCF_001649575.2. Taxonomy (NCBI): domain Eukaryota; kingdom Metazoa; phylum Chordata; class Actinopteri; order Cyprinodontiformes; family Rivulidae; genus Kryptolebias; species Kryptolebias marmoratus. The sequence goes on along the minus strand of NC_051453.1, from coordinate 12,002,749 downwards.
TCAACACTTATCTTTAGTTTATCCAGCCTCTGCATGTGTTAGCTGAAGTACCATGAAGTGTAATTTAATAAGGTTTTGTCAAAGAAATAGTTTCCAGTGTCTAAAAAAGTCTGTGCACATATATTGCAAACTTAAAAATAAAACCATTTTATCTCATATTGAGCAGATTTCCCACCAGCCCCCTCTCTTTTCCACAATCAATACAATTTTCATAGCTGCCTTCAATTTTACATAATACTAAATATTCTCCTGGAAGGATACATGGGAATGTATACCCTGGCAGCTCTCACTCCCTGGCTGTCTTTTCTTTACATTAGTCAGAACAGCACTGATGCAAAGCATTACGGTCCGGGTTTTAGGAATCAAACACTGATAAGCTTCTTGTGTTGCTGCAACAGACCGAGCTCAGCCAGAGTCTGAGCCATTTCTCAAAGCCTGTCAGCAACTGAAAGCATTAGGAAATAGGCGCCCGAAGCATAACTTAAAGGACTATTCAACTGAAAAGTTAACAGATTTGTATGTGCATTAGATAAAGATTAGTGCTTGCAACAGATGATTCAACTTCTGAAGACCTTGATGAATGCAGACTTAAGATTCAAGTCTGAGTGAATCCAGGCTTCATTAAGCAGCAGAGATTGTGTAGAAACATGATGCTACAACACAAAATACCAGAAACAAACATTTACATATAAACAAAGTTAGAAATAAAATATTGTAGCAGTATGTAGGGGAGGAATTAAGACACTCAGATGGATACCAGTGGTGTTCTGCAGGTTTAATTCATTTACTGCACACTTTTGTACACATCTATTATAAGTTTGTTATTTCTTTTATTTCTTAAGGGCAAACATATGGGTTCTAAGGTGGAGATGAACACATTAAATTCAATTCAATTCAAAACTACTTTATTAATCCCAAAGGGAAATTAATTTGATTAAAACATGATGACTCCACTGATTGAGACAAAAGTGTTCATCTCTGCCTTTTTTAATCTAAATTTATCCCTCACATCATCTCCTTCAAGACAGCTGGTTTCCTGATAAGAATCTCTTTATTAATATTATGTAACTATTTGGATGGTGAGGGTGTCACCAGCAAACTCCACATGAGTCGGTCCAGTATAAGTTCAGGGTGGCCTGGTAGCATCACTGTCATGTACAGAGTCGACGATGTATTCATTTATTTCAGCCAATCTAAGAGGCTTTGTTACTCTGGTTTCTTTTATGACCCAGAAGACAACTTTTTAAACAGTTTATCACACAGAGATGAATGAAACAAACCAAATATGTCAACCATAACAACCTGATCTCGAAAGGAAGCCATAAGCTTTCCCACATTTTTTATGTTTATTCAACAAGTTGTTTTCCAGTGTGGATATTTGACCAGACTGAACATCAAAAAGTAATTTTCTGCTATCGTACCAAACCCTGTTAGCGCATCACTAAATGTGGAACACAACGTCAATTTATATTCCAAGACTATTAAAATGTTTAACTCCTCTGAATTTTAAATGTGCTGTTCCCTTCTGGACACAATTATAAACATTTATTTATTACCTAGAATAATTCTATAGGTTACATTCAGAGTGTTAAGGTTTATCTGAATGTGACTAGGTGTCATGATATCATCAGGGCCCTTTGTCTCAGATCTGATGGACCCGATGACATCCAGAATCCCAGAGGACCTGCAGCTGCTCATTCAAAACTTTAGACGACAACCACAGGAAGTGAAAACATACACGTTATGTCACCACGTTCAGCCTCACACGGTCGAACCTTTTATGGCCTCCTGTACATACAGGATACGCCGTCCTGTGAGTGAAAGAACAGGATGCTGTCGACTGCAGAGCTAACTAAAGCACAGTTTTACTACAGCTGGGCTCGAAGAATCTGCTTCAGGAGTGAGGAGGAAGGCAGGCATAGAGTCTGTGTAGACAAAGGGACAAACATGTGAGGGTGGGAGGTGATGGTCCTGTTGGAGGGGGAGAGTCTTGGCACAATCTGAACTGTGTTTCCAGCAAAATGCTTTCTTGGAATAAAGTTGTACGAATGCAAAAACCCACGCGCAGCCAGAGAATGGCACGCACATTGAAATACACATGCACATCTAAAGTTTGACAGATTTGTAATGACTTTCATCTGGACAATTCAGGCAAAAGCCAGCTTGGATTGTATTTCAACTTGCTGTCATAGAAACTGCCTTCAAGGCCATCAAAGACCTTCCTGCAAGCTAATCTATTTTTTTTAATTTCTTTTTTATTCTCTCTTTTTGATTCACTGAGTCCCATTTCTCCTCTTACTTCATATTCAACTTCATAGTTTCCTCTTCATTTCAGCCCGGGTCCCATCGACTCCTCCTCTTGCAAAAATCACACCATCTTCAGTTTATCTTTTCTTTGGCCGGCGCCCAGACGGGGAGAGCCCCAAACCC
>NC_051453.1:11953306-12000278 GCF_001649575.2 Kryptolebias marmoratus | reverse complement strand
CCACCCCCACCCCCCCCTCCCCCCTGAGAGCTCTCGGCAGGCTCCGCTGATACACCGTAGCTGCTCTCTTTGTTGGCCCCCAGTAACCCTGGCTGGAACCGAAGCTGGAGGCCTTAGTTACTGTGGGGGTATGTTACAGTGGTGAATGTTTGTCTTTCTGTGTGACAGCCAAGAAAGGCTGCAGATCATGAAATAGATTCAATGTAGAGAAAAATGTATTTTCGCACTCTGTTCAAAAATCCTGAAAAACCAGCTGCGGTGTTTAATGGACGCTTTCTGTCTCCAAATGATTTTATTCTACAGATAAACCATTTAAAGGGCAACCACCAACCTGTAAGATAATTATAGTTCATAACCTTTACATGGAACCACGTTTCCCATTTCAAAACATCCCTGAGCTGAGACACTGTCAGCATTTTTTCTTTTAATTGAAGCATTCTTACCCAAGTCATCCTCATGGTAGATGATGGAGTGGTGATCTGTAGGGCTGCTGATGTATCTCTGAACCGGCTCTATGTGATAAGTGCCGTTTTCTGTGTGGATCATCCCCTCAAACTGTCCCTGCAGCACGGCGCCGTGGCAGGACGAACCGCATTCTCCTGCAACCCAGAGTCAGGAGAGATAACGAGGCAGAGTCACAGACATGAAACAGAACAGGCCGACAAATAAAAGGAACAGATAACATTATGAGTGAAGGGAGAATGTTCAATGTAACTTTAACGAAGGAGAGGCAGAAGAGATGAAATTGAAAAACATTTCATGTGCAATATATACATAAGGCGCTGTGCAATGAAGAGAATCCATATAAAAGTTCACACACAAGAGATTAACATAAAACAATGAAACACAAGTATGAACAGGAGGAGAAGTGACCATGTTGTTTATATAAAATTAGAATAAGAGACATGGAGAGTGGTTTTATTTCTGTGTATTTATTTGTTTATTCTTTATTGCACTGTCACAAAAACTGTAGACAAATTGCCTAAAACGTCCAATTTTAAAATTCTCTGTTTCAGCTATAAAAAAAAAACTAAAGAAGACTAAAGAAGAAACTAAACTAAACTAAACTGCAGAAACTAAAGGACAAGAACCAGAAAAATTTCCATTTCCTGATCCTTCCTGCCTTGTGATGGACGCTCCTCTCACACAATGACAGATGGAGACAGAAACCAGCTCCACGCAATCCGTAACGGTGAAGTGGGTAAAGAAAATAGATGGATGGATGATTATTCATTTTGGACTTCTAAGACTTGGAAGGCTCCACAGAGTTTCTCTGGAATTTAAGAATCTGTTAAAATATCTTCAGACTTGGACACTTTATCCCTATTGACATTATAATAGTAAATTATACTAACACCACTGCCAAGCAATGGACTGTTATACGGTCTGTTTGGGACTTTTTGCTTGTCTTATTTTGCAACTTTCCAATTTAAACCATATTAATGGTTGTTTTAGCTGCACAAAACATATGATCAGTTATAAGCAATAGGAAAGAGATATTAGTGGTGGGCTACAGGCTCAGAAGGGGAAGGGGGCCCCAAATCAATTTAAACCATAAATTGCTTCATAAAACCTTGGACCGGCTCTGATTTTATCCAAACTTCAAAGGTTGGGAACATTCAATGATGAACCCTTTCTGGCCTGAAGATGATTGTACCAGGACTATGCTGTGGATTTTTTTGTTTTTTTTTTACAAATAGTCAAAAACTCACTGATTCTAAAGTTTCCTTCTGATCTGATCGCACCGTTGATGACTGCTTTCTGTTTCAAAATGTATCTCTTAATAATAAAGTCCAGATTTGTTCATTTTGTCCTCAAAGTCGTGCAGCTGCCATCGATTTAAAGTGCAAAAGTCTTTCCAGCATGCAGTGTTTTTAATTAAAATGCACAAATTTGCTCTAAATTTAGATTCGAATGGAGGTAATGTGTTCTGAAGTTTCGGAAGGAGCCAGGCGCTCGTATCGTACCCACCCTCAACTCTTCCTGAATATAAGTGTGACAGGTCGACGGACATGGGACCGTTTTCCCCGACCACCGTGAAATCTTTGGAAAATGTCTCCGAATTTTGTCTCAGAAGAAGACGGAAAGATCTGATGGGAACAAAAAACACAAACAGATTGCAGATGTGGCCGTATAGCTTTGTGGTGTTATGGGAAGAATCTATCATCAGCTTTTGTAACTGGACAGATACCCGTATAATGATTTGCATCTGTTAATGATTTAGAAATAAGAAGTTGTGCAAACAGAAACAGACTGTTTTTATAGGGCCTTTGAAGCTGAAAGTTACCTATGGAAAGCAGTAAAATCCAAATCAAGTGTATAATCCTGAGGTTGTGCAGCCCTCCTGGCTCTCATGTGTTTTCTGTGAAGATCCTCCCTGTCGTATGATAAGACCTCGTAATGTTTTATATATGGACTGATGCTGCTCGTAGAACCTGCAGGAAAAAAAGGAAATCAAGTTTTAGGACAGCATCAACGACCTGTGATATGTTCTGCAAACTTTTCTACAAGATTTGAATTTGTTGGAAGTATGTTAACACAACAGTACAAGGGAAAAAAATCAACTAGTAAACTTTTCTTTGAGCTCACTACTAAAAATTAAGATATAACATATAAAGTATATAAAAACCCATCAGATTAAAGAGGATAATTGCTGATGCTGAAAACCGCACACCTTCAATCATTCTTCAATTATCTTAACTTGAGATAATTAACATAGTTTCAAGGTCAACGTTAACTTTGTGATCAAATTAACCTGAAACTCATTTTCAGTGTTTTATTTGTAGGGTTATTCTCAAGATGACAGTGTGTTAAAGTAAATGATCCTGATGTGGAAAGTATTGGCTTTTGTTTGCAAGATTACAGAGTAAGTTTGGTCATGAAGTGACCTCAACTCAGACAAAGTAAAAAATATAACATGACAGAGAAACTAGATAAGTCCACCAACTCTCTTCGTTTTATTCATGAAAATGATATTCTGTAAAGGACCAGAAACTAGAAACAGCCACTGACCGAAAATTATGAAAAACAATAAAATCTCTATAACTTATGTTATGATCAGGGCTTCACAGTCTATTAAAATTGTATCAATACCTCACAACATTTATGTTGTGCACACTGTAATTTAGTTATATATATATTTTTTAAATCAGACACAAACTCCATGCATAATAATAAGTGATGTGAACATTGTAATGACAGAACATGTGGGCTTATTGCAGCTTATATTGTTATTACAATATTTCACACTTATATCACAATTACAGTGTATTACCATGCTGCCCTAATTCTGTTATTAAAACCATATTTGAGCACATTATTGACTTCAAAATTAGACTCAAAGGATTTATTTAGTACTGCCTCATACTTAAAATATATGCAATATGCTTTTTCTTCCTCTTTGTTAGTATTCTTTGTTTTTTGTCCTTCATTCTGTCTTCAGAATAAATAATTAAGCTGACCTGAAGTTTACAGATGACATTCATTCTCCTAATAAAAATCTAAAGTTGAAAATCAGACTCCAAGAAATGTCATTCCCTTGAAACCTTGGAAGCATTCACCATCTAAGTGCTGCTCAGTCCTGCACAGTTCTCAAAATGTTCTTCTGATGTTACCTGTTAGGAGTGAATCTCACAGCAAATCCTGAAATAACTGAGTACACGCCTTGAATGACACAGAATAAGCCGGATACTATGTGTGTCTGTGTGTGTGTTGTTGGCAGCTTCTTTTCCATGCAGGCTCTTTTTTTTTGTTGTTGTTGGGTTCCTCAGAGGACAGGTTGAGACATGTCCCAGGCCAGAAGAGGCCAGACAGCAAGAGCTGACCAAAACTGCAATTTCATCCACACACACACACACACACTCAGGCAGACACACACACACAAACAACCTGACCTATTCAGGGTGAAGTGTGGGGAAAAAACCTTTCAGACACTCAGTATTCCTCACATTCCAGCTCTACCTGTGATCCATTCATGGCAGCTAACCACCAGCAGCAGCCAGCAGAGTCGAACCATCATGTTCTCCTTATTTCTGCTCTTTTGTCTTTGCTCCTTTTCTCTTTTTCCTCCTCGGTTCCCGTCTGCCCTTCTTTTTCATCTCTTCACTCCCAGCTTCTCGAACCAGAGGTTTTAACACGCTGGAATGTGTCTGAAAAGGAGGTTCAAGCCAGAACTCAGGATGAAGCAACGAACATCGACACTGCGGAGAGGCAAATTCAGACTTGTTTGTTTCCGTGTTGTATGCAATCGCAGGAAGGCTTTGAAAATGAAAATTAAATTTTTGAAGCTGTGGGTTAGAGGTGATGAAGTAAAAAAATAATGACAGGAATAAATCAAAGCTGTAATTTAAACTCATCTGAGAGTTTATATTCATTTTAATAGGTTTTCATTTTACTTCTCAGTGTTAGTTTACTTATGAAACACAATTAAATGGCATAATGCAGGGCAATAAACTAAAATATGCAATTTCTTTAAAAAAATAAAGCTTGCCTAACAAAATTAATAAAAGTCACACAATATTTTTCTCACATTGATGGTTAATATGTCTTTAAATCCAACATTTGTAAGCAAAGATTGTGACTCAAGCTTACACGTTTTTTTATCCTAGTGCTTTGTTTACACTGAGTGCGTACCAGCATTTCAGGAGTTCATATTGATTTACCTGGAAAACTACTGTAGTAAATTATTTCAAACTGCACCATTTGATAAAGTTTAGGATAACCTTTATTATTTTTTAGCTTACAGCTTGCAATGTATAACTTTAAATTGTTATAAGTCTAACATGCATTTTCACTGCAGGCTGGAAAGAATTGTGATGCTAAAGAGACAAAAACAAAAATGCAATTGTAAATCTGAAGTATTCTTGACTCATGTTTTCATGTTCTGTACAGGACAGAGCCCTCCCACAGGTCTGATTATAGATTATTCAGTCAGGAGGAATTGCTGACATGCTTCTAAATATGAGAAAGAAGTATTTATCTGCATGATTCACGCTGTGTGAAAAGTATTTTAGGCTCATTCTAAACAAATGTGACCGCTTTAGATGCTGGAGGAACAATCTCACATGAAGAGGAACGGGGACATCAGTTGACCTGGAAATGAGGTCAACTAATACAAAAGTTCACTGCATAAAATAAAACTCATCTCTTTCACTTCTGCATGAGTTGGTAGTGACAGATGTGCAACAACACGATGAATAATAAAACTATTGTGATGGCGATTTGCATGTAGTCCAGAATGTTATCAAGAGCGATCGGATGAATTGCAACTATTTCCAAACTTCCTTTTTGCCATGAATATGAACTTAATCCACAAATAAACATTTCCTCTGTATCTGCTGACACCGTTTCAGCAATCCTTTCATTATCACAGGTGAGAGTGGCTATGAGAGGAGAGGGAGGTCACTCTGTCATGATGATTGAGTTAAAATAGACTGAATGTTTTAAAAATGAGGACTGGAGTAAAGCCTTTTTTATTTTTTATTTTGATGAATCCCCAAACAAAAAGTAGATTCATCGAAGAAAAATGTTTTCATGTTCTGTTAAAGGCAGAGCCCTCCTACACATCTGATTATGGATTATTGAGTCAGGAGGAAGTGCTGTCATGCTTCTAAATACGAGACAGAAGTAATTCTCTGCATGATTCACATTGTGTGACAAATATTCTATTGAGAAAAACGATTTGTGCCAACACCAGTCCAGTTCTATTTCAAAAATAAAACATCCTGAGACCATGCATGTGTACTTCAACATCATATTGGGGGTAAACACTGCCTTTTCCAGCATGATGGAGCCCCACGCCATGAGACGAAGGTGACACAACATCAAACTTTTGGGTCCACAGACAGGAAACTCCTCAGACCTTAATCCCACTGAGAATCCTCAATCGGCAGGTGGACAAACGAAAACCCACAAATTCTTACAAACTCGAAAGAGTTAAAGTGGTCTTCTGCCATCAGATGATGTCTTTGTAAAAGTAGTTTGTGGCTAATGAGACTGGGAAAGTCCCATGTAATCCAATGCATTCAACCAAATAGTAGCTTAGAACAAAACTGTGTTAATATTTGGCTTTGCTACTAGTGTGTACTGAGTTGCTTATTATGTAACCTTAAGTCACAAAATACACATGCTCAGGACAGCAGATCACTGCCCCTTACAAACACCATTTAAAGCACTCTCAGTGAATCAAAATGTGACATCAAAGTCCGCTGTCCTGCGTTTTTATGTGAGCTTCAAATTGGTCAAACTTATGTTCCATTATGAGCCAAATTTATCCCTGAGTGGCACTAAATCACTGCAGCTTCTTCTCTAAAACTATCAGTACCTTCAAAAAAATAATTCTTGTATTAACGTAAACATAAGCAGCTTTGCAAAGTCAAATTTATGTGATCATTTTCATCCCCCACAGAGCAATATAACTTGGGAATTGTATGGCTTGTAAATGTAAACAAACCAAGCAGGGTTTAGATGAAGTCTGAGATGTTTCTTGCTAAATAGGAGAAATTGGGACAGAAAACAAATACAAATCATAAAATTTAAGTCCCCAATTTACTGCATATGTGTACATTCCTCGTATACACAGTTGTGCATGTATGTAAAGAATGTTTTTTCCTCTAAATCCAAGGTTTCTCTGGTTGTGATCGTGAGCAGAAGGACACACGGTGTTTGTTCTGTATTTAATAAAAGGCAAAAAGAAAATTAAATTGATGTTATGCCGCAGTGGAGGGTTTTTCTTCACAAATGTTGTTTCTGTAGTTTGAATAAATATAATGATTCAATTTAATTTGCTGTAATACTTGTTTCATTTTGGAATGAATGAACACAAAGAAAAACACAATGTGTATTTATTTTATTTGGAGATCATTTGATTTGCAAATGCAAAGAATTCACACATGCAAAGTTTAATTGTTGTTTGGTGTCCGTTATTGTTGCAGCACATAGGCATCGGCGTTTTGTTAGTTGCATTTTTCCTGTTTGCACACTTAAATAGAGGTAAAGAAACTCGAACCTCTAAATTTCTGATAATCACAAAGAAGTTGACGTATCGTTTGCGTGTCAGACGACTTTAACAGAAGCAGACTCAGCTGGTTCCTGTTCAGCCCCATCAGCCCAACAGATTTTACACTCCAGCAGCTGCTGACAGGATTTTGGCCGGAGACCTTACTACAGACAGAATACTACACCTCACAGTCCTGCAGGTCAGTTTAGAGTTTAACCACCCCCCAGTCTTTAATCATCCCCTGACAGCCTCCCCTCCTTCCTAAAAAAAACTCCTGCTTTACTCTGATTGGCTGAGAAAGAATCACCCGGATTCAGACCTATGACATCTCACACTCAGGCACACCCACAAGCCCAGACTCATTCACATACAGACACATTTCTACCCATTTGTGTTTTAATATTTTCAGACTTTATTACCTCAGTTATCTGTAAAACTAGCTGTTGTATGGCTGACCACCTGAGACGTCCACACCTCCTGAAGAATCATGGAAACTCCAGCTTTGTTATCTTTGTTTTAAAGCGTGGAAAGTTTATTGGAAGGCGTTGACTTGAGATTGTGAAGTGACTGAAACACAGTTTTTCATGAAAGAATGTGACATTATGGTCAAAAAGACTTCATGTAGCACAATTTCTCATTTTTCACAATAGTTGCAGTAACCATTGTCCAGTTGATACAAGAACGATTCTTCCCATGTTTCCCTACATGCCTGGATTTCAATTTAAGCTGCATTAATGGTAAAGTTTCCAGTTCCAGTTCTGGAAACGCAGATTGTTGTTTGGTTTGCAGGATGTGAAGTCCTCATGAGGTTTTCACTTCTAGCTGCTGATTTTGTATTATTTTCCTGAGGGTATCTGGTTGCCTTTGAGGCTAATTCAAACCAACACCGCACATGACATCCAATCTGACCCTTCAAACGTCCGGCATTTAGAGCCACACAAGGATCATGGGATAATTAGTGCGACTCCGGGGCCTCGGCTCGGTGTTCGCGCTTCTCCGAGAGTTCATAGGCTATGGGACTTATCAAATCACATCATTCTGCTGACACAGCCGAGTGTTAACCCCTTCACAGGCATGACCCACTTCACCAAAGGTCGCGCCTTTCCCTGTCTTTATACGCCAGCGCAGCACAATATCCACTCTGTGTCGCGGTCATAATGAGCACATTGTCCCCGCGGCGTTGACACAGATCTGCCATCCATCTCTGCCTGCGCATCATTTGATGTCTTCACTTGGACTCTGACAGCTGAGACGTTCAGCACTCTGAAGACTTTTTACATCATGATGATCAAATCTAAACACAGCCACAGCTGAAACATTTCAGCAGTTTGAAAGCTGATCATGCAAAGATAGTTTCTCTTCATATACAGCTAAATGAAACAACTTGCGAGTAATTTGACAGCATGATGGCAACTTCAAACCCAATCCAATGCCTCCCCCTACAGGAGGCTCTTCTAAGCAGAGAATTAAAGAGAAAGTTTAACTCTATTTCTCCAATCTGAGGTCATTCAAAGAGCTATACCCTGGTATTCTAAACCCTGTTGTGTTTCCACCACAGTCTGAGCTACAGGGTAGAAATGAAGTTGCTGACATGTTGCTGAAGTGTTGCAACTTGTCAGCTCATCATTGTTTATTTTAATACAAGACTAAATGTTACCGACTTCTCCCGTTGTTGGGAGTTGAAGCCAGCAGGGAGCTGCCATGTTGTGCTTTTTTGGATCGGAGTCTGCCTAACGTGGAGCTTTAAGTCCCGTCTACTCTCCAGCACACAGCCATGGTGTCACACGAGCTTTTGTTTAGGCTAATTACAGCTAAACATATCAGAATATTAGATATGTAAACATACAGCAGCAAGGTAAGAACTGAGTGAATCAACAAGAGTCAGCATTTTAAAAACATGTTTCATTCTTAATAATGGCAAAGTCTTGTTTGTTTAAGTGGAGGGGGCAGGATTTAAGACTTGTATTGGGACCAACCTATAGGGACGCAATGAGGGTATCTTTTAAAATCTTTTTTCAGAAGTGGAAAAAAATCTGATGTAGATGGGACCTACAACAGGTAAGATATTAATTGTTCAAAGCCTTTCCCCAAATAAAAAGATCTGAACTTTCACTTTAAGATAATAGAGCTTATCATTCAGTTCTTGTTTAATATTTCTCATTTGGTTTTAGCTTCAACAATTTTGGTTTCTGTAAACATTCAGAATAATAATCTTACCAAATGTAAGCTTCTGAATGCAAACATGTCGATGCCTGAGACTAAACACATTTTAGACGCTGCTCAGACAGCTTTCTAGTGCCTCGAGGTCATGACATCAGCAGCTACCCAAAACAAAAAGGCAGACGAGGTCTTTTTCAGCTGCAGATCAGCAGAAACAGACTCATGAAACTAACATGATAACACGAATCTTATATGGCTCTGAGGTGGGAAATAAAACTAAACGTAAGCACAGCCTTGATACATCTGAGGAAAATTTTCCACTCATTCAGCATCTATTTATGGGGAATATGGGCTTTTTGAAAAATAAAAGGTTTTTTTCATTTTTTTGCCACGACTATCCACATCCACATACATTTACTATTTTAGGTAAGCGTTCATAGCAAATATGAATACAGCACACTGCCAAGATGATCTTTTTGTATCTGACTAATATTAGATTTATTCACTGTGATCATTTATTTTGCTACAAATTTCTTGTCTTTGTAATAAAACTGCACAACATCACTGCTGGGTATATGATTTTCAAATAAGCTAAAAGAGTAGCTTTCCTCCACATATCAGACAAATCAGAGGCATGTTAAAATAATTTCAAAGTGATCTGCAGAGTGAACTTCCTGCTTGTTCTGTGTAAATGAAGGAATTCAGGTAAAGCAGGCAATGAATTAGACAACAACAGCGCTGATAAAATGTGGGAAAACAGTCATGAAGATTCAAGGAAACACTGTTTGGCTGAACTTCAAATGTTGCTTGACTCAGATTTTTCCTCAGTTGATGTACTAATTAACAAATGATGGACAACAAAGAGCCGGAAAAAAATCTACATAACAAATCTTTGTTCACGCAGTGCAACATCACCTGCATGAATTAATTTAAACTGAATCCGTCTGAGCAGGAGTTCCTTTATTTACTCATACTCATACTCATACTCAAATAGGAGAGCAATAAAAATGTAAAATACCAGTAAATTCTTGAAGCAGACATCACAGCCTAAGTTAAATGTTGAGGATGTAAAGGAGCGATGTTTTGCAAAAAGCCCTTTTCCATTTTTCTGTTTTGAGCAAAAAAAGGGGGGTCTGTTTTAAATATTATATAGATTTTTCCTGAACATTTAAACATTTTGAGATATGGTGCAGTCAGGATTGTTTGAGAGCAGTGTTGGTTACACAGCCTGACCTACGACAATGCGTCTTAATTAATTATAATTATAGAAGGTAATAAAACAGGTGTTTTGTTAGAAATACCTGTGTAGTAATTAATGCTGCCATCTTCTGTCCACTGTGAGAAGCTCTTCAGGTCAATTTTAGATCAGTTTAGTTGGAAACAAAAATGAAAACAAATAAAGTTGATGATAACAAAGAAAACAGCAGCATCTCTAGTATCTGAAACCATCTAAACGTTGAAATGAAAGATTTGTCCTGCAAAATGCCACAGAAAGTGGAAATGTGTGTTTTTATGTATGTGTGTGAGACGTGCACTTTCTACTATCATTTTAACTCTTACTTTCCCGTGCTGAACAGTGACTCGGACGCCTAAAGCATCTCTTTTTTACCAAACATTGAGCTAAATGTGACTCAGTATGATTTCATCTGCAAACCTATGCATTTATAGAGAGTGATACTTGGTAATAAACTTTAAATTTAAGAGGTGATTTGAAAACTGTTTGAAGTGTGGCGTTCTGAACTTCAGAAAAAACAAAGAAAAAAGCGAATCCAGAGAAATTTTTATAAGTTTATATGTAGCAAATCAGATGAGCAGGGAGTTGTGTTCTTGGAAAAACCTTCCCTTTATTACCATAAAAGCTTATGTTGCACATCTATAATAACTTTTCATGAACTCACTCACAAATAAAAAAGAAAAGTCCAGACTTGTTTTAATATTTGTGACATTCTGCACGGCCAGAAGAGGGAGTCACTAACACGTTCACAAAAGTGAGCAAGCAGCATTTCTTACCAGGAACAGAGGGACCACCACACAAACACATGCTCAGGTCAAAAGGGTGTAAAAGCATGCATTTATTGAGGTTATGGTTCGTAAAACGGAGATCATTAATGATGAGAGTAATAACTGGGAGAACAGAAAGACTTTAAGTTCTTTAAAAGTGTCTGCTTCTCTGTTTGGAGGGTGCAGGCCCACAGCACAGAGGGAAACCAGAACATTTTAGGCCTTCAAGCTGGGTGGAGTGACGCCCACGCTGCTGCCGGGCAGAACGATCCCAGCCGCAGCCACAAACCAAGCCGAGCTCAGCTGCGCTCTGCAGAGGACGGCTGGTCGTGCTGCGCGTGTTTTAGGGAGCATATGAAGATTAACTGAGCAGCAAGAGGAGGTTAAATAGTTGAGAGAGGGGGGAGGGTTTGCAAGACAGAGAGGGAATTTGGAAAAATGGAGGCAAACCTGTTTCTTTTTCTTCTTCTTCTTTTTAGAGTGAAGTTCATTCAGTTTCAGTAGAGACTTCAGCAGCCCGTTAGATTAGCTCTTTTTATGATTTAGCTGCTGCATTTGGCACAGATGATTTTCTCACAGTCAGTGGGAGCGCTTATCACTTATCTTTTCATTCATTTCTTATTCAGGGAGGGTGTTGATCACTCTTACAATGACCTTTGACCTTGTATGACTCGATGGTCTGCGCTTCATGACTCAAAGCGGGGCTTTGCTGGCAGATATCAGCAGCCTATCAGCAGAATGGCTGCAGGGCTAACGTCATGCATTCTTCCTGCTCGGGCTCTTAAAAGGTGGCACCAAGATAACCTCTGCAGCTAAACGCTAACAGCTCGGATGCCTTCTGAAACACACGAGGTCTATTCTAATAACGCATGCATACACAAGAAAGGAGGTGTTTGATCTTCTGAACTGCATCTGAACTGACGTCTGATGTACAGGAAACAGATCGGAGTGCAAAACCAACAGAGATTTATTATATAGCAACTCTGCGGCTGCCCTCAGCTCTATAGAGTTTTATAGCTCATTATAGCTAATTGTTTTGGTTTTACAGCCCACATCTTTACTGTTGTGCTACACTCTCACCACTCTCATCAGCCTTTTATTCCGGCGGCAGGAGCAGACTCAGTCATTCATTACTAAACCAGGCAGAGTTGGCAGCTAACCGAGAACAGAGTGGAGTTTTCAGACATTAAAGAGCCAGATATTTCTCTCAGGGGGAGTTACTTAAGATGGAAAGACCCGAGAAGACAGTGAGCGTTAATTCAGGAAAAAGTTGTGATTGGTGGCTGAGCTGAGGTACAGGAATTTAAAATACAACTTCAGCTTATTTAGGCAGTGAATCACAATGACTTATGAGTAACTTTACATTGCTTTAACATGTGATTTGCAGCCCCTGTAACATGAATTAACAACACTGATTTGTTTACCATATGTACTGGTGTGATCCTGACAGAAAACCTGGGTTTTTCTTCCCTCCCTCCTTCCTCACTGTCACCCTCTTTTTCTCCTGAATGAGTGGGGTGACGCCATAAAAATCTGAATATCTGACGGAAGGCAGCTCTTCAGCAGCAGATCTTTATTTACAGGATCTCTGTAAACAATGTCAAAGAGGCAAATGCTGGGCCGAGATAACAGAGGACAAGACAGGGCAGCTCAGAGGTGAGGACACTTCTGGTGTTTGTTGACGACAACAGCAATGAGTTGACATGTTGTCTCCTTGAGGCAGCAAACACACACAGATGGATCTGTACAGTTTGACATGGACAAAAAACACTGACATGGCCACCACCCTCCTCAACTTCTTGTTTGAGTTAAAGGCCTAGCATTCCTTAAAGGGACAGTCCAGTCAACTTTGAAGTCATGTTCTGTTAAATAGTTTTCAATGTTTAGTACCTTATCAGCCATGACACCAGTGTTATAGAGAAAAGGGCAAAACTCTTCATCCAGGCTAGGCTAATGGCTAGCCAAATGAGGGCCTTGTTTTTTTTAAATAATTTTTCTGGCTTATAAAACAACTCTTTCTCTGAAACGTCATACAGCTGTGAAAGAACATTACATTAGCTCATATTAAACCTCTACGCTTTCACATGCCACAGTTTGTTTAGTTTGTCACTGTTTTTATCACTGAACAATAAATGTACGTGTGTTGAGCATAAATGGACCATGTAGCAGTGGTGTCCAATCCTGGTCCTGGATGGCCACTATCCTGCATGTTTTAGTTGTTTCTCTGCTTTAACTGAGTGATTAACAGGCTTCTGCAGAACTTGAATACCTGCTGAAGAGCAGGGAAACAACTAAAACATGCAGGATAGTGGCCCTCCAGGACCAGGACTGGACGCCATTGATGTATGGTCCAAATAAACAGATCAGGCGGTCCGATGCATTCATCAGCCTTGGCACCGACACAGTGTGCAAGTTCTTAGTTTAAAACTTTGGTATGCAGTGCAGCAGTCGACCTTTATTACAAAATGTGCTGGCTCAGAAATGTTGAGGTTTTAGAAATAAACGCAAAACAGCAATACTTTACTTTTCTGAGTGGCTGATCAGGAATGTAAAACCACCAGCATTGCTAATCTACTTTTTCAGAATAACTCTGACCATTTCTTTATCATACAGTCCAAATAAGCTGAGTCACAGCTTATTCACAGTCTGTGTGGAAAAGCAATATCAGGAATGTGTGATTTCTCTGCTATGTACACTTTTTCTTTCTTTCTTTATACAAAAACATACAAAACTCTACAGTAACAATCAGTATTGGTGTAATTCTCTTGACAGTTCACAACATTTTCCCACAAAGGCTTAACTTTTGAATGAACCTCTTGTTTACGCTTCATTAAAAATTGCAGCTAATGTTCCCATGTGGGTTAAATGTTTGGGGTCCGTTTCCCACACTCAGACTCCGACGGTCTGCATGAACGTGATCAGCCGCCCACTGTCTCGCCCATAAAGAGACAGTCAGAATCAGTATTGTGTTGTGTTTTGAGTCATAAATAGTCTCTGACAGTGAAACGTTATAAACAGCCCCACGGCGCAGGAACACAAAGGTCACACTCTTAAACTCAATAAAGTATTTGCTGCTCAGAAAAAAAGTTCCTCTGTCCAAGTTTGACCTCTCATTAAAGTGTGATATTTGTTTTGTTTATTTCTCTGAGAGACTTTCCAACTGTCCAGTTTCCTCCCTGCTTTCACCAGCTTCGTCTGTTGCTTTAAACTGAACTATATATTAGTCCTTTTCACTGGTGACGAGAGTTTTGGGGAGTTTTTACCTTAAAAGGACATGCAGAGTAGAGCTCTAGTTTCCTGTGGGAGGGTTTTCTCCTGTCTCTCTCTCTCTCTCTCTCTCTCTCTCTCTCTCTCTAACTCTAAAGCTGGAAGTCTAGCCCATCCTCTTCCTCACTCACCCTGCCTGTTTCAGACACTCCTACTTACACACACACCTTTCTACGCCTCAGCCGAACTGGTAAAGTGCAGCTTCAGACTGATGTTTGTGGATGACTTTTTGCCTTGTGTCAACTTGCTTACCGGGAGGTGAAACAAGGTCAAAAATGAAAACTCCGTCATATGAGACGCAAAGTGAAGACGTCACGCAAAACAGGGAAGTAGGAACAAGGGAGAAACACTGTCAAGGACTGAAGCCTAGGAGGAGACATGAACTAAATTAGAGGCATTATGAAACAGGGAAGTGGCGTGAAGCGGTGAAAATGACTGAAACGTTACTGAGCAGCAGCTGATTTGAAGTGACTGACTGTCTCACCTCGCAGACATCCTAACACTCAGCTTGTCATTCAGTCAGTCGGACAATGAATGAGTCAAAGGGATCTTCTCCTTATAAGGTCTGTGCAGAAGAGTCCAAGTTCCTGCAGCTGGAGTATCGTCACCTTATCACAAACTCCCTCCTATCACACACTGCAACCCATGTGATCGTGTTTCCTTTGGTCTGCAGCTATGACTATAATAAACTCACAGGTGTTTTTATTATCCCTGGTTTTCTGTTAGTTTGTCTCGGATCCCTGCTGTTCCTCTAAATGCCAATATTTCACTGTAAAAAAGTAAAAATAAAGAAGTTTAACTGCATGTTATAACAATCTTCTCATGAGTTTCACTGTCTTGGGGCAAAAAAGAACAGATTTTCGTTAAATCTGCAAAACATTTTCACACCTAAGGGGAATTTAAAATGGCCTATTCACATGTTATGCATGTATTTGATCTATGGGAGAAAAACCAGAGAAAAAGATGCACCGGCAAAATATATAATAAAAAACTAATGTCAAAATTGACTCAAGTGTTTCTGTTTTTGTCTCATTCTTTTATAATTGACCTGTTTGTCTTTTCTGTTCTTCCTCTGCAGGTATTTTTTAAACACACACAAGTTCAGAATGTTCTCAGTTTTTATCTAAATCAAGTTCTTGCATAATGGCACAAATGATATGGTCATGCGTTACAGGGAAACACTTTGGTAACTCAAAATCACTAGATGTGTTTTACAAGAATAGATGTATCACACTAACTTACAGAGTATTTAACTGAATGTGATGTAGATGAGACACATGACCACTAAGGGTATGACATGGTTTGGGTCACAGACTCCATTTATTTGTACTTTTGCACGTGAGCTTTGAAATTCCTGTTTGTTGTTGCTGAATTATTTCTTACCATCTGAACCAGAGATGCACGTTTAGTCTCAATCGCAGCACAACAACAACATTTTGTCACTCACTCACACAAGTCAAGCGCCTGTAAGTTGATGGAAATAATTAGGAATAATTAAAAACTCGACAGACTTGTACTTGGACTGAGATGCGCTTCAGTCAGGCTGTGAGTTGCAACACGCTCATCCCAGAACATCTGGGATGTGTCAGTGTCATATGTAGGCAGAGCTGAAATTGTGAAACTGTACGCTGAGATCATCGTTTCACGGTGATGTGCCCCACAAGCAAAGAGATGTTCTAACATGTGAAAATCAGACCTTATAGCTTAGCTAATATCCAGACATCTGTGCCTGAGGAGGAGGTTTGTTTCATTGTCGGGGAGGGGGTCATGATGTCACCCCAGGAAACACAGGAGCTCACTGTGATACAGGAAACGTGTTTCTGCCGAACAAAAAGGAGAAGGTGCGTCTCACAGCCTGTGTGTGTGTCACCGAAGACCAGGTGGTGTCCCGTCTAGATGAGCACGATGTGTGTTTTACACCCCAAGGGTTCGGCAGTTCACTTATGAAGGAAAACAAAGAGAAGTTCTTGTTCTACCAGTGGGGCTGAAGCTGTTTAACTCAGCATGAAAAACACACAAAGGCAACAAGTTTTTCTCTCTCCCTTTCCAATCTAATCTGTTCTTTATTATAAATAATAATAAAACGGAACAATCTCCCTTTGATTGAGGGCTCCTCGCCTTTTGTCTCGGCCCCTCCGCAGCATTTCTGTGGCTGAGAAGCAACAAGTGAAAGCATACTTGGAACATGAGGAGAAAATATACCGACAATAAATTACACCCGTCGGTTGCTCACTGGGTGACTGAGTGGAAACACAGCAACATTCATCCAATATGTGTAGGAGACAAACAAAAAGAGGAGAGGGCTGCAGTTGTTTGCTACATTTAACATGGTGTTTGTTCTTTCAGGGGAATTTGATTTAAGTAATACAAATATGTTATACTTTGTCTACAACAGTATTTGCAGCTTATCTGTGGTCAGGTCAAGGAGGCAACAGGCCCTGGAGGGAAACCCAGACATCCCTCTCCTCAGTGACACCCTCCAATTCCTCGTGGGGGACCCCAAGGCGTTCCCAGGCCAGAGAGGAAACATAATCCCTTCAATAAGTTTTGGGTCTGACCCAGGGTCTCCCCCCAGTGGGACGTCTTAGGAAAACCTCCAAACGGAGGCGACCTGGAGGCGATGCTTGAACCCCCTCAGCTGACTCCGTTTGATGTAGAGGAGCAGTGCTAATGTACTGCAACCAAGAAGATTAAATGATAAACATAAAAACATGTTTTGTGGTAGAAGTTTTCCTTAACAAAAGTGGGATCAGGCACTTAAAAGCCTCTGGGAACGATTTGTGATTTTGGCCTATAAATGACAACCTAAAAAGGGACTCTTTGCTTTTGCTGCTGCCTGGATTTTGTATTTGCTTTTTTTAAAAATTATTTTTAATGCCAAAATCATTTCCCCTTTCGAATTGTTTATTTGGCTCTTTTTTGTTTGCCTTCAGCATCTTCTTAATAAGGAAGGACCGAAGCGCTGCTGGTTTGGTTTAAATGTTGTTTAAACTTAAATTGGTCAGGCCTGTTGTGTTGCTGCATAATAGTCCTGGTTCAAAACAAAGTCATTATCATTTAAATGATGCGTAAACTATTATATCAAGTTCAGGATGACAAACAAACAATGATGACATCTCACATTTTTTTCTCTAGCTGACTATATTTTAGCAAGCTAACCCAGTTTGAGTTGCACGTGCTCATATATGAGACACATACAGCACATTTGCTCACTTTAAATGGGCTGACTATATATATATATATATATATATATATATATATATATATATATGTAAAACTCAAATACAAAGTGCACCGAACTGTTAGCTCCTATATTTCAGAGGGTGTTTCACATCTTTTCCTGTTCTTCGTGATCACGCACTTATAACATTCAAGGATACAGTAGCTGAATGACATCATGCAGTTATAAAACCAAAACAGCTTTGATATATTGATGTGATAGAGGCTCACATTTACAGACTGAGAGGGTTGTAAGTTAACAGAGGTCTGAGTGACATATAGTTTTTAGGTTTGGAATTGCTTTCTATACCTGGTATAGTTGTGGGGTTTTTTTGTTTTTAGAAAAACAACAAGATTATTTATATCAGTAGATCTGGACTGGGCAATGCCTTGTGACATCATGATTAAAAGTATGGAAACTTTTTTTTCTTCACACTTCATGCAATCCCCTCTTTTTAACATGTACTTTTAAAAGGCCCGACTGTAAGACACTGTGTGCCAGGGGGAAACTTAACCATTGGCGGGAGGTTAAATGTGGAAACATGACCTGCCCGTCTGATATCTGTGTTTTTTTGTGGGAACGCAGCAACCCAAATAAGGAGATTGGCTGCGAGTGCAGAGTAAGTGAGTGGAAAAGTGCAGTCAGGCCGTTTGGTTTGATAGGGTGGAGTGTGTGTCGAGGAGAGTGATAGTCGGGGAGTCAGGATGGAGTGAAAGCAGAGTGGTGATTGGAGGGATGAAAGGAGCCAAGGATGTGTTCTGAGCTTCTGCAGGACACAGCATGAGAAGGAGGAGGAGGAAGAGGAGGAGAAGAGGTCGATCAGAGACAGGAGGCAGGTTCTGCTGCAGCCTAAATAACTACCCTTATAGGGTCACGCTCTCCATCTCTTTTCACTGCTCTCTCTGTCTCCGTCCTCCTCTCTCTCCCTTTTCTGTCTCTTTCTTTTTCACTGTTTCCCCGCAGCTCTGTTGGACTGCAGCTCTCTCTGTGCTGCAGGACTCAGCCACCTGCATCTCGCCGCAACTGGACATAAAGCTTTTCAAGGTGCTTTTACCACATCTCAGAGGGGAACTGCACTGATCCGCCACCATGGAGGCCATCAAGAAGAAGATGCAGATGCTGAAACTGGACAAGGAGAACGCCATTGACCGGGCGGAGCAGGCAGAGACGGACAAGAAGGCGGCGGAGGACAAATGCAAACAGGTGGGAAAGACGCAGACGGGTCAGAAGTGATGCCAGCATAAAGTATAAACAAGCCCACTAGATTGATGATGATACTCATGGTCATCGTTTGAAAAACACAAATGTGACACAAAAAAACTCATCTGAATGAACAAATTAAAAATAATAAAAATGCCAAAAAACTGAAAATATCCGCAACCTTTACTTTAAAGGTTTTTCTCTTTATATCCAGATTTTGTTATTGATATCATATGAAACACACCTTTAGGGAAGCAGTTCAAAAATACTTTTAGAGCAGTAAGTTTGCTTATCACGCTCATTTTGATTCCTCTCTTTCCACATACCTTATCATCTTATCACTTAAAATTTTATTCTGTTTCCTTCTGCTTTGACTCAGAGTCAAACAAGTTGAAAGCTCACAGATGATACTTTCCTTTTAGTTGCTTTAATTAAAAAATAAGGTAAATAAGGCACGCCAAAATGATAAACTAAACTTTTGGTCCTGCACACGCACCGATATGGCTTTTTCATGGTATGAAATCGTTTAACATAAACAAAGTCACCAATAAAAACTAAACAAGCCAAATTTGGAAAATGTGAGTTTGTATTAATGCTGTTTACGGCAAAAAAAGGAGAAGTCATCACAGAGCTTCAGCTTTGATATGCGTCATTTCTGGTGCTGAGACCACCCAGGAACTGGACCTGTTTTCTAAGGAGGATAAAGTGGTGAAAGAGAATTAATGGAGTCTTTTACTGAGTGGATGCCATTATATGCAGGCAAATGTAAAGTGTATACACACAATAAGACACATTAGACATTTGTATCCAGACATCTGTTATCACTGATAACAGCTGTATTTTTGGCACCAGGAGAGTACTTTATGGGCTCTGAGGGTAACACTGATTAGGACAAACACTTAACCTTCTGTGTGTGTGTGTGTGTGGGGAGACAGATAGGTGTCATAAAGGTTCGTATTGAGAGAGACTGATAGCGTACATTTAAATAATACCAAATATCATAAGTACGATTAGACTGTCAAATCAGCCTCAGCTGTTTCATCAGTAACTTTTAAAACTTTGGCTGTGCTGGGTGCAACACTCATCTACTAAAAAATACAAATGAATAGAAAGTTCAGACAAAGTTGCTGATCAGTGCAGTCAGCGATGGCCACAGCAAGCAGCGCACAACAGAAGTAATTTTATTTGTCCTGTTGCAGCTGGAGGATGAGCTGCTGGACCTCCAGAAGAAGCTGAAGCAGACAGAAGATGAACTGGACAAATTCTCTGAGGGCCTGAAAGATGCCCAGGAAAAACTGGAACTGTCTGAGAAAAAAGCTGCAGATGTGAGTAAAGGGCCACACACTCATACATACCGACAGGGGGGTCAAAAAGGTTGGGCTTTTTTATTTTTTTTACTTTTTTTTAGTTATTTCTATCAGATATGCCATGTCAGACCTTCTCTCAGGCATATAAAGTCAGTTTTATCACTGTTTCCATTCAATTCATTGTCATATCAGTTGTAGACGTGAACTGACCCACTTCCATCAGAGTTGTGGTCAAGCCTAAAAATCACAAAAAATATGTTCAAAGAACTTCTTATCATGTTGTCTCATTGCTGCATGGAGTTTGGGACATTTCAAACGCTTTTAATACACACAATAATGACGTTTTCCTGCTATCACATCGCACACCAACAACTTAACAAAAAATAATGTCCTCTCCTGTTCAGCCTCCGCTCTTAAACTCACTGCAATATCACAAAAGTTTATGATAGATAATAAACAGACCATAACTTACATAACTTATGATCGCTCTGCCATAAAATGTTTTCAAAGACCTACAAAAATGAACAATATATATCTGCACATTGACCATGGCACAAGTTAACTGCAATGCCAACATTGCAGAGTTGCTGCTTTTTAGTGCAATCCTCCTCCTAAACAGTAGGTGTCACAACAGAGAAAATGGTGCCACACAACAGGACTGGCACTAGAAGAAGCTGTGCAGAAAGTACGTTCTTCGGGCACCAGCATAATTGCGACTTTCAGTTTCTCATTGCTGTCATTTGCAAGGTCATAAACGGCAGATATAAACTTCACATCAGAGTTTTTATGATGAGCGTCGTTGAAGGGACACGGCGTGACTGCCCAACCCTAAGGGTCAGTTCAAATACTGAATCTTCAACATGAGTTTAAATATTGACTCAAGGCTTGTGCTCTTGTCATCAATAACTTGCTTTGTGACACACACAAACTCACACTCACACACACACATACACACACTCCACACACACACACATTAAGACCTATTATTCCACAGGTGGACTGTCTGAGTCTGCTCCAGCTGTGGCTTTACTTTGATCCACTTCAGAGACTGTTACATTCCTGTGCAGCCGCTCCTGAAAGATGAGCACATGGTTAAACTGTAATCCATTTAGCCAAACACACACACACACACACACACACACGTCTTTCAGAGCAGCACACTGTTTTGGAGGTAGTCGCTGCCACACATTAGATTTCATTTTATAATCCTGACATTCAGTGTGTCCCTCCCCAATGATTTCTTTATGTTTCAGTGTTTGGATGGTGTGACAATAACAACATCATGACCATAATTTAAAGCAGTTATTTTACATTTTATTGTTTATTGTAACAAACGTGTCAGGGAAGAAGGAACATTTCAGAAAGCTCAGTATACATTGAGACTTTTTTTTTACAAAAACAGCATCAGCTATGTTGATTCAATATTATACAACAGCCAAACTGTTATAAAAAACATTTATCTTGTATATTTATTTGATTAGTTTAAGGATATTTTTGCTTTTGATATGACTTTTGTGCTATTTTCTGGAAGGTTAGGAGTTCCTGCTGAATAGTGCTCTGCAGGTATAGTGTAATATAAAAAATCACAACAGGCCATTTTTAAAAAAGCACTAAAATCTAATTATTATTTCCATTTTACAGGATTATTTCTTAATCCTGTAATAATTAGGTACATGCGTTTCCCACAGAGCCATTTAATCTCTAAAGGTTTGGGACTTGTCTCTAAAACCTGAAGGCACAGTTTTTTATTAGTAATATTTTCAAGCTTGTTTTCATCAGAATCTGTCCTGATTCAAGTGGATGTCAGGAATCTCATCTTTTATTTGAACTGAGAGAACATTTTTGTCCAAACAAACAATTTGGTAAAGCAAGCAGAACATTAAGTCAGACAGTTCTGTAGTTAATCAGCGTTATATGAGGGGGAAAAACGTGTCATATTTTAGATTGCAGGCATCACCGCAAACCACGGCGCAGGATTTCTGTCAGATCCTCTGGCATTTAACAGTGCGTGTGTGTACAAGAGTGTGTTTGATGGCTTGTGACAGTGTTTGTGTGTGAAATGCAAAGCGAGGAAGTCAAAACTAATCAAAGTCCAGAGGAATCTATTAGGTTCAAGATAAATGCCCACACCAGTTCATCAACAAAATTACATTTTAACAACAACAACAACAACAACAGATAAGAATCCAGCAAATCATTCCTAAAGTATAACAGAGCAAATTGAAGAGTCAAGACAAAAACAAAACTTTTCAGTGTTTCACCAAGATGTTTCTTTGTTTGAATCTTATAGAGGATATCCCAAGGAAATGCAGCTCAGGACTTTGTACACACAAAGGAAGTTCTTGCCATGCAGACACACAGTTGGAGTCTGACACACGCCGGATTATCTTAAATAAACTCTGAAAACAGTCCTGAGAAGCCTCGCGGATAGAAAGTAGGTCAAGTGGGCCCCGGGAAAACAGTCTTGCGAAGGTTTTGGGTTGTACTTGAATAGGTGTCGCTTCCACTCTTGGGCAACTCGAAGTCAAAAGATAGACCAAACAATCCAAGTTTTGAAAAAAAAAAGGGATGCTAACTTGGATTTTTTCGATGAACCACTCCAGCTCCATAAATTTCCCTCCACATGTCACTTATTAGAGGCAGCAGTCAAGTCATTACACTTCCACACACACAGAACTGATAAGAAAACCCAGAGGCTACCAGGGTATTTAATCAATGAACAAGGAGTTATGTTTTATAAGGTGGGATGAAACCAGTGATGCTGATATTTAGGTCATCTCTGTTTATTGTTAGCTCAAGCTAACCAGACCAGAGCTTTCCACAGCATGAGCAGCTTGCAGAGATCTGAAGGTGGGACCGCTCAGTCGACTCACAGCAGCAACAGTTACATTTTTCCAGGGAAAGCTGCTCTGTGGTGGCCATCCGTGTGGAGAAAGCCGAGAGCAGGCATGGGAACTCTGGTATGTGAGGAATGCAGCTAAGGCAAACAGAAAGTCCCACACTCCTGTGTCTAATGAAATCAATGCTTCCAGCTTTTCCGGTGCAAGGGGCAAATCAGGGAGTGGGGCTCAATCAGCACACGAGGCTGACTGTGAGAGGTTTTCCTCGTGCTGCAAACATCGGGTCTGAATTTGGAGATGATGAGGGTAAACACAGACAGGGTCCGCAAGTAAAAACACGAAGAATGGAGCATAAATCTGATTTACACCCATACAATGAATGTCCCTGGCATGCAGACAGGTGAGAAAAGACGCTGGTTTGCCTTCTCCTTCATAACAGACACATGGTTACTGAAAAGTAGAAAACTTTATAATTCATACTTAGCTAAAGATTTACAAAGACCAGAAATTTGAACAGTTTCATTTAATCCTAATTGTTGAATAATGAGTCATTTTTTTGACTCAACTGTAAAAGACTTACTTGAACTGACATTTATTGATAGATTTAGACTGCTGTGATCTTGATTTTAACATTTATGTGAACTATTTGGAGGTAGGTGAGCTTTAAATTGGTGCTGTTTAACATAAACAATATAACAGTTCTGCAGATTAAGTCTTCTGGGTTGAAAAAGTAGTATGAGGCAGGATAAACTGAGTGAGGTTGTCATAAGAAAAAATGCTTTGTAAGCGTTTGCATGTCCCTTTGTTTTTACGATGCATTGACAGCGTTGAGTTTTTTTAAAAAGCAGCTGAAGACATTTTTATTGGGATGAGCGTTTAGTTTGAGGAGGGGTCTGCAACTTTTACAACTGAAACAGCCATTTTTATCATCTCTTGTACTAAATATCATCTACTTCAGCCTTAAAATTAAGACAAAAGCTAAAACTATTAAGTTTTATCCATCAGGTTGTTTGCCATTTATCTCTTAAATGTTTCCAAAGGGGCAAGATCTTTACTTACTTCAAGTCCATATTTCTGTTTTTCTCTTTATTATAAGAATAACTTGCAATATGTTAGCACATCATATTTTGATGCCTTAAAATCTGTCATCTCCAATAAATGCACAGAACTCCTTCCTGCTTCAGAAAGTTAAACAACATTTGTAGTAAAAACATGAGTCACATTCAGCTACTTGTGAGACTGAAAAGATGGGAGTGCTATTGAAGATATTTGGACTGGAAGACTATAAAAAAGTACGATTTTATGTTGTCAGGTTAGATGTAAATATTACTCAGGTTCATGCTGTTTTTTGGTCAGAGTTACAAGTAGTTTTTTTGTAATTTTATAGTATTTCTTGCATCTTTTACGCTCATAAACTGTTTGGATTAGTTATGTGAATAAACTTTACTTTCTTTAACTTGTTAAAAGTAACTTTTTAATCAGATATGGATTGGCAGAGATTTTTAACAGACAAAAGTAGTAACATTATGCATTTAAAGTCACTCAAAACGTGACTTTTCTTTCCCTTCCCGGTCACGTCAGGCGCAGGGATCAGCTTTTTTTTTACGCACGGCCTCATTTAGGCCCCGCCCCGTGACGTCACCGGCGCGTTAATCTCCCCCTCTCCGGTTCTCTCCGGCGCTCTCGGCTCTTCCTCGCCGCACACACCGCCTCTGCTCCTCCTCAAACCCCGGACCAAACCTGCTTCGTGCATTCCTGAGGACAATTATCTGATCTGCCCATGAACCTCTCATTCCTACAGAGCAGAAGAACCCTTTGGAGTTCACCTGGACACTCTCACTCCTCCTTTATTTAACTTTTTTCCTTTGTTTGGCTGGACTTAAACTATCCTTTTTTTATTTACATTCCGATTTTTCATTTTTGTCTAAGGACGTACGTCGAGTATTTTTTTTATTTCTCTGTAAAGCAGCTATAAGTGTAGTTTTTTTCTTTCTTAATTATAACACTGAGTTAACCAAGTGAGTAGGAAGCGGTAGTTTGCACAACCCAGAAATAGTCTTAATAGTATATTTTTTTGTAGTCTTAAGTAGCCAAACAGTGAACAATGGCCGGTATGAACTCTCTGGATGCTGTGAAGAGAAAGATTCAGACTTTGCAGCTGCAGGCCGACGAAGCAGAGGACCGGGCTCAGGTCCTACAGAGAGAGCTGGACAGTGAACGGGAGCTCCGAGAGAAAGTGAGACAACCTCTCTGTAGTTTTTCTGTCTTTTTTTTTTCTTTCAGAGCCTTTTACTCGCTTTTTTTTATTTCTTCCTGTGTGTTGCCAGAGACCGGGCTGTAAAACGTCTCATTAGCTCATGTCATTGATTCATTCGCGGGCGTGATTGTGCCACAATGCAAGGCGTTGGTCTCTAATGGAAAAAAAAAAAAAAAAAGTTAGGATTCCTTCATGTCGGTGCGCATGCGCGGTGGCGTCTCAGCTACAGGCCGCTCGAAAACTTGAGTGGAGCGAAAGACCACGTAGACAGCACTGTGAAGTTTAATTCATCACTTTTACTCTTCAGATCCTCAATGTTTTATGCAAATTCTGTTTGTACTAACACTATGGCGACTTTAGCAGCTTATTAGTCAAAGCTGAACAAGTTTAAGGACCAACTTTAGAGAGAATTTCACTTTAATGCTGTGATCATCAGGCTTTGCCACCCCTGCAGATAGTATAAAATATCTATACTGTGTGTTAATATAAGCCTTCTTGTCTAATAGGAATTCACAGTGGCAGTTTGAGAAATTTCACCTGGTTGGCTCATTGGGCATCTAGCTTTCTCATCCTAAATAGGTCATTAAATGACATTTGACTTCTGAAGCTGTGAAGGGTGGTTTCGTATGAGCTGTTGGTTCAGCCGTACACCGGCGCAAATGAATATCAGTAACACCCATATCTTTCACCGCTTTCTTGTGTTTACATTTCAACACTTGTGTTATCAGCCGTAGTTGCGTAACCCGGGCCGAAATTGACAGCGTGCCATTGTCGAAAGCCCACAAATGAGCGGCTTCTCAGGCCAGAAGTCCCCAACGTGCCACCTGCCTGCCTTTTGGCTCTGGCCTCATCAGTTTTACGATTTAACCCAGAAGCTGCAGGTAAAAAGGGAGCACGGCTTGGCAACGGCCCCCGGCCTGCTTTATGGAGCTGGTTAAATTACAGGACGAGTACGAAGACTGAAGGAGAGTGGGAGGGGAAGGTGTGGCTGTGAAGCTGTGGCTTCTGGGTTGATGAAAGGAGCAGGTCTGCTGTCAGACTTACCCCCCCCCNNTCTGTTACACCACCTTTCAGCACACCTTTTTTAATTTGATAACTGGGCGTTTGCCTAGCTTGTGAGTAATCGTTCTCATACAGACATACTGACACAACTAAGGATTACGTCATGATCTGAACCCCTTACATTTGCTAACTTATCTCGTGTGTTTATAAGAAAACAAATCTTAAAGGATTTTATCTGTCAAGGGCATAAAATCGGAACAAAATCCCAAACTTGGTTTGTCGCGGAGAAGCAGTTTTAAGACTTTGCACATTTCCCTTCTGTGCGCTTCTGTGGCCATGTTGGTCTGGTTCCACATGTGAGTAATTACGACAACTTGGAGCCATTCCTTTGCACAAAAACACCCTTGGCACAGAGAGATCAAAACAGGAACCTTGCTGAGTCCGGTGAATGTGAAAATGTGGAGGCATTAGGGGAATGCTGGCCACATCTGTCGCTTAAAAAAAACTCAAAGCAATTGCTCGGTGGTGTTTCTCGTGGAGTTTCGGTGCTGCTCGGCACCACTTGTCAGATCGCGGAGATGATGATCTAGTCTTTGTTTGACGTGTTTATTTGCAGCCATTACTCTCAATGAGCTGTTGGGTTTTCACAGCTGTCACACTGAGTCAGGCCAACGATAATCATTTGTGCTCTCTTTGAGCCCGCCAGGAGCCTGGTTGAACCAGATTTGCGGCTTTTTATAATGTGGAACTTTCACTTGATGCTTTTAAATAGTCAAACAGTGATAAACTGCAAGACCAAACAAAAAAAAACAACAAAGAGCTCAATTATCAAAATGTAGGTCCTCTTTGTACATGAAGTTTCAGCTGCTTTGCTCAGCGTTTTTGGTGTCATCTCCATGGCGACGGTTTGTGTTTAGCTCCACAGCGTGCTGGAGCGCAGTTTTTGTGACAGTCACGTCTAATTGTAAGATCTGAGTGAAAGAGGAAGTGTGACTCAAACCCTTAACTGAGGTGCTCCCCGTCCTGACCGCCCCTCCCAGGATGTCGTCTGGCGACTCTGGTCCAGCACTTCCTGTGCTTCTACTCTGAACACTTCCTGTCCCTGAGCTCCAGCCCCGATCAACAGGAAGATTGGTGTGTGTGGTGTAGTTAGCTAATGTCCATCCCAGATGGTCGTGTTCGACTTGAGTGGACGCTTGTAAGCAAGAGAGTTACTAACTTCAAATGATCTGTCTAAATGGCTTTTTATATATAAACATAATATTCGTATTATAATCGAAAAGCAGTTGTTCAGTTCAGGTTAAAAGAAAAAAAAAAACTGGTGGTGAAGCGTTCCTGAGTTGCTTCATACTCTTTGAAGTAGTGTGTTCAATTTAATCATGAGAACAAACCAAACAGACGATATGAAATACCAGCCAAGCTCACATCAAACATGAGCATCTCCGATGGAGTCTACGCTTATCTCTGCTTGGTGAAAACACACACCAGCGTTTTGTAGATTAACAGCACTTTCAAAAATTCCTCAACCCTCGAGTTCTTGGTCTGATTGTGTCTGTGGCGCTGCAGTGGAAACTGATGTTTTGAGGAGTAATCTTTGCTTAAATCTGGCACATGCTACACACCTTCATGACTTTCTCCTTTTGTTTCAGCAGAATGGACCAACATACTGCACCCTGGGCAAATAGCCACCTAATTTTTTTTTTTTGGAGTAATCCGTCTGCACGCATTCCTCAGCTGCAGTTTCTGGCCTCTTGTGTCCGTGCGGCGATTAGTCACACAACCAGGTTAACCACAAAAACGGCTTTTCTTTAAAGCAGGAGGCTCGGCTGCTAATGGAAGTTCCCAGTGAAACGGGATTAAAAAATCTTCAATTTTTTGGGGAAATTTCAGTGACTCAGAGCCTCCTCACATTTAACTAAAAGGAAACATATTATTATTATTATTTAATTGTGATTATCATTAGTGCAACATCCTTCAAATCATTAGTTGTCTCAAGTCCACTACAGCATTTTGTCCGTTTGCTGCTTTGACTGGACCTGTGGGTTTTCTGCAGATTCTATAACCAGTTCTTGCTGAGTTTTTGGGAAAAAAAAAACCCAGTTACTTCCTGATTTCAGTGTTTTCTTTGGACCTGCTCACTGAGAATAGCACAAGTTTCCAAATATAACGACCACATGTTGATGCTTACTGGCGGTCACTGCCATTCTGGGGGAACACCCCCCCCATGTTTGCGGCGTAGCTAATTATGCAAGCTAAGGTTGTGGGTTCTCATTCAAATGCGGACAAGAATAAAGTTGTATATATAGGGCGAGTAAAGCTACATTTGCTGTAAAGTCTTTAAGATGTAAAGAGTGTGAATAATGGGTTTGCGTAGAGCCGGCTTACAAGGCTGCAAAACATCTCAGCCTTAACGTCTCTGTACAGTGTTATCAGTATGTTTTAAGGGTTCTTTAAATGTAGTTTATAAATGTGTTGCGCTGTGCCTCTGATCAGAAATAGACATCGGATTATTATCCCTTCCCTCAGTACTGTTTTATGGGAGCAAATTACATTTAGCCTTAGGAGAGTTCTCCTTGTAATTCTTGTCTGGTTGCTTAATGATTTTTTTTTTTTTTTGCATATTATAATTCATGCACCTGTCTTTGCATGCCATATATTTATGGGAAGAGATTGCATGCCTTTTGTCTCTGGCACACATTCACATGGAGCGTAGCAACATTAGAGTCAGGAATAACTTCTCCTGAACCCCAGCAGCATTGTGCCGCTCATTAACCCACTGCCCTGGAATCAGCCCGTAATTGGATTCCTCTTTCATTTGTCCTTGATCTGGTCTTTAATGTATGTAATACACTCAGGTATTT
The DNA here is from genome assembly GCF_001649575.2 of Kryptolebias marmoratus. NCBI lineage: Eukaryota > Metazoa > Chordata > Actinopteri > Cyprinodontiformes > Rivulidae > Kryptolebias > Kryptolebias marmoratus. The sequence continues at coordinate 11,971,166 of NC_051453.1, read as the reverse complement.
CTGAAGTCACTCTGAACAGAACTGTGCTGTGTCGCAAAGGAAAAAATGCACAAGAATTAATAAAGATTAGGCGTATTTTTGGGGCTTCAAAAATGTCTAAGTCATCCTGATTCTCCCATCGTTGCTCCAAAGTGGTTTTAATTGTCCTGTTTTGTTTAAAACTGAATGTAGCCTGAAGACGTTGATTTAAATGTTCATATTCAGCCTAGAGTTTATCAAAAGTAGGTTAATTCATCAAGCCCTTACCTCAACCAGCTGTCCTAATTATTTTTGGGGTTTATAAATGGAGTCGGCACCATCAGAAGATGATTAAACAAGTAATTTGCAATTATACAAAATGTTTACCATTGTTTAGCATACGAGTTCCTCTTCCCTCCCTTTACAAGGTCCTGGGGGCATCTTGTTAGAAGAATAGAACCTGATTAGTTCAGTGTTTATGGCGTTCTTTATGAAGCACTGCGCATGTACAGAATGGTGATCAAGAAGCCTCGTGGGGCGTTCTCAGCGAGCTGTAAAGCAAAAAGTAAGATTCCCATGTCATCTCGTGCCTCTCGTGAGCTCCTAGAGATGCTTCCCTGCACCCAAATATTTTTAACTGTGAGCTCATCTTTAGCAGGAAAGGCTCATGTGAGCATCCTTCGCAGAAACGGACCCGATTAAATTGTGTGCTCATCCAGAACATCCCAGATGTTCATGCGTGTGAAAATCATTATAAATACCACTTTTACCACAGTCAGTTATTCTACTTAGTCATTTTTTAATATGCCAGAAAGATCAGATGATTGAATTCTACTTTAAAAAGTACATAGGGCAGCATTCACTTACATGATGTCATTTCAGCATTTCATAAACTACATTTTATGTTGACATAAAAACGCTATTGCAAGATAAATTTGACGTCACATTCATTCCAAATCTCATATTTCATTATTGTTATTGTTGTTGGTGTTTATATCTTTTTGTCTGGTGTCAGACCAGTAAAGAAGTGGCACCAGTTTAGAAGTAGTTTTCCTGGCCACGAGTTGATCAGTATTATCATTTAACTCTATTTCTTTTCCCAAAATGTTTAACTAGCTCCGACAAGAATGACTGTGACAGCTAAACATCCTTTATCAGGGCACTAAAAGCTCCAGAAGGAAATGTTAAGCAGGTAGAACTGGTGTTACATATTAAGCCATGATAATACCAGAGCAGCGTTCACGTCCTCGGCTATCTTTCCCTTTGTGTGTGTGTGTGTGTGTGTATACACGTCTGTCACAATCTTAACTCCACCACAAACATTCTCCATAGTTTTTTGCCTTATAAGGCAGCGTGTGTGTGTGTCCCAGGCGGTCAGAGAATGCAAAGTGGGTGCTAAAGGAAGAGGCAAGGCCAGAGACAAGGAGAGACTATTGGCTTTGAAAGAAAAAAACAAAACAATCAAAGGGCGGAAATGAAAGGATGTGGGGCAGCTAACTTCCTGTCACCTTTTTTCTTTCTTTTTTTTTTCTTTTAAGATCCTCATTTGTAGTGTGTCATTCATTGGGTTGAATGTCAAACAGATACAAAAGCTCAGTCCTTTCGAGGTGGCAGAAAAGCCGGTTCCTACTACAGCCATTTTTTTTTTTTCGGTTGTTCATCGATCTTAGAGGCATGGCAGCTTGTACTGTAAACTGAACACAAGCATGTCTCTGTGCATGAGGGGGGGGATACCCCCATCATAATTGTGAGTCTGATGACAGATAAGATACCAGTGAGTTTAGACATGCCATAATCACAGTGGTATTAGCAGATTTTTGTCTGTGTTTTTATTTTTTCACGAAGCAGGAATTGAGCCGGTGAGTGTGTTTGTTAGAGAGGAGCAGGAATTGGCAGAATGACAGCGTCTGTTTTCAGAGCTGCGGCGTGTTTTTAATGTGGCTGCGTGGCTGACCTGAAGCGCATGAATAGCCTGTTTGTTTGTGCGCGGACCGTATTCTTCCCAGCACATTGCCTTATTCAGGACGCAGAAAGTGACATTATCTGTTATTTCAGGCTCCACTTGAATCCCCCTGCAACATTTTTCACCAGCCAGATGTGGTGTCGACAGATGCTGACCTGTGTGAGCAGCGGGCTGATGAGAATTCAAGATGTTCTGAAAGATTTATTGGCCTTTCATTTAAAAAAAAATTCATTCAGTATTGGGCTAGGTTTTCCTCTGTCATGCTGACTGTTGTAAGACACGTTAATGATAGTCTGACAGACATTTCCTGCCTCGTATCAGTGGCCTCCCCTGGCACTTTTGGATGTAGAAACGGGGGAATGAGGGGGGTAAAAATATCTGTGGAAACACTGACCGATTTGACAACAGTCGGTTAAAATGGAGACAAGATGAAGAAAAACGTATAAAATGATCGCCAGCTGCCAACAAGCAGGAAACCATGCTTTCATTTCCTGAAATATGAATTTGACAGAGGTCTGGATTGGTATAAATGCCTATTTATTCTCAGCTCAGACTACTTCTTCACTGTGATCTCAGCTCTTCTCTGTGGTTTCTTTCTTCCTCATTGCTAGCCTTTTTTTTTTCTTCAGTGCCACCAAAGGCCTTGCAGAATGACTCACCGACCTGCAAACTGAATGGCACCTCGACTGTTGAACTGACTTCTGGACTTATGACAAGCGAATGAGTCACTGACCTACTAAATACTGCCCTGTAACTCTGCCCAGAGGAATCTCTACAAAATAACCACCTGTTTGTTGTTTAGTTTTTCCTTTTAGGGAAGAGGTCTAAACCTTTGTGATTACTGTAGGTTTTAATAAACAGTTCAGCATTGGAACAGTTGAATAAATATAGTTCTTTCGTTAAATGGCCGCTTCTGCCAACAATAGCCAGGATCAGGAAGAGCTCCAGCTTTTATTTTGTGTGTCCAAAGCTAAAATGTAAGGCACAAAGAGACTAGTTTGTGTTAGGCTGGTACCTAGTTTGAATGTGGCTCCCTGGCAGATAATGGTTTGATAAACCTTGTTTTTGTTGTCTGTTTGCTTTCTTCTTCCTCTCCCAGCTTGTGTTTACTAAGGCCAGATGAGGAAAAGAAATCAACAGTCTTCTCTGCCTGCTTGGTTGACTTTTGCGTTCTTCACCACCAGAAATGGACTTTTGTGCAAGCTTTTCATTCAGATGGAGCGTTCTGCAGTCTTCAGATGTTTCTATCAGGTGCATTATTATGGGAGGTCCTATATTCATCTACTATTGATTTGTGAAACAAGAGCAAGCAGAATGGATTACCACAGCTCAGTTGCAGTCTGTTTGAACTCAGACAGTTTAGTGACGAATGATTAAAATGACTTCATGATAAGGCGGAGGATTTCCCTGTTGTCAGAGCAGCGCGGTTATGCTCCTGTGGTCATATTTGAATATTCTTAACAGAAGATTTCTGAAGAAGGCCCATTTTTAGGCCTTAGACTACGCGTTTGTGCCGTTCTGCACATCCCCGCAGGCTTGGGAACGTTATTTCTGCTGTGCGAAATAATCATTAGAAAATACAAAAATGTGCTAAATACGCTCTGTTTAAAATAACAAAGCAATAAAACTTAAATTTAGTTTTTGGGCACCTTTTTAAATAAGCATATCAAAACAAAACAAAGAGTGATGAGACTGTTTTGCAGATTGTCTCCTCTGTTTAAAAGACAAGTGGTTTGGTTAATCCTAACCCACCAAATGCGTTCAGGTTAACCTTAACCCACCCGATGCGGATTTGAGTGACCTTTTTATTTTTCATGTTTTTAATAAATAATTGCAAATAGCTTTGCAAAGCACACATATGACTTGTAACATGTGAATTCAAACTGTAGTGGGTGAAGTCATCAAAAAGGAGGTACAGGACCTAAATCCTCTTCTCTCCCTTCAATTTACTCCTCCAGTTTTCTCACTTCTCTTGTTGTTTCATAGTAGGGAGTGGAGTGAATGAGCGGATGTTTAATGGAGAACCTGATGACTAAAGGTCTGTTCTTCCTCTCCATTTTACTCCTCAGGCAGAGGGTGATGTAGCAGCTCTTAACCGTAGGATCCAGCTGGTGGAGGAGGAGTTGGACCGAGCCCAGGAGAGACTGGCCACGGCGCTGCAGAAGCTTGAGGAGGCCGAGAAAGCTGCAGATGAGAGCGAGAGGTCTGTTATTTTTAGCTTGGTTTTGTCGCTCTCAAACAACTGCCTATGTCTTTTTTTCCTTTTTTAAAAAAAATACTCTGTCCTCCTCCCTCTCTGCTTCCTGTCCGATCAGAGGGATGAAGGTGATTGAGAACAGAGCAATGAAGGATGAGGAGAAGATGGAGATCCAGGAGATGCAGTTGAAGGAGGCCAAACACATTGCAGAAGAAGCCGACCGTAAATATGAAGAGGTAAGGCTTCGACAGCAGGACCTGCATCTGGCCCACTCTGATGTGGTCCGAGTCTAAAAAAACTTGCTGTTTTCTGTCCCAGGTGGCTCGTAAGCTGGTGATCTTGGAGGGAGAGCTGGAGAGAGCTGAGGAGAGGGCCGAGGTTTCTGAAGGGTAAAAAGCCATAGAACACACTTAAAAACACACAGATGATCTAACGTCCTGCTTTCCAACTAAAGCCTCATTTCTTTTTCTTTGCGCAGTAAAGCCAGTGACCTGGAGGAGGAGCTGAAAAATGTGACCAACAACCTGAAGTCCTTAGAAGCCCAGGCTGAGAAGGTGAGGGTGATATCCATGGCAACAACAGAAACAAATTAACATGTCAACTACTGTTCTTAGAGAGAAATCAAGTTTGGCCAGAACTGAAATTGGCACCTCTGTGACAGTGCGTCCCTGTTTTAAAATCCTAACAGTATGATTTAACACTCATAAACTCACGTAAACAACTTGAATATAAACGGTGATGTCTGCAGTGAGCTCCAGGTCTGGCACCCTGCACATAGTCATCTTCACTTCCATGTATCCTGTAATTTGGGCTGCTCTCGTGGCTCAGTGGACAGTAATTTTGGTAAACTGTCCTCAGAGGGGATAAAACATCAATAAAGTGCTGCTTTATACTAGTTCCATTATGTCTGTGTATCATTATGCTATTATGCTCGGCCTATTACATGATCACAAATTTTCCTTTGGGGTTTGGATGAAAACAGGTGAAGCGGTGAACTCCTTTGATATGCAGCTGTTTAGATCAATATTTGCTGTGTGTTAACGATTATCCACTGAGCCTGTGACACTGAGGTTAGTTAAGGTGTGTCACTGTGTGAACTGCAGAAACCTGGACTATGTTCTTAGTCTCTGTCGAAGTTTTACCCAAGCTCAGACATGCAATGCAACAGCATGCCAGGTTAAACACCTGACCACTTTTCTGTTTTTTGCAAAAGACCGGTGCGTTTTTGATTTTGTATTCAGCCAGACATGTCTCGGATGTCATCACAGCCCAACTTGTTCCCAGAACAGACAACCGCCTTTCTGCCAGTTTCATGCCTTTCACGCATTACATCGCCGTGTTCGGTCATTACCTTTTTAAGATAATCTTCTTGCTGTGTGCACCTCCAAGTGAAAGCAAGTAAAAACATGTTTGTGTTTCTGCCACTGATGATGTGTCTGTCAACAGTACTCAGAAAAAGAGGACAAGTATGAGGAAGAGATCAAAGTTCTGACTGACAAACTGAAGGAGGTGAGCGTATACTTGATCATTTCTATAAGCAATTTAAACAGCTGAAATAAAAAATGCTTTTTCTTATTAGCTTAATTTTTTGAATGTGAACCCATCAGGTGGCTCTTTTCTTTTTAACTGCATGGGGTTAGCAAGAGAGTTTTGATAGCCTTTCCAGTGATGCATGCTGGGATAATTGGTTTGGACTCGCTGACTTCTATGTGTCTGAACTTCATCCAGGCTGAAACCCGAGCGGAGTTTGCAGAGAGAACAGTGGCCAAACTGGAAAAATCTATCGACGACCTGGAAGGTATGAGACCAGTAGCATTCTTGTGTTGTCGTTCGTCTTTCTTTTTATTTTATTTTTTTACAAAACAGTGAAAAATGTTCGTTCTGCTTCACCCAATCATCTGCACATCAGGACGCATTCACCGTTAGTCAGTTCGATGTGTTGCTTTGTACGTTTTAATCCTCACAAGCTTTTGTAGTGGACAGAATCTTACTGAGAGACCCTCGAGTGCTCCATGTCAGCCACACTGCACCGAGGACAGAACATGCAGAGATGTTTTGTAGGTCAGCATCATTTAGTCGATGAACCACAAGGATCTGACTTTATAGAGTTATTGGAGCAGCTTTATGAGACACTGAAATCAGGCGTAGGTTTGGTCACTTAGCAAAAAGATTGGTGATCCTAATTAAACATCATTCACTAATTCAAGCGTTTCTGCATCTTTTAAAAGCCTGACTCATTTTCTGTTTTTTTTTCTTTATCTTCCCTCTGCTCCTTTCTGCCTCCATCTGTCTCCCTCATTGCTGCTTGTGGCTTGTTTGTGTCGCTGCCGTCTCTGCCGCTACTCGCTGTCGACCTCTGACCTCCAGATGAGTTGTATGCGCAGAAACTGAAGTACAAGGCCATTAGTGAGGAGCTGGACCATGCCCTCAATGACATGACATCTCTTTAGACATCTTCTGCTGCTGCTGACTCTCACCTTTCTCTTCTGTGCCTCTGTGTTGCTCAGATTTATCTCTGCAATCATATGTGCCTTTTGCTTATCTTGCCTTGCAAAAATATACTTGATTAAAATCTCTTTTGTTTCCTACTTTGCAGCATCTGTCTCTGTTCTTGATGTTATATGTAATGGCATAGAAAAACCTCAGCAAAGTTTAGGATTTAGACTTTATTTTGTAATGAAAGATCCAATTTCGTCAGTTAAAAAAGGTGAGCATTTTTATATTCATGATGGTTTTACTAACTGTGACCCTTTAAGAGTCTTTACTAAAACCTGACTTTTTGATCAAAACGTTAACAAAAGGTTGTCAAAGTTTGGACATCTAACTTAAACAAACATATTCTGGCTTTAAACGTTATAAACTCAGTGTTTAATTTTCAAGTGCTGAAATATATTTAAATTTAAATACCACATTACCTACAAAACAATTTTAGTTGCATGTTGTGTGTTTTAATCCAGCCAATAAACCTTCTACACTTCAACAATGAAGCTGACCAAATTGCATAAAATAGTGCAGAATACATAGAAGTATTGTGCTGAAATGGTTAGGTCACAGCTTTAGGTCTTTCCCATATTTAACTGGTGTTTTAAAAGTGAGTCAGATTAAATAAAAGTCCAACACAAAAATGAGGAACTGAAATCGCTTCAGTCTGTATCCAGTCAACACTGGAAGCTCATAATATAACATACAAAAAAAGGTCATCTTTTCTAAGATGTTACTCTTGTGTGCAGAGTGTACAGTTTATAATAAATCTGTCTTCCTGAGCCTGTAGAGGTGTTGAAAGCTGTGTCTAACACTTTTACACTCCAGAAAGCACTGGTCCCTCTCTTTTATGGTGTTTCAGTTACTTTTGTAGTTTCACTTTCTCTTCTTGACCACTTCCACGACAGTCCACAGAAACGTACAGTTTATTTGTAACTGTTCGGTTTTTCCAAATTTCCCGAGTTGGAAAGTTAGTTTGAGTTAAAGGCAGCAAAGACGGCGAGCGGTTCAGCTGCGCTTCGCCCCACGTGGACAAAGTTTGACACCAATCACAGCCTCTCTGATGAAAGCCTTCACTGCGGTCTTCAGTCACTGGATTTAAGCCAAGTCCTGTATTAGAAAAACTCTTAAAAAGCAACCAGAATGCAGGACGTTCTCCTTGCTGTGCAGTCGCACACAACGCAGGATGCCTGGTCACCTCAATGTAAACCAGGGCTTTTCAACTGGTGTCCCGGGGGCCACATCTGGCCCGCAGAGCCAATGAGCTCATTTAAAATAAAACTAGATTTTAAATCGTAAATTAAATTAAGGTAATGACAATAATTGCAGGATGTCCGGCCCCTGAGCTGTTGGCTTTGAGTAACTGTGGCCCCATGAGCAATTTAGTTGTACAGCCTTGATCTAAAGGATTTACAAACTCCTCTACAGCATATCACAAAACTTATTATTATTGTGTTCTAACAGTCATCTAACCATCATTAGTTTATGCATGAAAGGCACTGTGGTGGTAAATTGTTTTGCATGTGGCACAGCTTAACCAAAGCGCTTATGCAAAACATCAGCCCAGTCAAGCAGTCCTCTCTAAACAGTTTTTTATTTTTCCAAGGGATGCTTTAAGGAGATTAAACTCGGTATGATATGAGCAGTTTTATTAGCTGGTGGTTGAGAGTTCACCATGTGGCGTTCTTCTTGTTCTCTCCAGAGAAATTATCACATGCCAAAGAGGAGAATCTGGGCATGCACCAAGCCCTGGACGAGACCATGCGGGAACTGAACAGCTTATAAACCCGCGCTCGGAGAGAGGAAGAGGAGAGGATGAGCCCGTCGTTAACATTCCACCAAACATTCGACTCCATTCCGTGTTTCGAGCTGCAAAATCTTTACTCCCCACATAAAAAGGGGGGGGGGGGATTAACTTAATGCTTGTCCCTTGGTGTTGTTTTGTTTTTTTTCTTTTGAAAGACAGAAAAATTATTTTGAATCCATTGCTTTTTTTTTCTCTTCACTTGTAATTGCATAAAGTACTTCCAGAACTAATTTTTAATCAAGTATTCAGAAATAATTGGCAATAAATTTACCCGAAGAAGCCTCATATTTGATCCCAGTTCACTGAAACTGACTTAATTTGACATTTTCCGTGCACGTGTTATTTCTCTGATCATGCACAGGTTACAGGATGCAATGGGTTTCACTCAGGCTGCGTTAGTGCAGCTCTGATATTCCAGTTTATGGTGATATGAAGTTACTCAACTTTTTTTTTTCTCCCCTTTATATGTTCTCTTTTTAAATCCTTGAGGGAATTTTCGCTTGTTTCAGCTCCTAAATTCGTTCGGGTTTAAACAGCACGGTGGCCTGATTGAAAGATTTCAGTCAAAAATACACTATTAAGGCACATGCTGCTCATTTACTTTATACCTTTTTACACTTGAACAGCTTTTAATGCCTCTTCAGCCCAACTTTGACCAACGTGAGGCTGCCGTGTTGAATATCGACAGTGCATGGAACTTTTGTGAGGAGCCCAGTTTGTTCTCTCTTTTCTTCAGTTTGACAAGACCACTAACTGTATTCTTGCCAACAACATGCCAAAATATAGCCAAGATTTGCCATAATGTAGACAATATTTACCAAATTAGCTGTAATACATGAGCGAGCTTCACCCCAAACCACTGGAGGCTCCATCACAATCATGGATACTTATTGTATATAGAAGAAATCTAGGTATGTGATAAAGTTGTATTTCTTGGATTTTTTTTTTTATTTTATTTTCCCATTTACACGTTTTATTTTTCCAGGGGAAATCTCAAAACCAAAGAACACATGACAAATTGTTTTCTTTGTTTTGTTTTTATTGTTCAATGTTGCGTTGTGGTCCCCGCATCACGTCAGGACCTCGGAGGCTGCCTCACATTTGATTGAGACCCTTCTGTTTAAAATAGTTCATTCAGCACCCCCCCTCACCCTCCCCTTCATGTCCACACAATAAATGTTTTACAGAAGTCCTGGTTCACTTGACTTATTTTTTTCTTTCACAGGAGTGGAGAAGGAGGTGGTGTTTTTTGACGTCAGCCTTGATTTTCATACAATTCAGCGAGAACCTTTAGGTCTGAGTGGGGCGAAGACCAACGTGGACTGATGCCTTCTTAAAACAGCTGATCTTACAAACGTTGTGGCAGTTCAGCAGGAATGGTATACTGTTGGTTGCTCTTTTAGCTGTTGCCTTCTTCTGGGGTTGCCACAGCGAGCAAACCCACATGAAAGATTTAGCAATTGTTTTACGCTCAATGCTTTTCCTGCTGCAACCTGGACTTGAACCTGCAGCATCAGGATTACAGGACTGCAGCACCGAGCGACCGCAGCACTAGAAATGTTAAGATGCCACTACAAATAATTTGAAGACGGCAGAAGTCCATGTTGCTCTTGGTCCAACTCTGGCTAGCCATTAGCTCATCAATATGATTATAATTAAACTTTATTAAACTGAGCTCATTCAAAGAGCTGTCTGAAACAGGTAAGAGATTATTTGATCAAAACTTTTTTACAGAACTGTACTTTAAAAGATCAAAACCATTTGGTATTTAATTGAATGAGTCTTTTGCTATATATTTTTTTTAAATCCACATGCAGATTAAATTTAGCAAGAGCAAGCCTTGATAATATTTTTTTTCCCATTAAGGATTTGCAAACTAGAACAGCTCAGATCCTTTCGGTCTTAGTCCGTTCTACTGCATCCATCCTGCTGATAATTAGGCTTAATTGCAGCTCAAGAGCATTTCCTCCTGAAAGCACAGCCTGTGTGGACGAGGAAAAAAAAATAAAATTAGTGTCTTATTGAATGCACAACATGAAGCTATGTCTCTGTGACTTTGCCCCACCTGCTGTTAGTTTGCATTTGCCCCCTCGTGGCCTGCAGAGGACCGTAGAGCAGCCTGGACAAGACACCACTGTGTGTGCATGGCTGAAGATGGTGGTGATCCTGTAGCAGCCTGCAGTGTTGGTAAAGACACAAGAATATTAGGAATCAGAGTGACGACTTGTTGTGCATGATAGGCTCACGTGTAATGGCTACCTAGGCATTTGACATCCATGAAGTAGGAGTTGGGGCTCTGCACCAGCCTCCTCTTCTTGTGTCTCCTCACCTCCTCAGCTAAACTGGGGTGCATCAAATCTTTAGCCAGCTGCAAATGAGAGCAGAGGATTCCTTAAGGTTTTTATTGTTTGACTGTTCTGAATTTACTGAAAGGCTTCTGGCTTCAAGATCACAGTTGTACCACTGTGTGTTGTGTATTACTGCCCCCTAGAGTCTGATAAAAGAATTACTCAAACAAACATGTCCAGACAAGTTCAGCTTCTCATCAAACCTACAGACACTGAAATAACTACATAATACATACAATAGATGGAAAAAAAAATCCACTGTTTAATATCTTCATGCAAAAAGAAAAAAACATTTATTTTCTTCTGGCATTAAATTGCATTTCATTGCATATCTACATTTTAAAAGACAATTTAAGCAGGTTTCTGTGAGAGTCTGTACAAATCTTAACATACAAACCCACAAAAAAAAAAAATACATTTTTACTTACAGGCATGTTTTCTCAGATCACCTGGGGTTTTCTGTCCAATACAAATAAGAATGTGAAATCACAGTTTGAGTCCACCAGCAGATTTACTTCTCCTTTCTGGTCTGATGAGTCTGGATGTTCTGGAGGAGGAGGCTGAACAGGCAGGTATTTCTGTTCAGGGGAGGAGCAGCTGATCCATGTTAAATATTAAACTCATAAAATACAAAACTGACCAAGGGGTAAAAACTACAACCCCTAATCCGGAAAAGTTGGGGCGATGTGTAAAATGTAAATTACAAAAATGTAATGACATGCAAATCTAATTAAACCGTATTTTATTGACAATGGAACAAAAGTGAACACATCAAATGTTTAAACTGAGAAATTGTATTTTTTCTTTTTAGGAAAAAGGTCATTTTGAATTTTATCGCGCCAACATATCTTTAAAAAGATGGGTCGAGACTGTGAAGCTTGTCTTCTTTTAACAACATTTATGAACTAAGGAGAGCAGCTGCTGGTGGTTTTGGAGGAAAATGTCCCATTCTTGTCTGATTCTAGCTGTTCGACAGTCCCGGCTCCTCTTGTTTTTTTTTGTTTTTTTTTTCCTAAAAGCGAGCTTATGTTATTCTTAGACCTACATAATCTTTTTTGCACTGAATGGTATTTTTCCAGATGTGTAAGCTGCCTATGCCATACACACTAATGCACCCCCATACCAACAGAGAAGCAGACTGTGTTCTGATAAGATAACAGGCTGGATGATCCCTCTCCTCTTTAACATAGAGGATAAAGGAAAAATAATGGTATTATTGCTCTGTTTAAACATGTATATATAAATTCCCTTCTCACCCTCCGCGGGTGGTCTTTTGTTTCATCCTCTGAGCTCGGGTCCTCTACCAGAGGCCTGGGAGCTTTAGGGTTCTGCGCAGTATCTTGGCTGTGCCTAGAACTGCACATTTCTGGACTGAGATGTCTGATGTTGTTCCTGGGATCTGTTGTAGCCACTGCTCCAGTTTGGGGGTGACTGCCATATATATATATATATATGGGTTTATAAGCTTTGCAAATCATTGCATTCTGTTTTTATTTATATTTTACAGAATGTTCCAACTTTTTCTGCTCTAGGGTTGTAGTATAAATTAGAGGAATGTTTCTTTTAGTGATGCTAGTGTAAGAAATAGCTCTCAGATGTGGTCTTCTAAGACTTTTGTTTTATTTGTTGTTGTTTGTTGTAGTTTGCAATTCATTGCCAATGCATTGCAAAGAGAAATGTGTCACCATCAGGGGTGGAAATTAAAAATTTTGTCCACCAGCCACTATTTTTTGTTGTGACAAAAAGTAATTTCATACGATGATGATGATGGAGGTGGGTGGAAGCAGTTGTGGTGCCCTACAAGCTGAACAACACCTCTTTCTGGACACTGTATGGAAATAACTAGACTTTTCTTATTTTATTTTAAACCATTAAAAGATGCATATCTGTACATAAAAAAATCAGATAAGTGAAATTTATTGTTTGTGGAGTGTTTTTGAAGGTTTTTTTTTTTGGTGCTTTTGTAAGTTTTTGTATGTAAGTTGTAATGTTTTTCAGACACTTGCTGCTTTTAATGCATAGATCTATTTGTGCTACCTGCTTATATTTAACAGGTAGGATATTCTGATGAAGGAAGTGATTTTTGTGGTTTTAGAAAGGTTTTCGTTGTGGTCCCGTGGATATAAATTGTTCCAATGCTATGCTAAGCATAACTCCTAAGCTTCCACTTCAGTATCCAATGATATTTAACATTAACACCAACCGCTATAGTTTTCGGTTTGTAAACATGATTTGGAGACATTTGTTCTTTTTTTACAAAAGTTACCAGGGGGGAACCAAATATTTCAGCCGTCTGAAATAATCGGTTCCCCTTCTAAAACATGGGACAAAAATAATTTACCAAAAAGTTATTAACTGTGTTTATTCCTCTCATCATGGACAACAAGTCCTGTGAATTTGGAGACATTTGTTCTTTTTTTGCAAAAGTTACCAGGGGGAACCAAATATTTCAGCCGTCTGAAATAATCGGTTCCCCCTCTTAAACATGGGACAAAAATACCAACCAATCATTTAATAAAATGAGTTTTGGAGTACAGTGTATAACTTTAGGTATTTGTATTTGCCTATTTACCTTTTGTGTAATTATGCAAACTTTAATATCTACTATCACTTTTATTTAATTTAATTACTTTCAGGGATGAAGGTTTCTTACAGTGGATAATACTGACATCAGTATAAGATTATGCTTCATTACAATCCGAAAGAGAAACTAACTTCATCCAGCTGAAGCTGTTCCTGATATAATGTCTCATTTCCTTCTCAGCACTACACGACGCCGCCGTTGTCAGTGTTGTTTTTACATAAACAAGTTGGTGCAGTTTTTAGCCAAACAATAAAATCGTGAAAGTCTTGTATTCCGGGTGGCGACAGGCGTGAAAACGAGCACACCCAGCTGAGCAGAAACAGACCTCCGGGGCCACGACGGCAGAGAAGAGTGACAGCGGATTCGACCAATCGGCAACTCGTGACAAGTCACGTGACCATCTCCGGAACGGGCGGGATATCCGCAGTAGTAGGCTAAAAGCTAATAACATGGCGAAGACTTACGATTACTTGTTTAAACTACTTTTAATCGGCGACTCGGGCGTCGGAAAGACCTGCGTGCTGTTCAGATTTTCAGAAGATGCCTTCAACTCAACGTTTATCTCCACTATAGGTGAGCGGAAGTCGTTTTTGTCACTGTTACCTTGGTTGAAAAGCGGTACCGGAGCAGCCCAGCCCGTCATGCTAATATTCATCTTGTCCTAAATGGCGAGTCAGGAAATGCACCACCGGCTTGTTAGAAAGGTCTTTAGAAGACCCTCACTCACATTTTACCCGACAAAAACACTTCAGAACCCAAATGTATGTAATTTGACACAAGTTGTTGTGATTTAATGCGCTTAAATCACACCATTGTTGCTAAATTTAGATGCTAAAGCTAGTTTTGTATAACTTGGCAGTGTCATTTCCTATATGACCAGTTGGCCTAAACTTCGCAATAGACAGCATCTTATAGAGTCTTTAATTATCCCAAAACGCCACCTACATGCCCTTAAAAATCAACTAGAAATAATATTATAAACAAGCTGCCGGGGTCGACCTGTTTTATGCTGTTTTGTGAACAAATAATAAATGGTGTAACCTTTTTGTTTTTCGTCAGGTATTGACTTCAAAATCCGAACAATAGAATTAGATGGAAAGAAGATCAAACTACAGATATGGTGAGATGGGTTTCTGTGATTCTGTAATCTTATGTGGTCATTATCTTGGTTATCAGAGTAAGTTTAAGTGAAATGTGTTTTTTTGTTTATGTAGGGATACAGCTGGACAGGAGAGGTTCAGGACCATCACAACAGCCTACTACAGAGGAGCTATGGTAAGCTGCACTGTCAGCGTTACAAACAATACATTGATTATTTCTTGAAACCAAATATGTAAAGTGTCTTTCATCTCAGCTGACAGCGCTGCGTTTTAAACCGTAACTAAAACCACACCCTGTTGTTGTAGTTGATGGTAATACTTTACACGCCTCTGAAGTCAGAACCATGCTAAGTCTATTACTGCGGCGCTTTTGTTAGCCTCTCCTGTAGTTCAAGTTGAACTGCATGCCTGTTTTTGTTTGAGTCCAGAAACCTGCTTGATTGTCTTGAATTCACGGGGACAACCATTATCCTAAAGCTTTTGTGTGAAGGAGATTTAAACTGTTTTAGCCTCGTGAATCCAGATTTAACAGCATAATTGTGCAAATTGCCACGGAGCGCCGTGTTCTCATGCCTTCTTGAACTCTCCAGGGCATCATGTTGGTGTACGACATCACCAACGAGAAGTCCTTTGACAACATCAAGAACTGGATAAGGAATATAGAAGAGGTAAAACTTGCCATTCTTAGTTCTGGTCTTGTGAAAGAAACTTTGAGAGAATCCAGAGAAACCTATTTGATTACTGTAAATGTGCGTTCGTCTTCTCCGCAGCACGCCTCGGCAGATGTTGAGAGGATGGTGCTCGGGAATAAATGTGACGTGAACGATAAGCGGCAGGTGTCAAAAGAAAGAGGAGAGAAGGTAAGGCGTGTAATCTCAGTCAAGCTTTATTATTCTTCTTCTTTTTAAAAAATATGTTCCCTGCGCTGATTCCGGCTTTCTTTTTCTATCCCACTGACAGCTGGCACTGGAGTACGGTATTAAGTTCATGGAGACGAGTGCGAAATCAAACATCAATGTGGAAAATGTGAGTTTGCACCTTTTCTGCAAAGTGCTCATTCATTTGTTGTTAAAGAGCAGCATTTCTAGATTTTATCACTCACCATATTTTACAGTTTGATTTAAGTCATAATAATATAGTGTAAATGACACACCATGTCTCGTTCAGCAGCTTGGGAATATTTACTTTTAGGCCTTGAGTTTAACTTGAACAGTACCACTGTCTCGATCAGGATGTAGTTGAAAGCCTGTTTTATTAATCTGACACCATCTGAACCTGCTGGCTTCTTGTCTGAGGAAGCATCCTGTCACTTAACATTTACATCTTCCACCATGCTGAACTGCATGCAGTTGTACTCTTGAATAGCTGTGTATTGTTTTAAAAGAAGCAGCAAATACAGTAGATGGAGACAAATGAAGCTCCACTGTAACGCTTGCTTACAGTTGGTCTATAAAATGTGGTAAACAGCAGAGACATTAAAAATATCACCTCGGTTTGTTGCCAAGCTCTTGTAAGAAAACGGATGTATCAAACTTCAGCTGATAAACTGTCCGATCTCCAGTCTATAAAAGGTAAATATGTGGTGTAGAGACAGTACTTTGGCTCTCTTGTTGTTTCCATTTTAGAATAAATGTTATGGTAATGCTAGCTTTTCGTGATTTTTGTACCCGAAACACAAAATTCTAACCAGTTTCTGTAGCTTCATCAAATGGCAACAAAAATCTACCTGCAACTATCCTCTAAAATGATCTAAATGGCACATTAATCCAGATTGATTTCTTTTTTTCCTGCAAGCTTTATAAGTTAAAAAAAGACTGAATAAATATGCAGAATTTGTATCCAAAGGATACAAACCAGCTCAGAACTACAGCCTTATCAGTGTAGCTTTTACTTCTTTTTTTTTTAAATAATCTGTGACCAACAGGTGGAGAAAACAGGAAGTCTCAGTTCGGATATCTGTGATATCTGCTGCCTCGGGCAGAGAAGAACTGACCTTTACCCTCAGAAATACAGTCAGACTGTTGCTTCAGAATAGTGCCTAATTGTTCTTCTTTAATGTTATTGATTATTGGAAACAGTTGTTTTATTATTATTTATCTAAATAGTTAAAGAGGAGCTCTTTCAGACTTACTCGCTCCCTTCATTTTTTTTTATCTAAATAGTTACATAATTTACAGTTGAAACACTTTAAAGTTTATAAATTTTAGCTTTTGTATGTAACAGGTCTGATTTTCACAAAAGCAATAAAAATGTCTGGTTCTGTCAAGGGAAAAAAAAATAGGAGCAAGTCTCAAATGTTCATCTAAAGCTCAGTGAAGAAATAAAAGCAGCTTTCGAGGTTCATTTTGTTTGCTGTGTCCTGTTGTGAAAAAAATATGGGTTTATCAGATTTTCAAAGCACTGCTTTCTGTTTCGTTTTACACATCCTGACGTTTTCAGAAGTGGGGTTTGAAAAAAAAAAAAGAAAGAAACGGAGAGAATATAAGTGAACATGTTGAAAGTCTCTGTTTAAAATCAACTTTTTCCAACCAATTTGTGATCAGACTTTTCTACTTATAACATTTTTATTGACAATGATATTAACAGTCAAGGTCGAGATTTTAAAGCAATCCCATGTACTGAATAAAAATTTAAATTTAATTTAAATATAGTGTCAGCTCAAACATCAGAGTCAGGCGTTTTTTTTCTCTGCTAGGTGTAGTTTACAGTAATTGTGCACCTTTTGCAAAAGCTTAGATTCGAGTCAGACTAACGTTGTCCCGTTTTCATCTGCAGGCTTTCTTAACCCTCGCCAGAGACATCAAAGCAAAGATGGACAAGAAACTGGTGAGGCTGCACAAGAGGAAACGCCGGTTGTTTCCTGACGACGTCGATTTAAAGTTGTGTTGTTTATTTATTTATTTTTTTGGTGTTTTTCCCTCATTTGCGTCTGTATTTCAGGAGGGTAATAACCCGCAGAGCAGCACTCCGGCAGTGAGGATCACAGAGCAGCCCAAGAAGAACAGCTTCTTCCGCTGCACGCTTCTGTGATGAGGCAGGAGTGTCGGCATCCACCATCGCCTTAACTGTGTCCCCCACTGGAGAGAACTGGACAAACTCTGATGTCTGTTTTATTCCTCTTCCCTCGTCTTCCTCCTTCTGACGTTTTGACCTGTGAATAATTAGGAAAGCAAAAGTCTACCCCCCTCAGATTATATCGGTCTTCCTTTGACACCTGTGGATCCAACTGCTGTGGCCTCTGTTACACACCGACAGTTTCAACTCGAGTCCCGAAATTTTATCCGCTTTTTTTGACGGCGGTCTCCTGGTGAGACGCTGAAGACGATCAAACCTTTTCTACCCGCGACGCAAAGCTTATGTCAATATCTTTACAGATCGCTGACAGTGAAGTCTTATTTATTGTGTTCTTTCCAAGCCTTCAA
>NC_051453.1:11810108-11953261 GCF_001649575.2 Kryptolebias marmoratus | reverse complement strand
GAACATCTGCCACAGGTTTGCACAGACGGGTTGAGCTAGAGTTTTGTTTTGCATCCACGGTATGTAAATACATCAGATTGTGTTTCGCCGCTCGACAAAGCGATGCCAGTACGTTCTGCTGCACGTCCACAGTGAGTTTACACATCCCATCCACGGTTTCATCTTCTCTTCTGTTGAGGTTTTTTTTTTTTTTTTTTGTGTGTTGGTTGAAACGTTCCATTCCTCTTTCAATTTGATGTGCAATGTAATGTATGTAGAGCCTCTGGTTTGTCTTAAAGTATTCCGGTGGCTGCAGAAAGGCTGAGATTTAAAGGCAGACACATTCCTTCAGCCGCGGTCGGCACGCAGTCCAAAAAGCCGCACTTAAACCTTTAAATCCCGCAGAAGTCGCAGTTCGACGGAAGGATGAAATCATTGTTTTCTGCGTTCGTACTTGATCTGGTTCCATTGGGGGAACATATACACAGCTGTTTTCTGGGCCTTGGATTGGGGCTGTGCTGCATCAGTATTTATGGAGTGAAACCAGGCATAGCACCAAAATGACAAAGTGCCCTTTTTATGTTCTTGATTATGCACTTTTTTTTTTTTCCTTCCTCCCCTTCTTATTGGTTTTTTTTTTTTTTTTCCTGTTTATGAAACAAAGTTCTTAACATATATTACTGTTTGTTTGGAGTCTTTAACTGAATGCAAATAAACAAAAAAGATGCACAAATCTTTCCTCGTACCCCGTCTGGGCCTCCTGAAAACATCCGAGCTGTGAGACCTCCCAGAGAATTTTACAGCAAACCATTCCCACTTATTGATGAAAGTGTTTTTTTTTTCTTTTCTTTTCATTATTTGCTTTTGAAGACCCCAGCCAGCTTCTCTCCTTATATCCAGACAATATTAGGTTTTTTGTTGGTCACCCCTGTCTGAACTATGCATTCTGGGTGCATGGAAAACCTCCAAATGCTTTGCACATGTGATTCAATGTGCTTTAGTTGAGATTAGACGATTGTTGCTGTCACTCCCAACACCTGCAAAGAGCTCTTCAGAAGTTAACAATAGGAAATGCGTAAAGAATCTGGTTAAAATCATATCAGAATTGATTTTCTTTTCCTTAGTGGGAGTAAATGATGGTAAAAGTTAATGAATCCAACCTGGAAGTTCTTATTTAGTCTTGTAAACTGGAGACATTAAGGGGTTCAGGTCTGTGATTTCTCCAGTTCACCAGGTTTTTTTTTTTTTTTAGACTTTGACATCGTTTGGACATGGAGCTGCTCTCCTTCCTTGTAAATCTGGTACTTCAGTGTTCATTTCTCTTCGGCATTCCCCGCAAACGCGATCCGATTCCCTCAGATTATTAACGGACTTCACGTGGAATAAAAAAATAAATGAATAAAATACTTCAGCAATTGTAAATAAGATCTACAATGATTGTACTGTAGTTTCATAAATCCTATTGATCTACACTTTTTGTAGATATGTGTACTTCTGATTTATTAAAAAGAGTCTTTAAAACGAGCTTGTATTTTCCTTTTTATGCGCTTTTATTGTGGCGCCAAAGTTTCCACTGAGTTTTTTCTGCTAATTTATTTACAGATTTTACCAATTTTAGCAGTACTTTCTGAAGTTATAACATTTTCTGCTCATAATAAGACACTTAGGAAGATGGGAAACGACAGGTGTTCACGGTGATTCTCAGGTGATTCTAATTGTTGCATTAAATTGAATCCAGGGAGATGTTTGCTCGTTCAGAAGCATGAAGAACAGATTTGGATCTTTTCTCCGCCCTGAGGCGGACAGTCTGCGAGAGGTTTCTGTGACCTTTTGAGCCAAAGTTTCTGAATCATTTGTTCAGGAGGTGAAACCTTTTTTATTTGTCAATCATTGCCACTATTCTGAGGAAAGAAAACCCTTTTGCACAATTTGACCTTTAAAGGTTGTTCTCACTTCAGTTCAACTCCAAATTTACCTACAATTAAAAGCAAGGGTTGTTTTCTGTTCATCTATCAGTGTATTTGTGCTAAAGTACATTACGGTTTTAAAAAAAAATGATGTAGCTTATGTTAAAGCATTGCTTTATAACCATTTCTTAATGACAAAATGCCTAAGACTTTGTCAAGTTGAAGTATTTTTTGTGATAAATACAAATTGCATTTCAGATTAAAGAGACCTTTCATCCTACAAGTTTAGGCTGAGATAATTTTATAATAAAACCTTTTTGGTCAAACCTTGAAAATAATTTTATGCAAAACCGCGAGCATGTGTGATGGGGATGACTCTCAGCTGCTACCACGACAAATTTCAGCTCAATATATGTAAAACTGACTGAATTATAGCCTTTTTTAGGTTGGCTCATGCTACCTAGCTGTGGTGGCCATCTTGAAGCGGATTGACTCCAAACGTTAATCAGCTGTAGATGTACATCCACCGATTACTTCCTGAAAGTTTCACTGAAATCCATTCAGAGGTTCTTGAGATTTTCTGCTAACAGACAGAGTTGACTCTGAAAAGTCAATGGCAAACATTTAAACAAAGAGTATGTGCAAGCTGCGAACTCTCAGAATATGTGTTGGGGATCACTCTCAGCTACTCCCACACTAAATTTTAGCTCAATATGTGTAAAACCGACATGGTTACAGCCATTTTAGTGATTTTTCTGGTCAGTTGGCTGTGGCGGCCATCTTGAATAGGGCTGACTCCAAACGTTTATCAGTTGTAGATGTATATGCAATGATTACTTTCTGCAAATTTCATTACAATTCATCCAGTGGTTTATGAGCTATTTTGCTAACAGACACAAGCAAAAACATGGCTGTCAGACTTTGCCCTCCTGCAGCAGGGGATTATTTGATCGTTGCCCATGAGATGTGTTTGATAACTGAGCTGTCTTGTTTCGCCACATGTGACTTACGGTTTTGTGTTGCAAATGAATCTGCCCCCCGTGCTGAGCGGCTCACTTTCATTTCTGTTCCACAACATGCAAATGTTCAGCGTTCGGCTCCGAGGCTGAGGTCAGGCCCTCTGAATGGGTGCACTCAGTCTGGAGGGGGGGGGTTTCAGACATTTTAAAAAAAAAAAATTTAAACAAGTCTTTTTGTACACACCTCTAATAAAAGCAAGCAAATATACGCCCACACTTCCTCCTCAGGAGCATCAGATCTTCAGATGCACCATCTAGTAAATGAAATCATGCTGTTCCCTTTTTATTTTTTATTTTTCTCAGTTTGCCTTAAAACAAAAGGGTCAAACTAGATGGAGGTATAGGAGTGTGTTTAGTAAACTCTGTAAAATGGAGAAGAGGCCAACGAAAACACTTCCCTGGTTTTCAGCACTTCTGTAGAGGGAAATCGTGCAGAGAGGACTTTGACCTTTTATTTAGTTATTCTATTAGTCGTTGTGTGGGAGGAAAAGTTTCTTTTGTTTCGACACACACTGTATTTAGATTTTTTGTTAAAAAACAAAGCTGAGCAACTTTAAGACAAAACTACATTTACCTGTCAAACGGTGAGCTTTCTTCAGTTCATTATAACTGTTTTACCAATGTTGTATATTTGCAAACTCATGAATAATCTGTTTATAAAGCACCATCTTTGAAAAGGTGCTCTTATTGTAAAGGGGTGCCTTTAAATGCTGTGTGACATTAACACTAAAGCATATTTTCTTTTGTGTTACAGGCCAAAACATTGACCCAATCTATTTTTTTTTCATCATAATTTAAAGCACCTTCAAATATACAGCCATGGAGTCCTGTTTGCTCCAATCAAATATAAATATACATCACATTCAGAGGCGATTTCACCCTCTGTTTGGCCACAGAACATATATTTCGCCACGTTTTGTTTCTCCTGCTTCATTACGCAGCCCTCACTGCAGATAGATGTGACTTTCCAGTCTCCTCTCACTCTGGTGGACTTTGCCTCCGCCCCTGGGCAGGTGTCGTCAGGTGGCTGAGCTCTGCGGTGCCATTTCACCACGAAGCTGCGCACCAGGTGAGTGACTGCTGCTCCGGGCTGTGTTCAGATTTAGTTTTTGGGCTGCAGAATTATTCACTCTTATTCACATGCCGTGTCTAAGTTTGCCTGCGAAGATTCATTAAAAAAACTGATGAAAGTAGATTTTTACCAACCCAGTGGAGCATAATGTTGTAAATCCTATAACTGCATGGAGGCTTGGGAACGTTTGGGAAAAAAGGCATCCTTATGTTTGCTTTTAAAGTGCACATAATTAGCTAGACTATTTGTTTATGAAAAGTAGAACGGAGGAGCAATGATCACACGGAAGGCTTCACCTGAAAGAGGAACAGTGTGAACCAACAAAGAAGGGATATTTATTGAGCTTGTGGTTTTTTACTGTGTGCACAGAATGAACTGCCTGCACAAACTTCCATTGTCACTGCACTGGGCTGTTCGAAGAGCCATTTGGAGATCTTTTTTTTAGATTAAGCAGTTTTTTTTTTACCCCCTCTCTTCTCTCAGGATAATGGAGTGGAGTCAGTCGTCACAAGAACAGCACGATCCTTTCACCTGGTTCAAGGAGTCGCAGCTCCAGTCGGTGTTCAGGAACGGCTCGGTCCCGGATTGGTTTCACGGGATCATTTCCAGGAAGTAAGTTTGGGCCTGTCAGTATCCACAGGAGAAAGAAAGAGAAAACTGCTCCGAGTTTAAAACCGCTCCAGTGATGGGAGCTTTGTTCAGGTTTTATGTGTTAGTTAAAAGAATTCGCACAGCAGGGATGTGATAGAAAGACAAATCTAATATTAATTTTCTTCAACGTTTAAATTGCCGAGGACCGCAGCATAAATGAAGTTGACAGCTTGTAACTCGAAGCTGCAGCTGGAGGAAAGGTTCGGTTTGCATTAGCAGCAATGTATTGTACAGTATTTGCAGAATGTCGTTACAGTGTTTTGTTACCAGGCCAAAAAAAAGAAAGAAAGAAAGAAAGTGACTCTTATTGTGATGCGACAATAAAACATGAATGTGCTTTTCATTTAGCTCATCATATAGCTCAGTCTCGCTCCAGAACACATCTACAGACCAAGACAAACACATTTTTGTAGGTTTTTCAGCAGTGACTCTGTTGGAAACAGAGCAGAGAGGAATCTAACTGAATGAAACTATGACAGTAACCCCGAGAGCTGCAATCAGTGTCCTTTGACATTTAACATTTTTTTGTTCACAGATTTATGATCCTTGCAGTATAAAATTGTATCCCGATTATTTAGAGACTGATGGATTACTGACAGGTTTTGTTCTCGACTAATTTGCGTAATGTGCAAACGTGAGAATACGTGACTGTGTGGAAAGGCCAACAAGCTTTTCTCTGGACATATTAACAGGTTCCTGCAGAAGACATAATTAGCTTGCAGGTTAAAGTGTGTGTCTGAAAGGGGCCTTTGTCTGTGGTGATTTGTGTAGGACGGCAGAGGAACTGCTCGTGTCCAAGCCGCCTGGCTACTTCCTCATCAGAGTCAGCGAGAGCAGAATTGGCTACACGCTCTCATACCGGTGAGTGTTTCTGCAGGATCGCGGGGGCTTTGTCACGTCCGCACACTCGGCCCCTGCGTGGCTCACTTTTTTCTCGCCGGCATTGCCCCCTCAGTGCAGATGATCGCTGCAGACATTTCATGATCGACACACTGGTGGACGGTCAGTACATGATCGTGGGGGAGAACAGGCGCCACCGGAGTCTGCAGGACCTGGTGGAGTTTCATCGCAGGACTCCCATCATGCCTTTCAATCAGATCCTGACTGTTGCTTGTGGACAGGTGAGGAAATAACTCACAGGTGGATGCGTCTGTACTGTATATTTATTTACCGTGTAGTCACTTAAACAATCCTAATAATGAAGTAAATGTTTTGTCATTTTCTTTCTTTTTTATTCTACGTAAGTCCTCAAGCAGCCACGCAGACTATGCACAGCTATTGTTTCCCATCAGACATCAAACCTCCGACACCAGCTCGCCCACAAAGGACCCACAGGACGAGATCCCTCCTACCCTTCCTTATCGACCAAATAACCTGAGGGACTCTACAGTCCTGCTTCCAAGCAGCCAACCCAGCGGGCTTTATCCTTCTTTGGAACTTGAATTCCATCACGTCACCGCTCCACCTCCAACCTCGGTAAAACGACCTTATACACTCATCAGTATACACCGATCAAACAGTTCTTAGAAGTTTGATCCAAAGGTTCTGACAAAAACGAAAAAACTTCTTCAATATAAGGCAAAAACACATCAAAAATTAGATTACTGATACAATGTGTCGGATCAAAGATGTAGCCTTCGTTGAGTCATTTATAAAATGCTTGTTACAAATACTTAAAGCATGAAATGACACATTTTTCAACAATTTATATTTTCCAAAGAGACTATTTAAAGTTAGATGTTTAGTCAGTTTCTTACATATTATTTGAAAAAAGAGTTTTGTTGTATTTTCTTTGAAATAAATTGCTGTTGCGATTTCTCTTTGTCAATGGAAGATGTAGGAGTCAATAAAAAGCAAGTATTTTGTACATAAATCAGTGTTGAAATGAGATTTGAGGCTGCTTAACACTCAAGGCAGAACAATTTGATCCACTTTGCTAGAGGCAAGCACAGATTGTTTTAAATCTTGGCTTAAAATACCAAGAAATAAGAATTTTTTTAATATATCAGTATAAAAAAGGTGGCGATTTTGTGTGAATGTGTGCTAAAAGAGAGAGATACCCTGATTTTCTGCACAGGCTCATAAAGAGGTCACGCTGAAACATTTCAAAAGAGCAGCAGCGATTGTAAAAAACAGGATTTGTGACGTTTTCTGCCATTGATGCACAGCCAGTAATTACCTACCGAACAATAACTTCCCCCAAATGCTTTAACTGAATTTTGCTCATTTAGCACACTTCATGTTTTAGAGCTGTGCTTTAGAATATAAAAGCGAGTTTTCGTGTGCTGATTGCTAAATGTCCTTACAAATGTGCGTGCTGTATGCTTTATGGTCTGCAGCCTGTTGCAAAGACCAGGAAGAGAGTTGAAGTCAACAACCTCCCATCCAACCAGCCTCCTGAAGTCCCTTCTCGGAGCTGGGTGCCTCAGAAGCAGAACCAGCCCATCGTCAGAGCCATCCCCGTACCCAGAAGTTCCTTTACGCCCTCGGCCCACCCGCAAAACCTCGCCACCAATGCCCAGCCCGTGAGGTTCCACCACGAGTGGAAGCCGTCAGTCGTCCCCAACTTCAGGAGCCTCAAGAAGAAGTTCCAAAAGAAGACGAGCCAGCCGCAGGATGCGACTGGCGCGGATAATGTGTACTCAGAGATTCACCTGAGCCCAGGTGACAGGAGCGAAGACACTGAGAACGAATACCAGGAGATCACAGGGCAGCCGACCCCCGGTGCTGCAGCCCATCACAGCACACTTATGGGACTGACTCATCAAGTGTTACCTCAAGAGTATCAGTCACCTCCGCCTTTTGCCCCGGGCTACTGATAAACAGAGGGGTCCAGAGACCCCCCTGCCCCGTTAAACATGAGGAATACACTATATTGCCTGGCCAATAAACAGTAAATAGGGACAATGAATTTTAACTACAAGCTGGTAAAGAGTAGGAATGGTTGGTAAGGGGTGGGAATGGCATGACTTAACCTAAATGTCACAATGTTAAGCCTAAACCAGTTCTGTCCGTCTCAACCAATCAGCTGTTAGATCAGCTGAGAAACGTGCATTTCTCTGATCGGGATGAGGCTGAGAAGTCGGAGTGGTTTAACTCCTGGATCAGCCTCCGAAACCTTTCACCACCTTCACTGTGTAAAAACTATCACTGGCTACGAGTGTTTTCTCCTTCGAAATTGTTCTATTTTCTTAAAAAAACAAAATTGTAATTTTTTCTTTCATGTATTAGTTTGCTTTTTTTAGTTACTGTTTATTTCATTCTTTTTCACCAGGAAATGAATAGCGTCAAAAATATTTTATTGTCACAAGAACCATGGTAATGAGTCGCTTGAGCAGTGTCGGTGTTTCATAAACAATACCGTGTCCTGATGTCTGTCACAAGCTGGAAAATTAGTTTTAATATTTGAACTCCTGAAACACATTTTGTCTGTTTGTGTAAAGGGACTATTGATGGCTTGTGTTTGAACCACTGCTTTAAGATTTCTAGGAAACAGGTTTTAGCCAATGTCAGTTCAGGAGCCAATTGTGTTTGTCAGTTCTCTGCAACTAATTGAACTTCAGCTTACGTCAAAATCACATTTTTCAGGACTCCACCTGCAGCTTGGCTCTGGTTTTTGCAGGAGAATGAGATGAGTGCAAAAACTCATCATTCTCGTTGTACAGCATCCACATATTGTTTGCGCCTTACCTTGCCCAGATATCTAAAGAATAATAATTACCTTTATTTATTTTACAAGGTGCTTCCTATTTGTCAGACTCTTTCACCTCATATTTAAAGTTGTGGCCATGCAAGAACAAAACTGTGGCAACAACTTTATCGTTACACGTTTTTGAGTAAGTTTGTCTAATTTTTGGGCCATAATGTATGTTTTATTTTAAATGCTGATAGGTTTCAGAAGCTGAAACGATGCAAAGGAAACAACCCACCAGATCTATTAAAGCCTGCCAGTGATCACTTTAAACAATTGACTGAAAACAACGATTTAGGTTTGGAAACCTGATGATCTAAACAAAACTGCAGTCCAGACATAATTTGGCCTTGGTCCTTTGATTGTGTTCCCTTCAGCCTGAGGCAGACCAGCTGTTTTCATTGTGTCAAGACTTTCTGTTACCCATAAAATAATAAAGGCAGCAACAATTTCTGGCCAACCTTGCCAGTTAGTTATTATTAATACAGAATCCATGTTTTAGATCAGCGCTGTTATCAGAAATATTGGAAGGAAGCCACAAGATAGAGAGACTGGTTAAACTTGTCTCACAGGTAGAACCATAAAGGAAGCTAACACAGATCCTGCCAATCCATTATACTACTTGTTTATAGTAAATGTCTGTTTATATCACATAACTATGTACAAAAATTATGATTGCAATATTATTTGAACATGTGTGCTTATGACTTAAGCATAATGCTGTTAAATAAGAGCTAATAAAGGACTTCAGAAGTGTTTGTTGTGTATTATTTTTCTAATATTGTGGTGTAAAATCATTTAATCTGTGTTTGACCACACAGCGATCCCGCCCTAACCCACGTTCTTGCACGGAATTTGTCACTTTTGGCGTTTAAGATTGCACAGTACATAAAGCAGTAATCAAGTCAGATCAGGTCCCTGCATAACAAACTAACAAAAATCGCAATCCGAACCATCATCTAGTATCACAGAACTAAATCAGAAACAATTAAAAATATGGCTTTTTTTAGTTTTCAATAAAACAGCAAAAATTGAAATTAAAAAAAGTCCAGATGTGAATGACCTTTCTGCAAGCTCTGTTAGTTGATCACGTATTATTTATAGATATTAAAGTAGCGTTTGGAGGATTAAGAATAATCATTTGTTCACCTCGATATATTTCCAGCAGTGGGTTTAAACATTTAGTTACCTTTTAACATCAAGAATATTTCAGGCTCTGGCCAAGAATCTGAATCAAGTGTATGTCTCCTGCCTCCACAATCTCCCTCTGCTGCTCTATGAATCCATTTATTGTTTCCATAATCTACTTTTGTTATCTGTTTGGTTATTCTTTGTGTTTCTATTTCCATACTTCTCTCCCATCCTGTCTTGCTGACGTCCTTCAACTCTGGAGTAGATTTCCCAGGAGTAGAAGAGTCGGGTTGAGAGATCAAGATTGAACATTTCAAGCAAACAAAAACAATGAAAATATCTTCAGAGCCATTAATCAGAACACAAAGGTTATACTTTTTTCCTGAAGCAAAGTTCTTGCCAGTGTTTTAACTACACTTGTTTCTGTTTAATGCTTCGATTTTCAATGTGGCAGAGTGAGGTACAGAAGCCCTAAAGTGTGACATTTCATACATTTTTTATACTCAAGTAAACACAGGACAGTTTTCACACGCACACATGGAAACAATATAGTGACTTGGGTGCAAAATATTAAAGAATCTGAACAATAATACAACCTGCTTTTTAATTATTTTTGGAGTGACATGAACGGGGTGTTATGGTTGCAAGGTAATAAATAGATAAATAAGGCAAGTTAAGCTACATTAGGAATGAATTAATTGTTTTTTTCATTCCTATTTTTGCTATGGTGAAGGAGGATGATAGATGGAGCTATAAAGAGCTAAGATTGGTGATTTTAGATTGAATTAAACAATAAAACTTATACTGTCCAGTGGCACTTCAAGGGCTTTGTAATGGAACTCAACAAAATTATTATTATTATTATTATTATTATTATTATTATTATTATTATTATTATTATTATTATTATTATTATTATTGTCAGTGTGTAGTTCAACACCGCCCCCCTGGCGGCCGCCGGGACACGAAACACGCGCACCTTTCCCCACACGGAGGCGAGGTGACGTCATCTGAGAAGCGGCTGGTTTCCAGCTCGGGATCGGCCTGCGGACAACTCATATAGGAAGAGGGGAAGGACTGGGAAGTTGTGTCACCACAGAAAACACTTTTTTTCCTCCCCACCTTTCCGACGCTCCCAGCTGCTTTCGCTACAAGTTTAGCCGCATTAATCTGTTTAGACGATGTCTTTCGTCCCAGGTCAGCCGGTGACCGCTGTAGTGGTAAGTTTGGAGTGGGGGTGGTTGTTTCTGTTGTTCTGGCCGACATTAAATGTTGCCTCGTAACTGTACAAACACTGAATTAACTCATTATATTTAACCCCGCAAGCGCTAAGCTAGGTTTGTTAACTTTAACGCGAGGTTCTTCGTGTGTCGGAAGTGGGGACAGTTTCTTTTAACGTCGTAACTAGCTAACCTGTTAGTTAACCTGTTAGCTAAACTGAGGAGGGACGTGAAGCGTCAAGAAAATGCCTCGACTTATTTTAAGAAAAAAATGGGGCGTCGGCCGCCTTAAGGTGTGTGAATGAAGCTGCCTGCTCAGGAAACAACAACAACTTTGCAGAAATAATATATAAAAAGCCCTTCTTTAAAGTAGGTGTGACTAGTTGTGAGTTTCCCTGACCCTTTCTTATGTGTGGGATAAAAAGGTTGACTCCCCACCTACCTGTGATTGTACAGTAATGGGCCCAGGTGACTTCACACATTTCAATTAGCGTCGTTTAGTTTAAGTCAAGGCAGAAAGCAGTATTGTCAAACCCAGATATTTATAGTTCACTGTGAAACAGCAGCAGCTTCTCTTAAGTAGAAAGTCAAAACCAAGAAAATTTTTTAAAAGATAAACTCATGTTTTAGTTGATTCTTCAAACCACTGCTTCAGTCACAGTTTTATATCTGTCTGTGTGTAGTTTTTGAGGCGAGAAGAGAAGAGCTGGAAATCCTGACTCACTGACTGACTGACATCTTTGATGAAGTCATCTTTAGACTTCATTGTATCAGAGAGACACTCATCATCTCACACACACACACACACAGAGGCAGCCTTTGTGTTTGAAGGAGTCCGACTGTCAGAATCTGTCTGGTGTTGTAAATCTGCAGCCGCTTGTCGCCGTCAAGCGGATGGCTTCCCTGCACTGAGGTCAAGCAGTTCCTTCCTGTATTGTCCAGAAAGTTATTTAAAAATAAAAAATGTGAGCCATTTTTATTTAGGAACACTACAATGTTTCATCATTAGACTACATAGGGAAGTACAATGTTTCATGCTGCACTACCTCATCCAACCCAGTTATTTATTTTTTTGGTTCCTTCATAGCAGCAGGAACCAGAACTTGCCTGAGTGCGTCCTCGTCCGTGTTCGGTGTTGGCACATGCCGGTGCCGAGTCTGAACAGGTCCTCTGGCTGACAGTCGGCTGCTAGTCTATGGAGTTAGATTTGTTTCAACCAAAAAAACTCAACCAAAAAAAAAAGTTTCAAACAAAAAATTAGTGACTTCAATCAAAAAAAAAAATCTTTAAATAAATTTTTGTTTCGTAAAAAATATTTTTATGGTTAAAAAGTTTTTAAGATGTTTTTTTGTTTGACATTATTATTTTTTTTGATTGAATACTACTTTTTTTTGTTTGACATGATTTTTTTTTTGATTGAGTACTCCTTTTTTTATTTGACATGATTTTTTTTTGATTGAATAATTGTGAAATAAATCTAACTCCATACTAGTCCTTCCGTTTTCAAACAAACCTTTTAAAAGCTGGAAGTAAAACATGAAAACATACTTGTGGAAATCTGATGGTTTTTTGGACTATGCTTCTGTTTGACAGCAACGAATCGAGATCCAAAAGTTGCGTCAGGGAGATAAACTGATCCTGGGCTTCAGCATCGGCGGAGGCATAGACCAGGACCCTGGACAGAACCCCTTCTCTGAGGATAAGACCGATAAGGTAATAAAATATTATAAACAAGGAGCCTTATACACCCTCGGCTGTGAATTTATATCTTCTTCTATTATTATTGTGGCTAGGGTTTACTGTTGGGGACACAGTAAGGTTTATTATGATATCAATAATACTGCTCAATTTGAATTATGTGGTGGGAAAGTCTTACTCCGCTTGATCCTATTCCAGTTTTATCCTGAAATGCTCAAAAAGAAACACAGTATCTCATTACTAAATGTTCTGGTTGACCAAAAACAAACAAATAAATGGATCTTTAGTCTTCATTTAAGGATTTCAGCCCATGTGCAAAAGAAAAGCCACACAGTTGAGCCTCAAAACTCTCAAGACGTACCATTTGATGTGTGATCCTGATGTCCTAAAAGACGAACAGGCTTGGACATATTATTCACATCCTCAGGTGAGAGCAGGAGTCTGAGTCATAATAAAGGAGAGTCACGTCTAATTCGATGACCACCCAAACATTTAAAGAAGTGTTGATGTTAAAAAAAAATGGCATGGGACTCATCTTGTTTGTTATCTTTGAACGATGACATTAATTTACAGTTTTACACTGTGACATTTCAGACATTTTACTTATTGTTTTATGAGACTCACAGACACGTTTTGTTGGAGATCGCTATTTCTGTGATTTGATTTAAAAAAAAATAGCTAAGTCTGTGAAATAATCCCTGAATCAGAGGAGAACAGAGGAATCAGAGACGCCAGGTTAGAGAAAGGGTGAAGTTCTGTTCTTCTGAAAAGAAACAGAGACTAAAAGCTGTGAGGGCGAGTAACGACAGGAGTGGAGTCATTTAGGGGAGCAAACTGAGGGGTGGAGAGCATCTGAAGTACTGATCGATGAATTTAGCTGTAAACAAAGATGAGGAATATTTACTGTTTTTAAAGCAACTTTCACAAAAACCCTGAGTTCCATTAACCCCCAAACAATCATTTGTTGATGGAGAAATTGTGTTAGAAGCGTAAAAAGTCAAACAGCTATTATGGCTTTAGGTTGAGCAATCTGGTCATAAACTCCTGTTGGCCTTTGAATGTTGGGTCACAGTCCATGATTTAAAAGATGTAATCAAACCTGTGTGATTAAATAATCAGTTGTCTGTATGGCTGACTCAACAAATGATACAACCTTAAACAGGGAAAAAATGTGACATGATTAACTGAAATTTATTAAGGTTGGTGTGCAGCACAAACTTATTTTGACAGTCTGTGGACACACAATCTCTGTGCTTCTTTTTATTTTCCGCTATAATTCATCTCAACGCCATTCTTTCTGGTGTTAACTTTGACTTACGTCCTTCTTGTTTTAATTTGTGGGCTGTCTTTGTTTAATAAAACGTTTGTGTAAGTTTTACAGCTGTGATGTTCTGAATCTCTAAGTGTTTACGTCTTCTTCAAAGGGCATCTATGTGACCAGGATAAGCCCAGGAGGACCAGCAGACGTGGCGAATTTGAGGATGGGGGACAAAATAATGCAGGTGTGTTGTTGTTGGGTTTTTTTGCATGTTGAACCATAGCTCCACAAGATGGCACCATTTGCTCCTTAAAGAGTCAGGCTCGAGCTGACCTGGAGCTGAAAGTTTGAAAAGACTCTCCCTCTTCTTCCCCGCAGGTGAACGGCTGGGACATGACCATGGTGACCCACGATCAGGCTCGGAAGAAACTAACCAAGCAGAAGGAGGACGTCGTTCGGCTGCTGATAACCAGGAAGTCACTGGAAGAGACTGTCAGTCAATCAAAGGGCAAAAACCCCAAACCCTGTACCTACGCGAACGAAAAACAAAACCTGAACGATGTCATGTACACTAACAATGTCCGCTAATTCAGATGATTGTAACACTGTGGCCTTTTATATCTGCGTTAAGGCAAAAAGAACCGACAGAATAACTATTATTATACTGACAGACTGAGAGAAGTTGTTGGATAACATCATTATCAATTAATTCCCTTTAAGCTAATATTTCCACTCAAACCATTTTTAAAGAGTTCTGGGGAACATTTTGCAATCAATTTATCTGACCAAAGTAGAACTAAATAGACTGAATACATTTTTTTTTCATCTCGAGCAGCTTTGCTCCTGTTTAAAAGAAAGAATCAATAATGCCAAAGTTCAAACCAAATGCTGCGACGTTTGTGAGACTGTTTTAAATAATGGTACAGTACACCTTGTAAAGTCTGTAAAAGTGTCAGTATTTTTTTTTGTGTAAAACAAACAAACAAGTTTTCTGGTGGCGTGCGCGTTTCACTTTTAGTTAATTGCCGTTTCTGGGTTAAATCGATAACGTTTGTGTATCTGCTTCAGTGGCATACAGCTAAAAGGGCAGAATTTATTCCTTACTAATCTACTTTTATTTTGTACAAACAGTACACCTATTAATGAATGACACCTCTTCTATGTATTTGTCATTTTAATATATTCCCCTCAGTTTCTGATCTTGATCAGGTTTAGCTATGTTCAGCTCAGATTGTAAATGAACTAAGAGTCGTGGATGTAGTTTTATCCCTTCGAGGACAAAAACAGGCCTATTTGAAACCATAATACCACAAAGTTTGACGCTTTCCTTTTTGATCACATTGTTTAGGTTAAACATGAATAATTTACGACTTCTTGACAAAAGATGTATTAAATAAGATTGAAGAAGTCATTTTTAAAAATAATGTTTGGCTTTATAATAATAATAAAAACTAAACTTTCTGTACGGTCACTAATCTTGTATGTTTGAAAAATAAGAGCCTTTTTCACGGTTTTGATAGAAAACTAGAATGTTTTTAATGGAGACGTACAATTCATAAAAATAAAACACCTTTTGTAAATAGAATTTGTAACTTTTTCATTCCATAATGCTTCGTAAAAATGCTTTTATTGTTTTAAATCAAATAATTGAAATAAGTCGTTGGACCGTTTCAGTTTTGTTTTTGTACTTTTCCTCACAGTTTATCATTTGACAGTACTCACATTTATTTTTTCTTCAGTTTGCTGGAATTAAAGCATTCCTTATAACCTTTATCAGATATTTTGGAAAAAAAATCTTCATTCCAAGCTCTTATTATGAAATCCTGTAAGTTTTGGGGAGGATACGTTTGTCAGCTTCAACATTTTAGGACTTCAGCTAAAATCAATGTTATCATAAAATGCCATAATAAAAAGTCTGAATGCAAAATCTATCACTATACTATTATTGAAAAAAATGACTAACCCAAAATAAGACAGCCCTTCAAATAGCTTCACGTAGCCAGTTACGAAATAATCAGCTGACATTTTAAAGCAAAGGATCCATTTTCTGACCTTTCTGCATTTATCAAGAGAGCTTTCTTCTCCTTCAGAACCAGCCGTTCGCCTTTTGAAGTGCCGACTCTGAGCGAAGCCTGCAATATCTCAGAGGCCATTTGTCACGTTGAAAGCCCAATTAATTCTCTTTTTAATTGTTTTGCTTCACTTAAAGTTTTTTATTGTTCTGAGAGTGTATTTTCTTCCAAACTGGGTCTGAAGCAACTCCACTGCAGCGTCACAATGACTCCTTCAATCAGGAAATTCTCAGCTTCATTGTTGCTTTATCTTCAAGGAAGGAATGACGAAGATGAAGTATTTATAAGAAGCCAGTGGCAAGAGTTTTGGTTCCAGTTTGAAACAGCTGACGCCCTGTGTAAAAGAGAAAAGTTCACTTTTTTGATGTCTTACCTGACCAGAGCTGCAGCTGGAGCAGTAGCGGGTCTCATTGTGACTGTTACGATACACACAGGTGTGAGCGGCATTACTTGCTGCTGCAGATGGTACCAGCAGACGTGGCATTGGCTTACACCAGGAACCAGGTTCAAAGCAGAGAGATAGAGAGCGATCCAGCTGTGCAAACCAGCTGTTATTCAAAGAGACAGTTCATTAAACACCAAATCTTGTGGTGAACTCTCTCATCATAGTGAGAGTGCCCCCAAGAAATGGAATGTGGTCTCAGCAACTGCACTGGGCTGTGAACCCCCAAAGATTCAAGACTGAATCTGTATTTCACATTTGTCAGAGAGAGTTACTTTGTTGGGTTTGTGATGACAAATTGTGTCTCATCAGACCAAACGCATCCGTAATGTTTAAAGTCTTAAAATAAACACCTGTCGCGTCATGGCAGAGGGTCCATTTAGGGCAGCGCTGAGCTAAAATCCTCCCTTTGAGAAATAATTGATGAGTAAACCGTGTGTGTGTGTGTGTGTGTGTGTGAGGGGTAAAGGGAAGCGCGCTCCATTCCACATCCCTGCACATCCCACTATTACGTCATGCTGTAAGACAATAATGCGGTTGCACAAACATCCCAGCCGGTGCTGAAGACTCCCAATCTGCGTTTGCTGCCACTGATGCCACAACAACACGTCACGTTGCTAGGCAACTAATGGACAGCACATAAATGGGAGCGACGAGTGTCTAACTTCATTACAGCAGCGTCTGTGTGCAGTAATTCAATCAGCAGTTTGATACTAAATAGACAAGTTGTTAAATTTGATTATATACTTAATGAGCAAAAGCCTCATTTATAAATCACAGCAGATGAAATGAGTTCTTTTTAATGTACCGAGAATGAGAAATAGAGTTTATGCCCACCTAAATTAAATTGTTTTCTTCTTGCGAAGGGGTGAATAATTACTCTTGTCTAAGCGTGGTTCATACATGATCCATGCCTCCCACATTATGGCAGGATAATTGTGTTTCCATGGTGATGCAAGCTGTTCCTATCACTTCGTTCCTAAACCAGACTGGAAGCCCAGAGCCTCAGATTCATCCCGGTGTCAGGAATCACAACCTGTTGCAAATGTCTGAGCATTCAGCAACGCTTTGTGTGTCTTTGCTCTGTTAATCAAGAGCAGATTTAGACTTCGTTATGATGCAGCTGAGGATCATTAGGGTCAGTAACCTTTTATTTTATAGCTCAAGCCCGGTGAACTTCCTGCGACACGCTCAGCCACCCGCGAATCCCCAAAATATAAATGCTGGAAAGAGTTGAGCGTTGTCGATTATGGGAGAAGTAGCTGAACCTGCGGGGCCTATTATGAATCAGATTCTGTTAATGTTCAATGTGTTCTTGAGTTTTGAATCTTATGATGTGATTTAATCATAAAAAAAAAGTTGTTCCTGTTGTCTTTTGCGGCTAAAACAAACAAGAAACCTTTTAAGAGCTCAGAAAAAAAGATAAATGAAACAGAATTTGCCTCTGTTTCATGTAGAAATGTGAAGGAAATGAAGTATTCTGCAGAACCTTCGTTTTGAATAATCCCCAGAAGCACACAGACATTTGTTAGGAATGTGTTTATCTATATTCTGCAGTTCTTCTTTCTGTGCAAACCTTCTGCAAAGGAATCTGTTCTCATCGTAGCTCACTATAATTTGCTCTAAGTGTGACTGTGTTGGAAAAAAAAAAAGAAAAAAAAGCACAAACGAGGAGCCAATTTTTTTTGCCCTCTCACTGCGATCATGCATGTTAATTTGGGACGTGTGGGCGTGAGAGTGAACAGCCGGGCAGCTGGATGCCAGCAGGGTTACAGATACATGAGTTCCCTGGAGTTCAGCAATGAGCAGATGCATGTTGTCATAGCAATAACCACTGTGTTTGTACAGCGTGCTACCTTCAGGACCCCCTGTCCTCTGTTTGAAAAGCAAGGGTTTCATCTAGTTGGGAGTGAAACACTGAAAAATGAACGCATTTGACTGTGAGATGCACCGTGATTGCACACAGACTTGATTGATGCTGACGGACACAAAGAAAAGAAACAAAAAGATCGTTTCTCCCCTGAAGAAGCCTTCACCTCTCCTCCTCCCACGCAGGCGCTCCTCCTTGCAAACGGCTCCATCGTCTTGTAACGCTGGAGTTTACAGAGCGAATGATGAGAGGAGATACTGTGTGTGGGCAACATTAGTTCATCATCGGCAGCCTGGTGGAGATGGAGACGTCTACATGACGATGTGAGGACAGTCTTGGACGAACAAAGGTGCGTAAAACTGGTCTGTCACTGAAGTGTCATTTTTTAAAAAACACTAATAGTCACCTCTGTGTGGTAAAGTTGTGAGGAAGTTTTATTTCCGTTAACTCATGACAACTTGAAAAGAGAATCAGGGAATTAAAGTCTATCTATCTATCTATCTCAGGATGTATGGTGTCATTATGCAAGTTTTACTTGTCCTTTCATGCAGTTTTTGCCTGAATAGTTATTCTGATCATTTCATCATTGAGAAGCATCTGGAAGGATGGTGTTACTAGCAGGTATGTGATATTGATAAGCAAAAGACCACCGTGTCCATCGTCTTCTACCGTTTTGTCCATAACAACATGTTTGCTAACAGGATAATTACCAGCAAAAAAAAGAAGTAACTCCATCAAAAACCCTGTACTGCACACGTTTGACTGTCGGCCAGGATTTTGAGATTGCTGTTTATCAGACACATCTTCCAGTGTAACTTTAGTCAAAGTATAATTCTGCTCTCAGTCAGGATATGGTAAGGGTTATGCATTATTGTAATAAAAGGTAGAGCACATGCCACACAGGGGCTTTTGTGAAGTGCTGAAGAAAGAGCAAATTGATCTAAAAAAAGGTCTAAGCGCCAAGATTTAAACATTTTTTAAGTTGCACAGAGATAAAGATAAAGTTTGGTTTAGGAAAGTATTGCTTCGTTTTTGTCGGGTTGATACTTTACAAAACTGCTTATAAAGCTTAAATGATAAAACCTAATGTCTTGCTTTAAAGCAAACGCTCTTGTGTTTGAAGTTTTTTTTTTAAAGAAATACCAGCTTTTTTTCCCAGAAGTTTACTTCTTATTAGCTAGATTTAGTTCCCCTGGCCAGTGTGCTGTTGCTCATGTTGCAAATGTCCGTACATTTAAATACATTTGGACACAGAAATATGGGTTTCATGCATTTCCTCTCCAGTTTCACCCTCTTGTCCAAATTTAGCCACTTCTGGCTCCAAAACACCCCAGATAGTAATGGATAAATCCTGTCTCAAGTTCACGAAACAACGAGGCAA
Source organism: Kryptolebias marmoratus (assembly GCF_001649575.2). Classification (NCBI taxonomy): domain Eukaryota; kingdom Metazoa; phylum Chordata; class Actinopteri; order Cyprinodontiformes; family Rivulidae; genus Kryptolebias; species Kryptolebias marmoratus. The sequence continues at coordinate 11,933,870 of NC_051453.1, read as the reverse complement.
ATTACACCAACTCTGTCTATTTTTATATACAGTTTAGGATTTGCTGTGTATTGGAGTTTATACTTTATCTTCTTCATGAAGGCTGAGTTTATTCACCTGAAATGGATCATTGGAATTACACCAGATGCACATTTCTCATTGGATGAAGTTTCAAGAGTTTTCAAAAACTGTCAAACAACTTTAAAGCAGAGGCTTTTATCATGACTTGTTGCTTGGACCTTTTAATGAATAACTGCAATTTCTTTGTGCTTTTTAAGGAACGGAAATGTGTTATTTGAGAAAGATCTGTGGCCCCATCTAGTGACTTTATTATTGTAATGTAAAATATGTAAAATCTAAAATAAATGGATGTGTTTTTGTGTAAACTGTTGAGTTGTTCTGGACAAAAACGATGCTGATAATCCAAGAAAATCTTCTTGCTTAGCGTGTTAAAAAGAAGAAGGGTGAGGTTTTGGTGTTTTTAACTCTCCTGCTCTTATTACAGTCTTCCAAAGGTTGTCTGTATACTATAGCATGTGTGTGTGATGTATGTGTGTGTGGAGGTGTGAGAAGGTCAGACCATAGGAGAGGCCTTTTCATGTCCGTCTGTTTATGGGAGCAGAGCAGACTTATCTTATCACTGGGCTCTGGACGATCTCTCACACAATAACGAGACCCTTTAATGCTCAGACTCAGATTGTTACCTGAAATTTATTGGACTGTTCGACAGAGACCGTAAACCATGAGTGGTGAGTAATTACTGAGCACCTTAAAATGCATTTCTGTAGAAGAGGAACACTCAATATAATGTTTTCCCCTCAGTATTATTGATAAATTGCTGCTAATGCCATCATCGTGGTCTGATAGTAAAGGGATGCTCCTGTTTGATTTGGTTATTGTTAAAAACAAGTCATATGCAGAAGCTAGAAATAAATCTCTGTTCCTGATTGTTTTAACGTGGTAGTCTGAAGTGGCCTCCTGCAGAGGTGTGAAATATGTGCTGCCTTCCAACCAGCTGTACATCTATAACTCCTCAGTTTGTTTTGGTGTTTTGTCAGCTTCCTGTAGATTTTGAATGATTTTTTTTAGTTTAAAATAAGATTGTTCATTGTGTTGCCTTTTAGTTTACATGCAAATTGTTTGCCCCTTATCAAAGTCATGAAAAAAAGAACAAATGACTGTTTTTATTGCAGAGCTTTTACTGTATATAACCCAGTCTGTCTTCGATCTATGACCACTGTTAGCAACAAAAGTGAGATTTCTCATTAAACCAGTTTTAACTGTTCCAGTAAACAACTTCAGACAAAACAACTTTCTGGTAAAGAGGATGGGAATTTATTACCCAACATTAAACCATAAACTAAACAGTTTTGATGCCTTTCCCAGCTTAGTTCTTTCTTTTTTTATGCTCTCTCTCTTGAGCTCCATGATTAAATATATATAAATAGTGTGACATCTAAGTGTTAATGCAGTGAGGTTTGTTAATAATCTGCCTTTTCATCCACATTCAGCATTCAGAAATGGTTAAACAGGATCAGTAGTCCTCTCTTAAATCTGAGGTTGTAAAACATCAAGACCAGGTTGCATTTTTGCTTGGATGTTTTGTATTTCAGCTACACACAGACTAAGAAGTAAAAAAGAGAACAAATCTGACAAAAACAAAGTGAAGTTATGTGCTTGGATAAACCGGGGTCATCGCTTGTCCTGCCTAATAATTAAGTTTTGGTTTTTTTTTTATCGTTGCAACGTATTTGAGAAGAGGAACTCAGAAAATCAAAGTTACTGCAAAAATAATGCAAACAAGATGTAGTTCAGTGTGTATCTCCTCAAGGAAGAATAAAATGACAAGAATTCCCGAGCTTAGAGTCATTATACGTGAAGGATAAATAGATGAAGAGGTGTGAACTAGTTTGAATGTGCAGTCTATTTGCAGTGTGTGGGTGGGTCAAAGGAAGTTTTGTTGTAGCCGACATAGATAAGAAGAAGTGAGAGCAACAGCCACGTGCTACTCACACACGAGGGAAAAGGGACGCATGGTAAGACCAACAAAGCTCAAAAGTATGTTGTTGTAGTGATGTTATAGCTCTTTTTCTTTAAAACGTAGAAAAATGATCACAGTGGAACTTTAAAAAGACAGCCTATATGTTCCTGCATGTTGAAATCCAAAACAGGAAGCGTATCCAGCTTTAGTTATTATTAGGGAACTAAACTCGTTGTTGGCTGTTTATTCAAGGTCGTAACAGTGTTTATTAAAGTCTTATATAAAACTCTTATTATGTTAGCTTTACCAGTAAGACCGGATCATAGATTTAGTTTTAGTAAACACTGGTGTTTGAGGGGTTACAACTCAACCAAAATACTATTGCTATTGTTTAAAAAGGGACTTTTTTCATAGTTTTTTTGCCTCACAGGAATTGAGTTCATGTTCTATGAAGACTTTTTTTTGCCAGTTATAAAGCTAATTTCATGAACAGTAACACAATCAGTCGGTTTTGTCAGCATATGTGTAGCATCGTCCAGGAGTTTCCACACTTGGTGTCACATGATTTCCGATCATCTGTAATCCTGAACGGAATGTTTACTTTGAATTATTAATGAGAATATGACAAAAAAATATCTCCCTTAAACATCTTTACAGTTTCCCATGAGGCCTCCCTCCTCGACCAGGTGTTGGACATTATTATGAGCGAGAAGCCGCCCAACAGTGCGAGTCTTTTCCTAAACGAGGACGCGGACAAACCCCAGCTGCCAGACAAAGGAGACCTGAGGAGGCGCCTACACCGAGCCATGGAGAGGAGAGCCAGCATCATGAAGGAGAGGATCAGCTCCATCAGCAGAAACAGCCTCAAAGGTTTCCTCAAGAGGAACCTGTTTGTTCTGTTCACCATCGCCGCGGTGGCTCTGGGTCAGCAGAAACCGATGTTTAAACCCGTTGTTTTGTCATCGCTCGCCTCTGTTTGACCTGTTTTTGTCTGAATGCGTTTTTATTCAGGTGTAATCCTGGGCTTTGCTTTACGCCCTTACAACCTGTCCCTGAGGGAGATCAAGTACTTTGCCTTTCCTGGAGAGCTCCTGATGAGGATGCTGAAGATGCTGGTGCTGCCTCTCATTGTCTCCAGTCTGGTCACAGGTTGGTTTCTAACACAAACTGATAAACATTTTATATTCAGATCCTATTAAATCCCTGTTTCCTGTTTATTACTGGTCTGACCCTGACATAGTTTCAGTATTTGTAATCAGTTTGCAACACCCTCTGTTCTATTTGTGTCCCCTGAGTCATTTAGGGACAAAACAGATAAGGATAGTTCATTGTTGTAAGTTGGATAAAAGTGGAGTACTTATGATTAGTTAGTGTCTTACCTGCAGAGCAGTTTTAGTTTGGAGAACAAAGAAGAAATTATCTCTTCAAATCAAATTTTTACCATCTAAGACAGCTGAGACTCAAACCTCTCATTGTAGTTTGAGTGAAAACTGCATTAAGTATTTCTATAATGTCTCATTTATATGTTGCAGTTATTTATATTGCTATAATGTCTCAATGTCTTTGTTCTTACACAAACTTCACACACAGTGCCTGTCAATATTCTAAGTTCTGATGATCAACAACTACAGACAGGTTTAATTAAAATATGGCAGATAATGTGTTTTATTTGAAGTGGACAGTATATATATACTATATAAACAAACTATCTCTCTAAGGTGATTTTATTTAGAGATTAAAGTAAATTTGTCAGTTATTTACCAGTCAGGTGCTCCCAAAATATAAACGTGTAGTTAACGGACTGAGCTCTCAAAATAATTCGTCCTGTTTTAGGTATTTCTTCTCTGGACAGCAAAGCGTCAGGTAAGATGGGTGTGCGTGCGGTGGTCTACTACATGGTGACCACCCTGACTGCGGTGTTTATTGGCATCGTGATCGTCATGATCATCCGGCCGGGGAGAGGCAGCCGGGACAGTCCCGTGGTCAAAAGCGGGACTATCGAACCGGTTCAGGCTGCTGATGCTTTCCTGGACCTCATCAGGTAAACTTTCAAAGACTAATTATTTGAGTAAAACAAAAAGTATATTTGTCCTGAATATAAAGCTGTGTTTTAAAAGGTTTTATTTTCTTGTAGAAAATACACATGCTTTGTAAAATTACATTTATTACTGGGTTATGGATAAATGTTTTGTATGATCACAAAATTTGCAACATGTGTGACTTCATTGGTGTTATTCCATTTTATTCTAAATTCAGGAACATGTTTCCTCCCAACCTGGTGGAGGCGTGCTTCAAGCAGGTTAGGCTGTTTGTTCCTCCTAACTGTGGATCATTGACATTTGAAATAAATAACTTGATGGAATCAAACCTTTACTTTTTATATCCTAGCTTCTGTCATTTATTTTCTTCTTATTATTTGTTTTATTATGAACTTTGAAGTGTGTGTCATGGGTTTTATTTTAATTTTGCAGTATAAAACTGTGTACAAGAAGATTGTTCACACGAGGAACGTGACAGTGACTCTGAACCTCACCGACACTCTGAATGTAACAGAATCTAATCTGACCATAAACGTCAGCAGGGTGCTGCACACCATCCAGGTAAACAGACACTACCTTCTGTTTACAAGCTGTGTGCTTACATCCAGCTGTGCTTGCAGAAAACAATAAACCAGGGTATGGTTTTCCATCTCACAGGAGACGGTGGAAGAGACCGTTCCTGTGTCTGGTTCCTCTGGTGGAGTAAATGCTCTGGGTCTGGTGGTCTTCTCCATGTGCTTCGGTCTGGTTATTGGCAACATGAAGCAGCAGGGCCAGGTTCTTAAAGACTTCTTTGATTGCTTAAATGACGCCATCATGAGGCTGGTAGCCATCATCATCTGGTCAGTGAAAGCACACATGCAGCTCTTCATGTAAAACAGGTTTTATGTCCTGATTCTTTAAGTGGTGTAGTTTATCTCATCAACCCTTAAGTGTCTGAATCGTCTTCCCTCGCAGGTACGCTCCAGTCGGAATCCTGTTTCTGATTGCAGGGAAAATAGTGGAGATGAAGGACCTGGCAGAAGTGGGCGGTCAGCTGGGGATGTACACTGTATCTGTCATTGTGGGACTTCTCATCCACGGACTCTTTGTCCTGCCGCTGCTCTACTTTCTGGTGACCAGAAGGAACCCCTACAGTTTCATCGGCGGCCTGCTGCAAGCGCTCATCACTGCGTTGGGGACATCCTCCAGGTGAATGTTTCCCTGTGCTCCTCTTTTCTCTCTTTAGCCCACCTGATTGAGACCGATGGCAGCCCTCCCTTTTTAAAATCTGTAATCTAAAAAAGGTTTTGACCAAAGTGTTCAATAGGCTGCATCAAAGAAGCTGCAATATATATTACTGTTTAAACTGCTAAACAAACATATGACAATCACCCATATCATTATGACCACTGTTGGGTAAAGTGAGTCACGCCACATGTTCTAATGTAATTTTCTGGGAAAGAAAACCCCACCTCTTGTTATTCACACAGACATTATCTTAGCTTTTGACCCCCACATAAACATTGTTGCAGACCAGTCGCAGACCCTCACATAACAACAGCAGAAGGCCCCTCCAACAGAGCCCCACACAAAATACTTACGTGCCTCAAAGATGACAAAGAGTTTAAAGTGTCCGCTTTACCTCATAACTCCAGTGATATATAACTGGTGTGATTTGATGGCATCTGAGACTTTATATCAAAACCCACAGTCAGATGTCCTGTACATTATGGATACCTGCAGATGTTCTGTGTTTAGGCCCTGACTATTCAGAAATTTTTTGATAGCAAAAAGGGACCTTACTCAGTCTTAGACAGGTGGTCATAATGTTATGAGTGTTCAGTATACCAGATATGTAAAAAAAAGCTTTAGAGATCTCAAACAAGACTTTTTTGGTATGTACAGTGCAGGAATAAATAAAATTCAAACTTTGCAAATGTTTAAATCCTTTTATAAGAGGATGACTATGAGTGTCATCATGTCATTGTTTGTGTGTGTGTGTGTGTGTGTGTGTGGTATTTTTTCTGTGTCTGCTCCAGCTCTGCTACCCTGCCCATCACTTTCCGATGTCTTGAAGAAAACAACCATGTGGACAAACGAGTGACACGTTTCGTCCTTCCTGTGGGCGCCACCATCAACATGGATGGCACCGCCCTCTACGAAGCGGTGGCGGCCATCTTCATTGCTCAAGTAAACGACATGGACCTCAACTTCGGCCAGATTCTCACTATCAGGTAACTCATTTCTGACTATTACATAAATGCAGAACACAGTGAAAGTTACAGTGAACTCAGTGATTTATATTAAGCTTTGGTACATTCATTTGATGGCAACTTACGATACCAAGCTTGTACATTTTCAGGCTTTTGTAACATCAAATCTAGATTTAAAGGAATGGGTTATTGGCTGTCTTTTCTAGAACTTGTTGACATCCTGAGGAAATAGCATTTGAATAAGGTGAGCTGGATTAAGAAAATAACTAAAATTTGGAGGAGAGAGAGTTTTACACCCCTACAAGGGTTTTGCACGATTCCATCAACTTCACAAAAGTTTTCAAATTTTCTATAAAATTTATAGGTTAAATAATGGCATTGACTCAGATGCACAAGAGAACTAACTGATTATTGTAATAGATTTGCTCCATTTTTTATAAACCTCTCATACTAGCAGTGTTTTCACTGATCGTCTCTGTTAATCACGGAGGAAATGTGTGATACAGTTTGTAGAAGGTGGTGCGTGGCTTCATCACTGTACTACGCACAGCAGGAGCGCACATGTGCCGTTTGTTTGTTTCCCTTTATAAGATGTCTTCACTCTCCTCTCCATCCCTCCCACCACCCACTCAGTATCACGGCAACTGCTGCCAGCATCGGAGCAGCAGGCATCCCTCAGGCTGGCCTGGTTACCATGGTGATCGTATTGACATCGGTGGGACTGCCCACAGAGGACATAACGCTGATCATCGCTGTGGATTGGTTCTTGTGAGTTCCCTCTAAATGTCAGCTTGACGGGGATTGGTCTGGGATTGCGCCAGCCTAAATGTCACTGTAAAGCTTCAGAGAGCCCAGAGGTCGCACATCTATAAAGGTTATTGATGCATAATGCAGAGTGGAACATCAGAAAGCCTCCAAGTGTTTTTGTGGCAGTTCCGCACCAGTGTATTGGTTCTGCAAGCCTCCTGTCTTCTCTGATTCCCCCTGTCTCTCATCACCGCAGGGACCGTCTGCGCACCACCACCAACGTGCTAGGAGATTCGCTTGGCGCCGGCATCGTGGAGCACCTTTCCCGAGACGAGCTGCAGAATCAAGACGCCGAGGTGCACAACTCCGTGATTGAGGAGAACGAGAAGCCCTACCAGCTCATCTGCCAGGAGAACGACTCATTCAACCACCTCAACAGTGAGACCACAATGTGAAGTCAGTGGCTTCACCTGAATGGACCTTCACCTGAGTATTTGAGCTGAAGGGGGTTGGTACCATGAGGGGGACAAAAATAGTAATCTTGATCAACTGAGCCAGTGATTTCCTCCCAAAATACAGAAGACTCGCATGAAACAAAAAAAAGCCTCATCAATATGACGGAAAGTTCACATGATGTTAATTAGTCCTGTTTATTTAACCAAATAAAGTCTAACCATTAAAACAAACAAACAAACAAAAAAAAAACAATTTTAACTCTTCAGGCTTATTAAAACCATAGTTCAGATTTTTGGAAGTGGACTTCTGTGGAATGGTTATGAATTCATGTTATCTGTAATAGCTCTTTGAACAACCTCCATTTGGAGAGACAAAATTTGATTTGTGAGTGCATTGATGAGCTAATGGCTAGTCCAAGCAGGACCAAGACCAAAGTGACTTCCTGCCATCTTAAAACCTCATAAATTTCATAACAGTTCACACAGTCGCTGTTTTATAAACCTTTACACCAATGTAAGGTTCACATTACCCGATTATTTACATAGGATTGCATGATTTTTTGGAAGCACAAACAGCAGCATCTAGCTGTAGCACTTCCTGTGCAGCCTGCAGGAATGCCACAGGATTAGCTGTGTGATGTGAAACTGATGGCATATAGAATTTTTTTTAAATTACTGTTTGCATGAACCGCCATGAAATTAATAGGATTAAAGTTGGTCTCAGTCATGCTCAGATTAGCTGTTAGTTTGCCAATCTGGTCAAAATTAAACGTTACTTCTCCAAACTGAGGCTGCTCACAGAGCTATCTATAACAGGTTAAATCCTATCTATTTATGTCAATTCCGCAGAATCCCCCTTTGTAAATTGTGGAAATCATTTTTAAGTGATATGGTCAGAGTCACTGTAGTTTATACATCTAAAACTTCCTGGCATCAGCTTTTAAGAATTTGTTACTGCAAGTAAGCATCACTACTTTCAAAAGAAATGTCAAACCAGCTCATTTTCCTACTATCATTATAAACGTCTGAACACTTCAACTCATCATTATTCCTATTAATTTTTGTCATTTTCATCATGACTACCTCTAATAGGAGTTTTAGGGTCACTCCAAAACGTAGTTGAGTTTTCACAGTGCATCACAAAAAGTACAAAAATTCAGCAGGATGTAAGTACATTGGTGTGTTTATTTTTTGTTTCTGAATAAAATTTTGTGTTATTTAAGTTTGCCTACACTGTGTATTTTAAAGACTGAATATAAATGACTGTTAAACACTGGAAAATAGTGCAACAGAAACTACGTTTCAGCTTGATGTATTTTTTGTGACTAAATTAAATGATTTATCAAGCAGTGCTTTTTTTAGAGATATTATGCTGATGTCCTATATTTGTTTGGTGCTAACGCCATTAATTGATAACTATTATATGTCCAGTATCACAACACAGAATCACAGCTTTACAGTGTGGCTATAGCTTCTGTTTTAGTTTCATTTTATGTCATTTTATTCACTGAACTGGCATCTTGATTTAAGTGTGTTAAAATAGAGAAAATCTGATTTACAAGCCAGTTATTGTTTCTTTTTAGGGTTTTGTGGAAAGATGCAGCTAAGAAAGTCTGTGAATGCTTTGGGAGCTTAAATGTGCACTTGTTTTTATTAAATGTTGTGATTGTTAATAACAGTTTGGATTTGATTTACACCTAATTTAATTTAAAACTCATTGACGTGGGAGCTAGTTTCTGTTTATTTACCAGTTTGCCTTTGTTTCAATGCTTGATGTCATTTTCTATTCGAGAGCAGCTCAACGGCTGGATGGACAGCATATAAAAAATGTGACAAATAAATGTCTCAGGAACTGAACTGTGGTTCTGATTATTGAGATTGTGGCTACCCCTTGTGGAGGATATTATCTTGTCCAGAACCTATAATGTGTTCGTTTTAAGACAAATGTTGTACAGCAGTGAGCCAACAAGCATTAATACCCTGCATGTATTAGTTTAGTGACAGCAGATCTGTATGTAAACAGATTAATTTATTTTTAATGTCAAAAATCTGCTGATATTCTGCTGCAGGACATGCCAAGACAAACTATATTAAATTACAAATTCCAACACCTTTTCTATGATCATACAGGTTACCTAACCCACTTCTTTCTACTAATTAACATTTTTTTTATTTTAAAACATCATACAGCCATAAATACTAACATTTAACATAACACATTTACTTAATTCGACTTGTTTTGTTGGAGTTCCTTTTAAGGATTTTTTTATTAACTCAGAACAAAATTCAGTGAATATTAAAAAAAGGAAAACAGTAAAAATAAACATATAATTTCTAAAATTATTTGCATCAAAATACCAATAAAATCACTATATAAATGATAAGACATGCAAACAAATCTGATGCTTTGGGTGTGTAACGTTGTTAGTATTTATCATGTTTATATTCTCTTAAATTCGTCAGATTTTCCTGTTAGCTCCGATACAAATTCCTGCCCTTCGTTCATGCCATGTCTTGTTGTGCTGCCTGGGATTCCTGGGTCATTAGTTATCAAAACTTTTGATTCTCATCTAACTGCCTGCATTTAGGACCACACAACTAATGAGGCTGTAAGAAAGAACATTTATATTATATATATAGCATAAAGACTGAAAATGTAAACTTTCACTGTGGGAGGTAGCGTTTTTAAATTCTGCTCTCAGTAATGTGGGTGTTTGACAAGGATCACCAACATCAATCTCAGGGTTTAAGTGACAAACGTTTTGAGAAATCCAATGACAAATGTCAGCTTTAAACTTTGTGGTAGACAAATCAACACTAAATCTTTTTGGATCCCTGGAACCTTTCTTCAAGTATTCCACTTTTTTCTGTCCACACAGCAACAACTATTTTGTCTGTATTAGCTTCTACTTTTAATTTTTTCCAGACATTACAAGCATCTGCAGTGGCTGGTCCAGACTAAGTAGACATTAGGTGATTTTTTTATCCTATTAACAGTCAAAATTACTGTTTTTAATATTGATCTAAAAGCAATAGACTTGGAGAGCAACCTTGAGGATACATCTGATACAAATATAACTGTGACAATTTAGATATTTTTTGAGTTCTTTTGTTTGGGGTTTTATTATTTTATTTTGTCTTGTGTTTCTATACTTTTATTGTTCTGTGTCTCCTATCATTATTCACCTGACCTCAGCTCAGTCATCAGCCCACCACACCCATCTGCACCTGTCCCTCGTTTGTAATCAGTCACCTGTGTCCACTTCTCAATTTTGTTTTTGTTATTTTAAGTAATTTTGATTTTATTTTTAAAATTGAGCTAACTTAGTTTGTCTACATTTGGGTCCAAATCCTCTCTCCTCAAAAATACATGACATAAAACAGGATTTCTACTTGTGTACCATTGGTTTGTTTGCTGTTTTGCTACCACAGTATTCTTGTGTGCAATACAATTACAACCAGAAGAAAATCCAAGACTGTAGTGTATATTATATTGAGAACTGCACAACCATCTATTGATGCAAATTTACTTCATGTCCCTGTTTTAGTCACATTATTAGCATGACATCTCTGTAAAAAATAAGACATACATACAAGACACTCAGGAAAAAAAGACAGAACTGCTGCAGTTATTTCAGATTAATTTATAAAATATTTCACTGGAGACACAGTTCATTCTTCTACAACACAATGCTTGTGCGCTTCACACACAAATAAGCCCTCTAGGTTTTAACAGCCTGACCATGAAATTAAACGACTTGGGAAAACTTTGGCATAGTTGAGTGACAAGACTTGGTGAAAAAAAAGGACAAAATGTGAAAACCAGAGAAGGATATTTAAATCTGTCGCTGATGCCCGAGGGCCTCGTTTTCACAGTTTGCAAACAGCCAAGGTGGGAAGTAAATGAAACAGGAAAATTAGCTGGCTGTGTTGAAAAGTCCTGATGATTTCAAAAACATTAAAATATAGCCTGAAATAAGTTTTCAACCTTAATATAAATACCTAGAATGAAAAACAGCAAGATGCAAGTTAATATTAAAAACAGGTTTCCAATTATTCTGAACGTTCAGCTGAATGTGACAAAACCACATAACTATAGTCTGATGTATTATTACATGTGTAAGGTTTACTTGTCACGAATATGCACAGAATATCTTGATATAGTATATGAATATCAATGCTGATTTCAGTACAACTGTTTTACTGATCTCACATCAGCCACAAGTGTTTACAATATTTTAGAAGGCGATACTTTCAGGCAGACTCCGGCGAATAACAGTATAAGCCATTAAAAAAAGAAATCACTTCAGCTTATCTTACAAATAATACTCTTCTTAAGAGTTCCGGCCACATGTTGCACAGCTCATGTTTTAATATCTAAAGCCATTTGAATATGTATTGCTGCCCAGATCTGGTCCCAAGGAGACAGATAAAGAGACACGAGATGACTGGATTGTCAGCAAGCGTCGCAGAGGAAAGACAACAAGCTGCTGGAAGTTTACTTGGCCTGGAGAGAAGTGGGACAAAAGCAGCAACATTGGCTCAGACAGTTAGATAATTAACCGAACGCGTTGCTAGAACATGCAATTCACTGAAGTGACATAAATGCTAAAATAGTCAGCAGAAACTTACGTTCGACTATGAGTTTTCCTCAACTTTTGATGGAGCTCACCACTGCACACTGAGATCTGCCAAGTGTTCATTTTTGTCCTAATGGATCAAAAAGAGGGGAAAAAAAAAACCCAAGTGAGAAGACCAAAGCCAAATAAAAATCTGACCTGACACAGTTGATCACATAGGTCTGTTTCACAGCAGACATTTTGACTCAAAAGAGTTGGAAAAAGGACAGGTGTATTAACGAGGGCTGCATTCCATTTAGAAGAATTTCGGCTCGTTAATTTTCATGGACATTCCTACAGAACAGCCTGCGCAGCTGCAGAAGTGGAATGCAGGTCTCGTTAATTTGCTTCCCCTACTCTTTCAAGTCCAAATGTCTGCTGCAACGTAGGCATATTGCTTTTTGAGATTGTTAAAGTACACTTTAAATGATCATGTTTGGCATAAACACTAAAATCAGTTAGGATCTCTTGTAGTATTTGAAATATCTTCATTGGACAAAAAAAGGAAACAAATGTTAGATCGATGAACAGTAACTTTTTTTTTTTTTTTTTTACCAGTAAGCTTATTAACTGATTAGATTGACAAGATAATGGCTAATCTGAATGGACTAAGTTCAAAGCGGAATGATGGCATCATAAAAATAACTCCAGGATAAAAAATATTCATGGCAGTTCATGTAAGTGCTGTTTTATAAATCTTTACATGGTTAGGAAGTGCCTCAGGCTAACACTGAAAGTGCTAACAGCTAGCTGCTGCTACTTGAGCTTGGAAATAATAATAGATAGTTATGTAAATAACCACATAATGCAAGTTAAATGTAAGTGTAAGTGTAATGTAGTGTTTGCATTCTGTTTCCTCAAACTGAGGCTGATCTAAGAGCTATCTACAACAGGTAAGATATTATTTGTCCATAGACTCCCCCCCACCCTTTTACCGTAAAGCAGCCTAACGCCTTGTAAAGTAGCCGTTAGGTGGCTCCGTGCTGACCTCTGTCATGACGGGCAGGTTATCACGAGGAAGGAACCACATTGCCTTGATTTGTCTCTGCTGGAGTTTCCTCAACAACCTCTTCACCTTGCGATCTCTGGGGTCTGCACATTTCACTGCCTTCTTTGTGTAAAGGCTATGAAAAGACAACAAACATGTTTTTTACTCGGCACAGGATGGAATTTAAGAGCCTGTTGGGGGAAAATGACAGGTGTTTTGAAGGTGTTGCATTACAAATACGTCTCTCGTTTGCTGTGCAGTGCAAGAATATATTGTAAATATAAAAATAAACTACGATAAAACCTGACTAAAGAAGAAGATCCAAAATAGTTTACATGTAGTGAAGAAGAATTCAATGTTTGTCTGAGCTGGATCATGTGAAAAAGGTCTTAAATCCCTTGCTACATCAGATTTCTCAGAGCTGCTGGAAACAATAGAGATCACAATGCAGTTTACTTAACTAAACCCTGCTGTTCTGACTGACTGCTAATGCCGGCTTCAGCTGGCTTGCAAGGTAGTTTCAGTTGGCGTGTTATTCCCACATATTTCCTTCCCTTCTTTCCTGGCAATTACAGTCCAAGCCCTGCATTAACAACTTGACCTGGAAAGATGACAATGCCTCTGAGCCCTGCTCTTGCCCTCCACTAACAAGAGGCATATTTTCCATCCCTGCAAAATGCTCTTAAGCTCCAGGAGTGGATAGTTGAAATACTTGCATGATGGCTTTTATACTGCAGTCTGGCCCCTCAGTCTGCACCTCAAACCGCAACACGTCCTTGGTACGCACCTTGCCCTGGGAGTACAACATGCAGCACTGGACACTCTGCATCTGCACGCCATTAGCTGGAAAACAAACAAAAACAGAAAGTGTCAGAAGGTGTCACAATCTTGGAATTATTCTGGGTTATTACTTCCTACCTCATGTGTGACTAACATGTTTTAGCTCAACTTTAAAGGAACGTGTCAGATTGAAAAAGCCACTAAAAAGTTTTTAACGATATTGTGCATCACCAGAAATAACCTTGACAAACATTTTATATTCATATTATTGCAGGGCGCCATTATTTCTGGAGGCTTTCCGTCTTGCAGATTTTGCACATATTTTTGTGTGCATGTGTGATACACATAAAAATGGGAATGTCACATCAATTACAGTGTTAAGAAACATACTAGCATGCCTGTGAAATGAGAGGAAGTGAGACGACAAGAGGAGGAGTGCGTGTTTGTGTGGAGGCTTTGCCATGATGTCGCCTCATTCAAAGCCAACGTGTAAACAAATTTCAGGGAGATCTGAAGCAATGAGAAATGAGAGCTCTAAGACGGCTCAAACGGAGCTGCCTTGTTGTGCCATGGATGATGCAGAACCATCCATGCTGTCACTATGAACAGACTGACACAGTTCCTGTCTCTCTGCATGAGTGTGGTGCGATTTCAGATGCTTGTCCTCCTGCTTTCTGCCCCTCTGTTTACATCCGTGCCTCCATCCCTGCTGCTGCTGCTATTCCTCTTTCCCTCTTCTTTCCTTTTCCACCTTCGCCATGGCTCCTTTTGCGACACTGTCCAACTGCAGGGTGCATGCAATCCATGCAAGACACACACACAGATATTCAAAGAATAGCTGTGCCCTACCTTCCACAGATGCCAGGAAGACAGCAGTGAGACAGAGAACAGTCAACATCTGCAGGATGAACATGATGGCACTGGCAGGGACGAGAGGATGATCCACTCTGTCACCTCTCTCTCTATATGGCTGCCTCTCGTAGATTACTCCCTCCCTCTCTTTATACCTCCCTGCCCATCTCTCACTCACTTCCACCACCTCTCTTTTTCTGTCTTACCGTCCTTCCCTCCCACCCTCTGTTTATCCATCCTCAGTCATTCTCACGCTCAACTCTCTTCCTCCTCCCTCGTTCTTTTTCTTCTTACACATTCATCTCACCTCTCCCTGGTTTCTCCCTGCTTGTGTTCTCGCTCAGGATGCCAAGCTCCATTTGTTTCATTTAAATTCCTCTTTCCTCCTCTAGTGCATTTTTTCCTGTCAGGACAGAGATCCAAAGGGAGATATGGGGAAATAACAACCTGGAGGCATCCACATTAATTCTAATGACCGGTTTAGTTCTTTGGAAATCAAATATGAGTTTTTGTTTTTATGCCACAAACACAAAAATAATGTTGCACAGTAGTTATAAGTGTGTCTGACATGTGCATCTATTTTTGAAGCAGGATTATAAATCATCCTAATGTGGTTTGAAAAGTCATTCTTTCTGACATAAGAAACACAACATTTACAACTTTATTAGTTTGATGAAGAGGGAAATTTCCATTAATTAAACTGAATCCTGTCATTTTTACATCAACGTTCCCCACAGCTTCATACTGATGATACTTTGTAGATTTGGAAAGCAAGTCAAGTGAAATGTAATGGAAATAATGCAAGTTTTCCTATCACAAAATCTCAAAACTCCCCAGAAATCATTAGACATACATCTACAATGGGTTAATTTTCAGAATGAACCTTATTCAAGGTGGCTACCACAGCTAAATAACCTTAGCAAACACAAACATGGCTGCATGTCTGTTAATTTTACAGTTATTGAGCTAAAATTTGCTTTTGGTAGTACCTGAGAGTCACCCCTAATGCATAATCTGAGTGCTAAAAAGAGAGCTTTGTTTAAAACTTTGGCCTGCAAAGTGGCAAGCATTAATTCAAGTAATGTTACTTTATGTAAAGGAAAATAAAATTAATCAGATATTTTCTTTTTATTGTGTATCATTTATTCAAATATCAAAGCAAATGTCTTTTCGTACCAACTTTGTTTTAGGTGCAAAACCAAATATCCATAGCTGATAGCTAATCTCAGTTAGCTTTCAGCAAACTTCGAACATCATTATGGCAGCTAGAACAAAGTCATAGTTCCCAGGTTTTATGTTTAGGTTTTGACTTAATCTTTTGATATATTGATTTTTCATCTTTGTGTTTCAATGTCACTCTGTTTCTGTTCCTTTATCTCCTTCCTTTGGCCTTCTGCTGTCTGTCTCCACACACACCTTCAACCAATTTGTTAATGAATACACCTGCGCTTCATTTAGCCTCTCTCTTCCTCAGTACACAGGTGAGATTCCTTCGGTCATTGTTCTGTTGGTTTACCATTGTTGTGTGTTAACCTAATCAGTTTCTGGGCTTTGCTTTTCTCCCTGTGCTTGTGACTTTTGAAATACCTGCCAATGCAATTGCTGCTGGGTTTTGTTGTTGTTTGTGTTTACCTGCCTGCCTTTGACCTTCCAGTTCCAGTCCAAAGGTTCGTCCTTTGCTACCACTGATAGTGCCAATATTTTTAAAATTATTATTCAGTTCAGCATTACGGAATAGTGTGGCTTATTGTGAAGCACTTGTGTTTGGCTCCTTCTCCCTTGAATAATTTCACTAAACTCTGTAAGATCTGTAACCAGGGGTTGCTATAAAATCCCCTTTTCAGTCAGTCAGCTTTCTTTTATTAAACAGCTTATGCCTGAAACACTGTACCAACAGAACTAAAGAACAGTTTATCCAACTAATTGTTTTTTCTAAATCCACAAAACAGTGGTTTACTTAATTAAATGTGCCAGTGCATAAGCACTGAAGCACCCTTGTTGTTGTGCATTTTTGGAATGAAGCATGAAAGTTATACTTCAAAACATGCGTCTTATTCAGGAATAATGTGCTATGACCTCGTCACTCAGCTTTAGCATTTCTTTTTATCTTGGTTTTCTTTACCTCTCATACAGTTCATATATCAGAATAGGCATACATGATGAACTGAAGTACTCTCTTGAATAATTAACAAATTAACTGTAAAAAAATACAGCCACTGTAGTTTATTATAGGCATGCAACAGTAAAGCTCATTTCAGGGCATTTTATCTGTGCACACAAACCTGGCTAACTAAGTTTCAGCTGAAAAAGTTGATTATCTTAAACCGAGGCTTAAAGGCATCTAAACTTGTTTCTTCACCACCATCTCTGCTGGAGAAAATTCCCTACCAATTTTGTTTTTGGCTCATTTAATATTATTGACAGCTGACAAATCCAAGCTTGCTATAAAGGCATGTGTTTCATATGTACAAAGACAAAGATTACAAATGTCTGCTCTAATAACTAACATTATCATGAAAGCTTACAATGTTGGCTTCTCTAACTGCCTTTGTTGTTTATATCATAAATATTAAAGTCTGGCAGCAGGATTAAACCAATTTGGCCACTTTTAGCTGAATCCAGCCAAAAAAAGAATTGTGTTTGTTTTTCAAGCTTGGCTCAAAATACCGCACTAATGTCATCAAGTCATTATAACATATTTTAACAATAAACTTATACAGATGTTGTTCATGTTGTTGCTTTTTCTAAATATGTCCCTACCATCACTCTACAGCCTCTCCTTTTTCTGTGCATAAATCACAATAAAACTTTACTTAGAAAATTGAACACAAGAATGAGCTGGTGGCGCAATGTGCAAAGTAAAGCATCAGTTACACAGGTTCAAACAGAAAACAACATCAGGACCTGATTATGTGACATAAAGCAGGACAAAAGATGCAGCCCTGCATCTGTTTCACAGACTGTGATCCAACTCTGCAGTAGAGAGAAATGATAGATGCAGATTGCAAAAACCAATTGTGAAGCGTCAAAAACATTCAATTAAAAGCCTGATTATAGATGCGCAAAGGTTGCCACATTACAGTGTTGATCTGCTTGATATGTTTGGATAATAAAGAACCGTAAACCTTATTTTACATTAACAAGAATATGAGAATAATTCTCTTGCATATTACTTTTGCATATTTAATGCAATATTACACACTCAACACCAGAGAGTAAATTGGTCATGTCACTCTTAAAAGAGTCAGAAAATGTTTTTCCTCATGATGAGAAGCACATTTTGTTCACCTTGGAACATCTTGTCACATTTAATTCTAATATGAGGCTGCAATTGGACGCAGATTTTTATCCTCCCCCAGATCTTTCATGTTGGACTGACACAGAAAACTAACATTTCAAGTTTGTTTTAGATGAATAAAAAGCTTTTACTGCTATATTTGCCCATTTACCAGCGTATACATCCCAAGACAAACTTTGCATGGGTATGTAACATGAACTTTGTCAAATACTTTTTTATTTCAATTTGTCTTTATTTTGACTGATAAAAGAAGACGTTTCTAATGAAACTGTTGGTTTCACCAACATTAGGCTTTGAGCATCTCATTTCTCTAAATGAATTGTTCAAAAAAAAAAGAATGAATGTCAATTGCTTTGGCTCTGGCAGCACTGATGTAGAGCTATTAGTCACCTGTCATGTAGAGAAATAAAAACTAATTCTGGACATGTGATGAGTGGTTGAGTTAGAACAAAATACAAGCCTGTCCAAGTTCATCTTGTTCAAAAGATCCCAACATCTTATCTCTGTCTTCATCAAGCTCTCTTTTGGAAATGGGATTAATCTCAGAATAATCAACAGCAACATTCTTTTTAATTATATAAGACTTTTGTTTTTGTTGTTTTCCTTGACACTGCAGTAACACACCTGACTAAAGATGTAAAATGTCTTTGTGGCACTAAAGAAAAAAAAAACCAGACAACCAGGCAACACTATGTCCCTTATGGAATTCTAGGCATGAAAATATGCAGTCTGTACTCTGAGGGGTGAGGCTGGAGTAAAAATGTGTGCTGTTATGTGTTATATGTGTGTGTGTGTGTGATGGGGTGTGGGATTAACTGTTCAAGAATTTGAAAAAAAAAAAAATCTGACTGGAATTTTAGCTACAACAACATATCTTTCACAGAGCCAGATATATTTTGTTTGCATCTTTGCAGTGGTTAAATCCTCTCTCTGCCAACAGGTAAAGGAAATCACAAATTAACACCACATCGGGGCTGATGGGAAAGCCATGCAGCGTGCTCCTGTCAGAGCTGGAGATGTGAGGAGGAATGTTGCTCTTAATGTACCTGAAAGGGATTTCCGAGGGACACGACGCAGGGGGCAAATAGCTGACATAAAATAGACAAAAAGCTCCTTGGAATGCAGGAAGAGACCAGACCAGCAGCCTACACAGAACATTACTGTTGCCCATCGCCATGAAAGGATGTCTAATCAAATAGCATGTTTACATTACAGATTCGACAGCAACGTGAACGTCTAATGGCTCTTTTTAATGCTCTGGTTCAGCTCAGTAGCTACCTCTGCTGCTATGGAGAAGCAACAGCTCCATCCCCCAGATCCATCTTTGCACCACGAAGCTGAAAGATGGTGCAACTAACTTTTCATTTCCATTTGCACATAAGTGGCAGATACAGACAGGGCGGCTACAAAAGTTAATATAAAGCATCGAAAGACGTCTCTATATTTCTAAGCATGTGTTGAAAATTCATTTAACAAAAACTGAAAGATTTTGAGTACATCAATCTTAAAAAAAAAGCTAGTATAGACCATGCAAAACTAAAGATGTACTGCAAAAATCCCAATATATGTTTTTAAAAAATCACAAATTGTAGTTATTTAGGATATTTATTGAGTAATTTATTGGTAAGGTGCACAAAATGTTTATGCAGATGTTAACGATTTATGTGGTACAGGTATCGATACATTTTAGGTTTATGTTGTTTGGTTTGGTTTAGGCATCAGAAAAGAGTTGAGAGTATTTTACAGGAACACTGGCATCATTTCATTTTTTTCCCCCCTCATTAGTTTCTTAAGAGGAGAAATCATAGTTTAGACAACAGAACCATGCAGAGTATGTTTTGGAACTAAACTATTTGGTTAAGTATTAAAAAACATTGTGGTTCAAGCTGAAATACACTCTTATACACGTTATTCTTTGGTTGCCTTCAAGTGTGCATAAGCTTATGATTAGGAGATGGATCATGTGTGCAACTCTTAATAAGATGGATGTTTATTTAATATACAGTATATGAAGCACTTTATTAATACAAAGGAGAACCATGATTCCAAAGCATCATGAATCTCCAGATTTGTGGTCCATGTTTTTTGTCCTACAAGTATTTTCACATGAGATTCCCCTGATGGAATGTCTCTGTTGACTGTGGAAATAAAACAATGTCCAGTCTTTTGGTAAGTGATTATATTTTATTAGAAAAGAGTACTTTGTGTTCCCCTGAGCCAGTCAAGCATTCCTCTGCAGGGAGTTGACTGGCGCTCTCCTGGAAATAAACAACCGAATGCTTCTCACAGGTCTGCTTCATTATCCCCCGAAACACTAAACCCCGAAAATCACCTGAAAAACACTCAAGCATTTATTTAAAAAATCCTCTCTAGAAAAACTTTAGGGGTTTTGACTGAGTCCAGACTGTGAAACCGGAGAGTCTGGATGTGTTTAACAAATGCTTCCAGGAAGAACAACACACACCTCAGGTCTAGAGAGACTCTGATACATTCCTGCAGGAATGGGATTTTCTCAGAGTCACGATGTTGAATGAGGAATCTGAACCCCATCGTTTCAACAAGGGCTCGTAGGACACTGTGTGCATGTCAAAAACAAGACAAAAAGAAGAAAATCAAAACCACATTTCATAACTTTTTAGTATATGCTTCACATGAAAATAAATCACGCTTTTTATATCTTAAAAGCTGATCTCTTAGCTCCAAAACAGAGGCCAAATATTCTGTCCATGTCAGCTTATTACAAGTTTATATCCATATGTACCAGCAAGAAATCAGAGCAATGAGAAAAAAAAACAAAAAAAGCAATGTGGAAAAAGAAAGTGCACACTCTTAATTCTAAGGTTTCACTTTTCTAGACAAGATAACAAGATTGTAACTCAGATATGAGTCAAACATGAAGCCGTCTGGCTGACAGCTGAGGTTTGTCCAAAACTGGGCCGTGCAACTGGACACATAAAAAAATCCATAAAAAGCAGGAATTTTCTTATAAATCGAGACAATACAATTCAAACAATGTGACAGGAGCACAAACCTCAATGAACTCAAGGTTATAAAGAACAGTGGGGCAAAATTTCTCCATGGTTTAGGAGACTAAGAAAGTTTAAAAAAAAAAAGATGATTATGTCAAGTTGATTCTGCTAAAAGGTTATTCTATAAGCTCAATCACAAAATGGAGTTTACTACACAATAAAAACGCACTCAGGATTTTTTTTAAATAAGTGTGTTATTTAGCAAAACTTGTAATAACCTCATTTTAAGAGCTGATATCTTAGTTTTCTTTTATGTCCTCTTACATAAAACTTCAGAATAACAGCATTTTGATTTTACGAGAACATGTATCAGTTTGTTGTGTTTTTTTTTACATTGATTAGACGTTTTGAAACTTACAGCATTAGAGTGAAAAGAAACAGATTTTCTGAACACTTTCATTATGAGAAACTTTGCTGGGAACTTCAATGTAAAGCTTATCTCAGTATCTTTAGTATGAAAATGAAATGATTTAAATGTGTTAGTGGGGCGTTACTCCGGAACATCTGAAGATATCCCTGAATCGGTATTTCAAGACGGCAGCTGGGAGTTTTGGCGCAGATTATTGAGAATTATCTCTGTGACCTTTGCAAGTTTCCCCACTCAGTGTTTACTTTATTCATCAGACCACATGACAAGCAGCTCCATCATTTCTAAGGTCAGGCAATAAATATAATCAGGTTGGAGTTAATTCATCTTGACCACTGTGACAAGCAAGAAACCTTTTTTTAGATCTATCAGGTCAACAAAAACTAGAAAGATGGAAAAAGACGAAGCTGTAGACACTATGGGCTCTGTACAGTTTGGGCTATTAAAGTTATTATTCACATATGAATGATGCACAGATTCAAATCTGACAAAAGAAATGTTGTTTAAGACATAAATTTATTTCATTGTACAGCAGTGTCACACAACTATTTACAAAACCATGTACACAATATCATAAAGGAAGTTAAGAGACATCTTGAAGATCAATTGTATAAAAACATTAATAAACATCCAATCTGTGAATTTGAAATAGAAAAGAAGAAAGAAGCAGGAAGTTTCTGTGGCTCTACAGAAACGCCTCTTGGATGATTGGAGATGTGAAATTTTCGAGCGGTCTTGTAAAAAGCCTTCAATCTAGCGTGCCTGTGGATAAAAAAAAAACTATTTAGTGCAACATGATCGCTCAATGACATCTATCTGCAGGAGAATGAATGTTATTTTTGTGCATCATGGGGATAATCTTGTTCAACTTTGAGCTGAAAATTGGTCACGCTGAAATGGAAACGATTAGGAGCGACTTACCTTCAAGAAACGCAAACTCATCTATGGCCTCTATTGCATTGTCTGTGGAGAAAAACAGCAGCATTAAACATTTTCACCATCGCTCCATATGGATTGCTGCTTGCAAAAAAATCTTCAACACTGAAAACTAATAACCCAGGCAACATAGCTCCAAGGGGTTACGGGGGCACTCAAACCCCTCCGCCACGTTAAGGTGGCGATAGGTTTTCCTGGGATGTCCCACTGGGAAGAGACCTTGGGGCAGACCCGGAACTCCATGGAGGGATTATGTATCCTCTCTGGCCTGGGAATGCCTTGGGATCCTCCAGGAGGAGCTGGAGCGTGTTGCTGGGTAGAGGGAGGTCTGGGTTTCTCTCCTGGACCTGCTGCCTCCGCGACCCGACACCGGATAAGAAGTAGAAGATGGATGGATCTTTCTGCACTTACCCAAGTCTTTTCTTTGCAAGGTTTTCCTCTTCCCTTGCTGGGCGTACACCAGAGCGTCTTTGGCAATCATCTCAACAAACAACTCCTGGATGCAAACAAACACATGATCACAAAGTGGCTTAATACAGAAAGAAAAAAACGCACACACACAGTAGCTGATTTTTGTAGGTCACAACTGGTAGAGTTAGTTCTAAATTTGGATGAAAATGATGTCACACAGCAACAACACTAAAATAGATAACATATTAAAAACTAAGACGCTTTTATTATCAAGTTGTGACAAAAGTAGGAGACAAGAAGTGATGCTCTGCCTGGCTTCAAAGGGGATTTTTATTCATTTTACCGTGGCTTTAGCGATGATGAACACTGACTCCTGGCTGGCGAGTGACACGTCCGGGTCCGTCTTCATCAGGGCTTTGATGCGGGCCAGCGGGAGTTTGGACAGCCGGCTGTGGGACACGGAGGCTGCGGCGGCGGGGCCTGTGTGATGCTGGCTCCGCTCCTCCGCCTCGACGCCGCGGCTCTCCTCCTCGCTCCCACACTGCTCAGAGTCGTGCTCCGTGGAGGGGACAGGCGTTGCTACCGCTGCTGACATTCTCTGATAGCTCACAAAAGGTGGTGCAGGTTTAACAAAAAACAAAACAAAACAAACAACACCACTCAAATTTCCTGCATGTTACATGACACACATGACAACATAAGTAGCAGCGCGCTAGCATGTGCTTCCGCCTTGTTGGTGGAGCGGCCTGCGCTGATTGGTCAGCTCGCTCAGACCCCGCCAATAGATGCTCGACGGTGATTGGACAGTTGTAACCTCTGGGTTTGCCATTGGCTAAACTTATTGTCACTCAAAGCACATTGCCGCCTTGAAGGGTTCTGTGGAGCCTGAAAATTATGCTGGCGTTGGATGGAGATGGTGACTTAGTTTGGGTTTGTAAACACCTCAGAGGTAAAAATGTTGTAACTTTTATTAAACTTTGGAATAAATAAGCACAATTAACTCATAATTGGTCCACTGGAGGGCACTAAAATAAGCAAAAGATAATAATTTAAAACGACAACTGTATATGTTATTGTATGTAATGGCAGATGTTACGTCGAGACCGGTTCCCCCATCAGATACGGTCATTTTGTTTTGTTTTTACTGGCAACAGTGAAACATTTGCTTATATCTTACCTTTTCTGTGATCACCACCAACTCCTGAGGAAAGTGGATGCAATGCTGTAGTGACCTGATTGGTGCCATCTACAGGTGTGCTTCAGCCAACACCAGTAACTTCATTTTATTTTATTTTTTCCATCCTGTTGGACAAAGAGCTAACAGGTAAAATAATAATTAAATAATCTACAAATAACCTGAACTACCCCTTTAGGTGTAAGTGGGAAAAGTAACAATCTGGTGAAAAGGTATTATGATATAATAAAAGCATCATAGAAGTTTAAGTGAAAACTATTTTATTGATTTTTTACACTGCTTTTCCATCAAATTGTCAGCCTGATTACACTGAAACACGGACTGTTTTGCAACACAGATCACTCCTGCTAATGTACCAAGAACCAGCACAATCTTCAGAAAAAAATGACCACAGGCTTCCATGTAAATAACCATTTTAATGCAAAAATGACAGCAGAGGAAAGGTTAATAAAATATTTGCACTGAGTGCTATGAAATATGTGAGACTGTTGTTGTTTAGTTATGTAAAAAAAAATCTGCTCTGACAAGGCTTTTAGCTTGATCAAAGAATTTCTCCCTTTGTCTCCAAATGGAGATGATTAAGACTTCTGCCTGGGTCAGCAAACATCCTGATTACTGACAGCAGCTCCACAGACATGCAATCAGAAGACCTGCTCTTTGAAGTCAAAGAGATCAGACTGATAATCGTATTGAATCACGCCCAACTTTTAAACTTGCTGTTTAACTCACTGATGTTAAAAAATAAGCAGCTGTGTTTTGAAGTCTCCAAAGACTGACATGTAAAAAAAAATATTTTTCAAGCTGTTTTAATAAAGGTAAGCTATTCTAATATCTCCAGCAACAAATAGCTAACATGTGCATAAGGGCTTTAGTCTTTGAAAGTATGTTTTCAGCATTTTTATGAGGTCAGTTTGTGCCAGAGTACATGATGAGCAGTCTGCTAATACACTATTAATAGGATTGTGGGGAGTGATTTAGTCCTCCGAAGCTCACATGTTTGGTCACAGTCAGGTGTTAAAGCCTCGTGGACAGTCATGAAGGACCCACAGCTCACAGGTAAAATCATCTCTTCTAAATTTATATTTTTAATGCATCACAGTTGCCATTTTAGTACCTTTTTTTTCCAAATATTGGGATATGTTTGTAGTGTTTCAAATATCTTTCGCCGTATTTCTTCATAGTACACGCTTTGTCCTTATAGTGCTTTAAAATACTTGTAGGACTGATTACGTTTTAGGATTTCTAAACATATTTTTAGTTACTTGGAAATAAAACAAAAGCCTATCTCATCATTTATACATTAACTGCCAGCGTCCATTAATGGCTTGTAATATGTTGAACATTAATTTACTGTAATGTGCTGCAAAAGTAGTTAAAAACTTCTTGTTAAATCTTATCTGAGAACAAAACAGGGCACAGCAACTGGGCTTATACATTTGTTATTTGGACATGACAATTGAGTCTATGTTGTTGGGTTTTTTTTTCAAGAAGGCAAAGCATCAAGTAATATGTATGGACAATTACAATAGTTGAGAAAAATATACACAGTATATATCATTGTTTTAACATTACTCTGGCCCATCTTGTGCCTTTAACAGCCTTTCTTGTTCAATTAGGGCCAAACGATCTGTCAATACTCTGACTTTGTTTTAGAAACTCTTTAAATTGTTCCATCAGTGTAACTAGCCTGTGTGGGCATTTCCCCAAAATAACCTTCTACCTCTGGAAGTGACCCACAAATACCCAGTCTAAGAGAAGCAAGTAATCCTTGTTGTCCTGGGAAGTTTGCCAAGCATCAGCTAAATTTACCCAACAGTAACCAGGAGGTGCCACAGTATCGCTACAGCTCATATCTGGAACAAAATTAACATCAGCAGATCTATTGTGTGTAGTGTTGTTTGTCTCACATTTAGTGCTTATAGTCTTTTTGAAATGATCAGATGTGCTGACAAGGGAACATCTGGTCTTGTTTCAGCATCTCTTTAATCAGCAGCTTCCTGTTAAAACAAAAGAAGCATTGTTCAGAGTTGGTGTGAAAGTCAAGAAACTGTCTTATTAAACAAAAATCAAACGCTTCAGCCAAAAGGGTTTTTTTTATTATCAGAAACAATGCATGATTTCAAGAATTGTGTCCAAGTAATATTCAGTTCCCAGAGTAGATCCTGGAAAGGTCAGGATCTTGTAATATTTTTTAATATTCAAAATGAAAACAATTGGGTTGAAAGTAATGTGATAAAATCTGTTTTTTTTTACTTTTATTTTTACTTTAAACATGAGTAATCTAGTTACAAAGCTAATATTGTATGTGCCAAATACAAGAAAAGCTTCTCCAGATAGATTAAAAAGCAGTTCAATAATTTATCTATAATTTTAAGTCAAACTAGCATAGTTTTCTTCGCAATATAAATAAATCAAGATAAATCAGTTTATAATTGCAGCCAATATTGCAGGAAGTGAATCATTTTATCCCGCAGACATCTAAAACATAAACTAAAGATAGAAAAATTCACTTAAAGGATGATGTAAAAGAAGGCAGGTGTTTTAGCTCACACATGACAGAATAAGATAACACTGAGGTTAGTCTCATTACCGATGTCCTGGAATACCATTGATGTTTCTGTCTGAGCACTGACTTCCAAACACTGCTGACTAACGTTTTGACTTCTTTCCTTGATTTTCAAGGCGTCAAACCACGTCTTTGGCCAAAGCAGAAACTGAGCCAAAAATCTGAAGACAGCTCACCAAATGTGGAAAAATCAGCATCAGCCCTCACTCCTGCTAACACCTGTGCCATCCCACGGCTGACCGAAGCAGAAAGACTGAAGCAAACCCCGTTTGAAAGGACTGTCTATGACATGGCTCACAATGAGAAGATAATAAATGAGCTGATGCTGGGCAGAAGGATTGGCTTTTATGAGCTGCGTGGAGAGATTGGTCATGGCAATTTCTCAACAGTAAAACTGGGGATCCACTCCTTGACAAAAGGTATAAAAACATCTTTATTCATGTGGTTTTAACTCTATCTTGTTTATCTGATATCCCCTTTTTGTCTAAGTTGGTTTACACTCTTTCAGAAACTTTAGTTAACTTAAAATTACAGGTTTGAGAAATTGAATCCTTAAACCAAATTAGCCTCCAAAAGTAACTGTTCTCCTCATGTTCCAGAAATCATTCCACCTTTTTTGTGTGTCTTAGTCTTCATGTCTGCTGTCTACCACATCAGATCTTTAAATCTGTGATTCGTCTGCTGTCACAGAGAGAGTCGCTGTAAAAATCGTGGACAAGCTGCGTCAGGATAAGAAGAGCCTGCCTTTTGCCTCCTCAGAGATCAGCTGCATGGAGAAGTTGAGCCACCCCAACATAGTGCGCCTTTACGAGGCGATGGAGACCAGCAGAAGGCTGTATGTGGTGATGGAGTATGGCAGCAGTGGGGACCTGTTCTCCCGGATCACCACCAGAGGGAAGCTCAATGACCTGGAAGCCAAGCTGGTCTTTGCACAAATCCTCTCTGCTGTTAAACACATGGTGAGACTCATTCAGTCTTCTTTCTTACTGCACAGAGTCTGTGCCACATGTGGTATGAATTCCTGGGGTATTTATTACCCCCAGGTTGTGAGCAAAAAACTTTAAAGTTTAAAGGCTTAGTCAGTGAGTGAGTTGAGCATGACTCACTTAAATTTTCACATGCAGAAGAAGATTTCTTGTCACAATTTGAATAGCAAATAATTAAGGAAGCTTGTGACAAAAATATATGGAGACAGAGGTTGAATTGGCAGACAGGGCTACATAATTTCAAATTTCCCATTAAACTCTGTTAGCATCTCTAATGTCAGTCAGCAAAAACCTAACATTATAAGGTCGAGGGAGGAGTAAGTAGATTTTGGGGTGGTTGTTCTGTTGGTTTAAACCTGCAAATTTGCCCCTTGGTGTCACTAAAAGTACTGGATGTTCATGCAGGAGAGCCAGCTTTAACTTCAGCTCAAGATTAAATGTCATTTTGTGAGGCCTTTTTTGTGTAGCTAATTTCTAATATGTTTTGAAATCAGAGTCACACAACTGGTTGAAGAAATAACAATTGGAAAAGATCCCGTTTTACTCATCGCAGAGACCAAAAAAGCCTGCCGTCTTTTCCAAATGTTATTTCTTCAACCATATGTCTTAGATAACTGACTAGCTCTTATGTAGCCGTTCAAGCAATTCCTCTATTGCACATTTTTACACAGCATCACTTTTGCATCAATTCTGCACAATGTGTGGGATTGTGCATATTTTTTCCACACATTGTGGACAACTTACGTGGATCGCAGGTCAGATTTTTACACAGAAATCATTGATGGAAGTGACTGTGATGGGGTGATGGAGCAAACCAGAAAACAGCATTCACCTCCAGTTCTCCTCATTTCATTCTGATTTGTTGCCAGTGGTCCAGTGGTCAGAGAGTATTCTCATATTGGACGATGAAAGCGTTGTGTTGAATATTGTGTTGGTTCAAGTTTGCAAGTTTGCCACCAGATGTCATTAAAAATCAAACACTTAAAGAGAAATTAGGCTGAGGAAAGAATTAGGCGGACATGGGATGCTGGTGTTCACAGCTAAGTCTTTAACCTTCAGGTTATCAAGGCTCCAAATACTCCCTCAGTTTGCTGTATCTTGTCTCCTTTTGGTGAGGTTAACACGTAGTTCATGTCAAACTCTTACTCAAAATTATCCCCTTTGTGTGTTTTTTCAGCATGACTGCAACATTGTCCACAGAGACCTTAAAGCTGAGAACATCTTCTACACCACGAGTTACTGCATCAAAGTTGGAGACTTCGGCTTCAGCACTAATTGTGGCCCGAATGAGCTGCTCACCAGTTTTTGTGGCTCTCCACCTTACGCTGCTCCTGAACTTTTTAGACAGAAAGGTTACATCGGACGGTACTCGGACATCTGGGCTTTAGGAATTCTTTTGTACTTTATGGTGACGGCGACTTTACCCTTCTTTGGAGAAAACATGGGGAGGCTGAAGCGCTGCATCCTGCAGGGGGCTTACAGCATCCCTGCTTATGTGCCTGACCTGTGTCAGCTAGTTATTAAGGGTATGCTGCGGATTGTGCCTGCTGACCGCTCCTTGATCTCACAGATTACAAACAGTACTTGGCTGAAGGGGATTGAGTACCCTCAACCATATGTCCTTTTGCCTCCATCTCCAGCCCACTTTGCTCAGGTCAACCAGCCTCTCAGTGTGGAAGAACAAGAAGTGAAGAACTTCATGTCCAGTTTAGGCATCGCAAAAGTCCATCTACAGAACAATCCCTGTTTAGACTGTAGAAGCCCGTTGACAGGGACCTACAGGATCCTCCTCCATCGGGCCCAGAAGAGGAGGTTAGTGGAGGCTGTCGGATATTCAGCACTTCACCCCGAGGACTATGAGAGTCTGAACAAGTGGTCTGAGGCATCTGTTGGCAAACATGTCCCCTCCACTGTCTGTGCCATATTGTAACATTAATGAACTTTAAATGACTTCCTAATAGGCACTTTGGACTCTCTTATAGTACATCAATATGTCACACGTGGATCAAAATGTCCCACACATGGAGGATGAAGTCTCTTAAGTAATAAGCTATGGCTTTCTATTCTGATTACAGCAAGCTTACTGACGCAGAACATGATCTCTGAATGGCTATTAGCGTCTTTCAATCCCTCTTAGTCAGAACATAAACCCCTCTGAGGTAATCCAGGACCATAGGTAATCCTAGTCAGGGAGACAATGAGAACATGTGTGATCTGACAGAAAAGTTTGATGAAATAAATAAAATAAAGGATCAAATAAAATGTAAAACCAGCCTGGTGTCATTTTGAAAATCTTGTTTTGGATTTAAAATGCAAGACTTGGCGCTAGAAATGCCTCCAGTAAATTAATGTCATAGAAATGGTTGCAAATGTATTTCCTGTGCATTTCCTCACAGTCACAGTAACATCTGGGGCACAGACAGTGTTTAAATTAAATTTAGTGACTGTCTGTATGATGAATATTGTGTTGATATTTATTTTTTGTTTCAAGGCAAAATCTTGATAAATGCTCACTGAGTCTGGTTTATACCCCCTTTTTAATAATAACTAAAGAAAGATTCATTTATCAAAAAGTATTTTGAAAGGTTGCGAAACTTGCTTTAGGATAGTGAATAAGTCCTCGGAAGATCAATGAAACTTGCGATTCCTCGGGCGTTTCTCAGGAAGAGATTTTGAAATGATTTCAAGCACTTTCGGTAAAACAACTGATGCTGAAATACGAAACACTATTGCATAGTACATTAAACATGTGTAGTTCTGAATTCTCCAGTTGATTGAAGATTTATTTTCTCCCGAATGTAAAGTCAGACTTTAAAAACTTTATCGTTCCTCCATTAAAACATCTCTTTTTACTTGTGATCTGCCTTTAGGGTTCACCGATGTTTCGGAATCAGGCATCAATCTTTACCTGTTATTATCACCTCCGTGTTTATTGCAAGTTCTGCCAGCGTTTGTATGCACCTGCTCTATTTTAACACCAACCTCAGTGACTTTATATTTCGCAATGAAACCTTGAACAATCCTCCAGTCTGCTGCCTGTTCGCACATGAATGTGTACGCATTGGGTTGAGCCAACACTCAGATGTTATCAGTGTTCAAATAAGTGCCAAGATGAGGTTCTGTGTTACTGTTTATTTAGGAAGCCTGTTCTTGCTCAATGTCACATCTGAGAAATCTGCAGAACTGTTACAGAAACGTTTAAACTTGGCGACAGTGCCATTAATAATGTTTTACGTGACACCAATGAAATGTTCAAGAGAAGATAGTATCTATCTGCAGCTCCTGTTGAAAAAAACATGCATGTGGGGCAAAGAAAGTAAGACAATTATGAGTAAGTAATATTGTTATTAAATGTTTAGGAGATAAATAAAACAGGAAAATGCAACCAAGTGTACAAATGTGAGATTATGATTTTGAAAAGTACCTTTTTTTGACCCAGTTATAGTCTACATGGCTGAAAGTTTTAAAATATGCTGAAAATGAAAAACTCAAGTCTTGTTCTTCGTTCTCTGCTTTTTTTCTCACTTTTTTTTAACACTTTGCTTTATCTGTATTTTTCCATTTGGGATCATCACGTTGAGCCAAGATATAAACTGCAAAAGTAGGCTTGTATCTGTCGGTAATTGTATTTGGCAGCGAAGGAGTAGCTTTGAGTTCTGGATGAATGACAAATCTTCTCAAATCTTAAAAAGACGGTTGCGCTGATTGTGAAATTTTGCTTTGCCATTTTTAGGCATCTTCCTTTTCTGTGAAGGAGAGTCAGATGGGATTGTAAAACATAGTGAAAGAAAATGCCAAAAGCATTAATCAGTATCGACATGCCAAACTCTTTATATCAAGTCATAAATTTCCTTGCAAAACTCAATTTGAAAAGAATTTATAGGACCTTTTAAAAATCGAAAGTAAACTTAAAATGCTTTTCTTTTAGGCATAAAGCTTTAAAAATCTGACATTTAGGAGTAAATTCTACAACAATCATGAGAATAAAGTAATTCCACTCTCTTCCAATTTCAGGGGTTTATTTATCAGGACATATTAAAAATAATTTGGTCTTTATCAGGTTCTAAAATTATTCAAATTTAACCTCAAGTGCAAACAAACACACAACTTATTCCATTATGTAATTATGTTTTAAGCAAAACTGAAGCCAAAATGGAGAAGCTGTGTGTGAAAAAAATGAACATCCATGTGATGCTGATTAAATACACTTGAATAACTCATCATCAGTAGGTGTCACCACTTCTATAAAAGCAGATGTTTTCACGTTTTACTGGTCTGGAGCATACGAGTGTGTATTACCAAAATGCAAAGGAGGAAAGACATCAACAATAACCTTAGAGAAGCAACCATTGCTGCCCATCAACTTAAGGAGGGTTATTAAACCATTTCTAAACAAGTCCTGGGACGTGGAAAATTATTGATAAGTAGCAAATATTTGCGTGGACATCCCAGAAAATCGACCCTGAGGTGAAATTGTGCAACAAAAGTTTAAAAAGGGCACTCTAAAGGCCTCAGTTAGCAGGTTAAATGTTAAAGTTCGTGACAGTACAATTGGTAAAACACTGAATGGGTTGTTTGACAGCGTTTTGGGAGAAAAGGTCCTCTCTTTAGAACTAATATGGCAGAATGACTTAGGTTTGCAAAGGTGCATCTGATTGAACCACAAGAACTCTGGAAAAATGCATTTTGGTCTTGTTTTGCAGCTGTAGGACCTGGACATCAAAGTGGGTCATGATGCAACGGGACATCGATCCCAAACACAGCAGCAAATCTACGACAGAACAGAAAAAAGTCAGGGTGGTGCAGTGGTCCAGTCAAAACTGAGACCTCAGTCTTATTGAAATGTTGTGATGGGACCATAAGTGAACCAATCTGTTTAATATACAATATAATAACTAGGGTGGCCAGGCTCAGCCTTAGAGATAAAGCAAGGAGCTCCGTCATCCGGGGGGACCTCACATCGAAAAAAGTTGGTTGAGGTGGTTTGTGGATCTGATTAGGATGTCTCCTGGACACCTCCCTTTGGAAGGTTTTCCGGGCATATCCCACTGAGAGGAGATTTCAGCACAGACCCAGAACTTGCTGGAGGGATTATGTTTCCTCTCTGGCCTGGAAACACCTTGGGATCCCCCAGGAGGAGCTGGAGAGCATCGCTGAGGAGAGGAACGTCTGTGTTCCTTTCCTGGACCTGTTGCCTCCATGACCTGACCATAAATAAGAGGTAGAAGATGGATGGATATAATAACTATAATAATATAAATTGTAATTTTGGAAGTAGTCTCATTAAAAGTGGACATTTAAACTATATGTGAACACTTAAGTGAAGCTATCATTATACTAAATTCTATTTCCAACAACAGACCCAGATAATACAGATGTGAGATGAATTATTTCTACATGAATTCATCAACAATCAAACCTAAAGTTTCCCATTAATCACACGCTGCTGTGTTGAATTCTTATAGAATAAATATGAATGTGTATTGGTTTTTAAACAGCCAACACAGCATCTGGAGCTGAGATCAATGATTTGAAACGAGTCACATAACTTTAATTAACAGAACTAAACATGAGATAACCACAATCAGTTCCTCATTGAAAAGTTTCATCTTCCTGTCGTTGTCCGAGCTGTTGTTTGCACATCGAGGATCTGAAGCAACATGACTGTTTGTACTAAGTTGTGTTCATTTGTGATAAATGTTTAGTTTTAGTCTGGTTCACTGTTCTGCATCAAAAGTCGTTCTGAACTCCCCTTCGTTTTCACCCTGTTACTCCATCACTGAGGTATGTGGCCTGAACTGAACCCATTTGAAGGCGAAACAGAAAAAAACCTAAGACTCATATTCCACATTTAATTTGTTGGATTTTCAGCATTAAACATCCGAAAGCATCTCTGAGTAAAATCAACAACTATCGGTGCACACTGAACTGTGAGTGCTGGCAAGGCAGTAGATGAATAAACAGGCAGGGTGCATATCTGAAGACTTACAGCAAGTTTCTCAAGAATTGATTATTTGTTAATCATGAACACATTGAGCAGTATGCAGAACATTACTGTCCATGGTTTTCAAGATGTAAGACAAATTGAATGTGTGTCTTTATACAGAATTAACTAGAATTTTACTCAAATGATTAACGAATAAAAAACTTAGCTAAAAGTTGTAGATGAACAAATGTTTGACTTTTGAATTTTGGCATTTTTGTTCTTCGTGTTTTGCTTCCAGCAAAGTCCAGGGAGGATTTTCAAAAACTGTATCCAGAGGAAAATAAACAAAACTGCTGATGAATCACCCACAGCCAAAAAAAAAAAAAAAAAATAGGGTCATTTTTTTTGAAAATCCTATTTTCTTATTATCCTGTTTTGGAAGTTTAATGAAAAGAATCATCTAAAGTTGATGTTTGTGAGATGTTCCCACACAAATGTTTTTGAATCTGAACTAAAACACTGAGATTAAACTTTTGTTTAGGCACTGTTTCAAAGGCAGATGAAATAGAAATTGGAGGACAAAAACGTTTCAGCTGCAACAATAAGGTTTACACAATGCAGCTCTTAACCCGTAGACTTTGCTGCTGGAGTACATTTCACAACGTATCCATCATGTTCCAGTAAATGAGTGACACCTTTGGTGGCTGCTGATTTATTTTTAAGTATCCAGATGTTCAAGAAGCTGAAATAATAATGGAGAAAAATGGGAAACCATAAAAGGCAAACCTCTTTAGATGCCCCTACAAGCACATTTTCACTGATCCCACTTTATTTTTGATAATATGATTACCAATCCTGGAGGAACTATTAGGATAATTCAAAAACTCAAATACCATCATGTGAAAATGTTCCTTCTCCAAAAGACCCGCATCCAAAATCATTAGTAAGCAATGATATGATCAGCAAAATGCACTCAAAGCATCGGAAGTAAAAAGTACTGCAACATGTCCTTTGTTAGTCTTTCATAAATATAAATGCTGGGTTATAACTATAAGATTAAATGTTGCCTGTAAGAAGAACAGCTTCAAAACAGATCCTGAGATTTGTTTTCTGCTTTGTTACGGTGGATTTTTCATCCATGACAGACAGGCTTAAAACAGTTTATTTAGATCAAGTAGCCAGATTCTCTCATCCCTGTAGGGAACACTTGATCCTCTAGTTTATTCAAACAATATGAACCAACTCGTGGAAACATCCAAATTTTACAAAATAATCAGGGTACGGTAACTGTAGTTGCAATAGATATAAAAGCATCTTGTTTCGCACTAGGGATCATAAAGTTATTAATGTGTGGCTCTTATTTAATTAGTAGAATAGATCCAGAGTATATTAGTAACCTTGCCTAAGTTCTTTAAAATTTTACCAGACTTTCTGGTAATCATGAAGTATTCTGAGAATTTTTTCCCCAGGCTCTCTGAAGGTTTAAAGGGTTTTGGGGGAAGAATCTGACTGCCAGTTCACTCATTTTCAGTCTACTTCTTGTACCTGAACATGACGGCGTATGATGCAATGTTGGTGTAAGGATTAAGAAAGTAGACATGTAGAGGACAAAAGAAGAAGTGTCAGTCTAAACAACAACAACAACAAACAAACAAAACAAAACAATTATTTTCAGCAGACAAACCGTATCTAAAAGTCTTTAGGAAATAGGACAAAAACCCAGCAAAGCCCTCAGAAGCATCATCCAGCTGATCGTCAGCAGTACAGCATGGTAGCTCTTCAGGAATCATCTTGCTGATACTAAAATGCCATTTTATGTGTCCAACTGTGTTATATTTGGTATTATTCATAGATTCAGCTAAAGAAACAACGTGTGCTTTTA
Organism: Kryptolebias marmoratus; assembly: GCF_001649575.2. Lineage (NCBI taxonomy): Eukaryota > Metazoa > Chordata > Actinopteri > Cyprinodontiformes > Rivulidae > Kryptolebias > Kryptolebias marmoratus. The sequence continues at coordinate 11,898,639 of NC_051453.1, read as the reverse complement.
AAGCAAGCTGCAGGTAATATTTGCACCTATCGAGTCGGTGGCTCAGGGGTTCGAGCTGTTCCCTCACAGTGAGAAGGTTACGGGTTCAGTTTCTGCCCGGGGCCTTTCTGCGTGGAGTCTGCATGTTCTCCCCGTGCATGTATGGGCCTTTTCTGGGTACTCAAGTTTCCTCCCTCTCACTAAAATCATGCAAGTTAGATTAACTGGTAACTCTAATTTTGCCCCAAGGTGTGAGGTATGCGTCCCTGTCATGGACCTGCGATCTGTCCAGGGTGTCCCTCTCCCACAGTGAGGGACACCCTGAACTGAAGGGTAATAAGCTGTGTGGTTATCTGTTGGTAACTACAAATGTGGTTCATCCCTTCAGTTTAGGAGGCTTTAACGTCCGAGGTTAACTGTCTTAATGGACTAAACAACAACAACAAAATCATTATAAAAATGGTCAAGTATGAGACAGAAAATGAATTAAAATGCAATCAAAGCCCAATTAAAAACCTTTGAAAGTCCCTCAGAAAGGCTGAAAAACTATTGATAAAAGATACTTTAAAAGAACACAAGTAACCTTTGGAAGCAAAACACAAATATTAGAATTAAGTTAAAGTTTTCTCTGTACCTTATTACATTCCGCCATTGATGTCCATCCATTAAGCTATACCATAGAATAACATTATCTTACGATAATTGCTTTCTTGTTCAAGTAATTGGTGTCATAAAGTTCTTACCTTTATTAATCATTGCTCAGATGGACCTGTGTTTATACAGAATATGAAGAAACGTCCTCATCACTTACATTAAAAACAAAGAAAGAAATCACTGCCAGCAAGTATTTGATAGTCATTTTAGGATGGATGTGAAAGGTTTAGAAGCTACTTTCTAATTCACCCAATTTGGAATAGAAGCCCGAGAACTCAGCCAGTGAAAAGGGAATGGTTTTTGTCTCAGGAGCCTTTTATAACAGAGCAGACAGATGGCTCATACAGTCACTTAATATAATATAATAATCTCATGATGCTGCTGAGGAAAGGAGAAAAGAAAAATAAAACATTAGAGGTGACTGGAACGAGGTTAAATCTGCCTTTTTTCACTTGCATCAACATGAGATCATTAGATCAGGACTGAATTATTATTGTTGTTATTGTGTGATTAAATCTCATCAAAAACATGGAGTTTTTTTTGCATTTATTCTTTATTTGATATAGGAAGAACAACAAATTACAGTTAGACTGTGAATACAAAAATATTGTAGTTTGGTGTGTATATATATACATATAAATCAGCTTATCACTAAGGTGTTTCTTTTACATTAAAGTCACATTTACTCACATTTTAAAGCTGCCAAAGAGTGGCTCATTCTTAGCAGGCTCTATACATCACAGAAAAGTGAACTGCATCATAAAGGTTGATATAAATGGAGTATTTTTTAATACACTAGCTATAAGTTTTAAAATGCTTGTGCTATAAAGAACTGCTTACATGAACTCTCTGTCGGCGACAGAAAATATCAAATTAAGTGAAATACAATCTATCTGAGAGAACTTGATATATGATGCCTGGCAGGGAGGTGAAACGGCTTCTCCTCTCACCTCCTCTCTGGTTTCCCTCCTTTTAGTGGTCTGGAAGGACACGTTTTATGAAGACAAATGAGTGAGAACTGCTGTAAGGCATTAAAAGTCCATCACCATGAGAGCATGCTGTGCAACTTTTCACCTAGGCTTTTGCTCTTGAATCCATCCTTGCCACATGATCCTGCACCCAACTGTCCGCTGGATTGGCACAAATAGTCAGTTCCTTTTTAGGTCCACGTTTCATCTTTAGTAAGAACCTGCACATGGCAGAAACATTGTAAAACAAGGCTTACCTCAGAGGTTCTCACTTTTAAGTTTAACAGCACAAATCTGGATTAGTTTCCTTGATCATTGTACAGGTTATTGCTTTTTCCATCAGTTGCTGCCAGTTATAGCAATGCAAGAAAACAAATAAAAAGTCGAGGCAATAAAGAGAAGGATACAACATTTGGTACTCACACAATGGCTCTGATGTTGCAATCACCATCTGTTTCCTGCGTCCTGTAACTCACAATGTTTTTCTTTGCAATTCTGCCAATCTTTTTCACATAGCCAAGGCAGCAGTTGTCGTATGAGCCTGAAGGGACAAAAGAAAGATACAGAAACACACAGAAAGTTGAGCACAGATTAACTACCTTGTTTAAAAACGTCTTTCTTATAGAGAAATGAAACTTTTTATTAGTCTCATCAGTCCTTTTAGCGGCTGAACAAAGTTTTAGCTTTTATTTATAATCACTGACAGAGAAAGCAACTGAGATCGACTGAAGATTCACCTTCTTGGAGTATTAACTTTAACAGAAAACCAATGCCTGCCAAATCCCCTACGTCTCTCGCTTTTTTTTTTCTTTTTTCTTGTCATTTCTTTGGCTCTGTGAAGGATTTGAAAAAAAAAAAGAAACTTGGAGCTAAGCCAGCTAGCATTGTCCGGGAAATCTCCGCCTCATGTGCAAACTCCTGCGGTAAGTGTTGGACTAATAAACAACAGAAGTAAAGGATGTCATTCCTTGTACTAGCGTGGGAATTCCTATTTTAATTCTGTAAATTTACTTATACCTCTGACCTCACCTTGCAGAGTTTCCTCTTGATCTTTATCATTAGTGTCTGCACTGATGTTGCTGGTTGAGTTTCCCTCTGCATATGATCGATTTATGCAAACATATAGATTAAATACTGACTGCATAATTTGCCTACGCATTTTGTATTTCTGTTTCTGTCTATCTACGGTGCACCCTGCCTCTTGTCTAATGACTGATGGAGAAAGGCTGCAGCGTCATGACCCTGCAGGTAAAGAGCAGGTAAAGAAAATGGCTGGATTGATTGATGGATGGATGTTTCTATCTACAGTTTTCACTCAGTTAATTAGTTTACCTAATCAACAACTATTACAAATACCACAAAACTTAGGCGTACACATTTCAAAGTTTATATTTAAACTTTTGACTAATAATTTTCATTCTTCATACTTTTTCTCTTTTTACTTTTTCCACAATTGGGTTGCCTAACATAACACAGACTTAACTGTGTGACGATGGCTCTGATGTTTCATTAGGATCAACCTGGTAAGAATTTGTAATATTTAGGGCACGTTGAAGCCCAGACTGAGCTGCAAAAATAATCCCCAATAAAACGTACTAAGCTATGAGCTGCATCAGTTGTAGTTAATGTGGTGAGGATTGAAAAAAAAGAAAAGAAAACTGCCTTTCGCTGCATTTTGAGGGTGAGGAAATGTTTAAGAAAAAGCAGTTACTCCAGGTAATTAGAGCAAAGAGTGTTTTTAATTTTTTTTACACCTGTCATCACATTTAAGTCATCATCTAGCAACAAGTCCTGACAGACACAACTTGGTATGAAGTGTTGCGGTAAAAGGCTTTGAGGAAAAGGCCTCCCTCTCTTTGAAGAGGATTTTTTTTTTAATCCACAGGTTCCATCATTAAAGAAAGCATGGTTAGTAAAACCAGTTGAAGCAACAATTGTAAACCAAGATGTGATAAAAGGAAGCCTCAGTTCCCCAAAAACAAGCTCCACGTGGCTTTCACATGAATAAAACCTGCACAACATTGAGCTGCTGCAAAGAGAAACGGTGAAATGAAATTTCACATTTAAAAGTTACGTTTCTGATGTGAGTCAGTCAGATCTTTGTTACGTACCCTGTGCCAGACTCAGGTACATGCAGGTGAAGATCAGAAGGAGGACAAGAGCGTGAAACTTCATGTCTGCTGCTGTTTTTGCTGCTTGTTGCTCTCTGGACAAACACGGAGTGAATCAAAATCACAAACATGGATAAACAGTCCGCCGACCCCCCGTTCTTCATAATGCTTGACACAGAGAAATCTCCATCCTCCAGCTGCCCTCTTGTGCATGAAAAAAAAAAGGCTTTGACCTCTGATTAAAAAGGGTTCAATCTGCCGGAGCTTCAGCTGTGTCCAGCTGTTCCTTCCTCCAGCTCTCAGATGGGTTTTGTTTTACAGAAATCAAGCAAATTTGTGGAAACTAGGAGCAGTTCTCTCTAACACTGTTTGCAACAAAATGATTCCAAATCATTAAAGGCAAAAGCAGAAAAAGCTGTTTCAGTCCTACCTGCTCACATTCAGGATTTCACAAGACGTCTTGACAGGAACACTCTTTTTGTCCAGCCCAGCCTTTGGGGGTTCTGTATTCTTATAGTCTTCTGGTTCACACTCTTTACCACTCCTCCTCTCAGCATGCCGTTTTATTTGCTCAGAAGACCTGCAACTTGATCACTTGATGTTTTTTTTTTTTTAGACTAAGTGGGGAGGAATGATTGCCCCCTCTTCCCCACACACAAAGGCACATCAATACCACCCAGTTGCTTCTTACGTAACTGATCTGTTGACTTCACTTGTCTGCAAACGCCTCGTAAATTTATTGGAAAATTTGGATTTATTTACAACAACACTGGTAATATGAAGCCATGCACAATGGTGCTTTAAAGACAATATCTGCAGCCTGCTTTCACATTTTCTTTGTCATTAGGGTGCCTAAAATGAACTAATCAATCACTAAATATGCAATAATAAGATCAAATCTCCTCTCAGATGAATCAAACAGGAATTAGGTGGCTTTAATCTCATAAAGTGTTCTTATAGGAGCCTTACCTCACTCAGGAATGGGCTAGTTCAAAAACAGGAAATGTGCTGCTGCAGCAACTAAAATTTTAATGCAATATTTTAAAGTTCATGGTTGAAGGATCCCTGATCATGTCAAGATGTTTGACACCTTACCAGAGTTGTAAGTTTTGTCTTCAACATTGTATTTATTATGCATACTGAGTCCTTTTTACACCTGCAAGCAATTTAATCACAGCTCTGATTTTCTGACTTCAGCTCGTGGCGTCGTCCGTGTTTGTGAGAAGAAGTAGGTCGCTCATGATTTTATGATCACCAACAGCAGTGTTGTGATTGGCCTCATTTCTAAAGAAACCGTGACACTGAATCAAACAGAAAGCCATTATTTTAAGCATTTAATTATCTGTCTAATAACAAAAAACTTAAAGTGACAGTTCAGATCTCTTGAACTTTGGTTCCACTGAAAGGTGTTGAAGAATTAATATTTTACTTGTTGTAGATAGCTCTTTGAACGACCTCAGTTTGGGGAAACGGAGTATAATTCTGACCTTAACTCATAGTTAATCCAAGCAGGACCAAGAACAAAGTGGATTAGAGCTTTATAAATCAGTGTTTCTCTAAACTGCTGTGAGAGTTTTGAAATTTGAGTGAAATTGTCTGTGAACTGAAGTCATTCAGAGAGCTATCTTCAGTCATTTAAAGTTCCTATTTTTTTTGTTTGTTTTTTATTTCTGGGATAGAAATGAGGGAAGTGAGTTGTTTTGGTTTATTAAGTGAAATCAAACCCATTTCTGATTGCCTGATTGTTGCGATAAATTCCTCTTTCTCTGCCTGATTTCAGGAGTGGACACAGCTGGAACAGCTGGAGCCTTCCCATAACATGCAGTTAGTTCATGTTTTAGTCTCTCTGAGGCTGTTTGCTTTTTGTTAGCTTGTGGTTCTGCGAGGTTTCAGAGTGGCTTCGGCTCTGCATGCACACTTTCTTTCAAAAGCTCAGTTTTCTCCTCGTTTCCTGGAAACCCTCCTGCCTGACTTCTCCCCAGTTCTTTGCAGAAACCTTACTTCCAGTTCATTTAACCAGTTTTTTTTTAAAAAAAGAACCCTCGCCTCCTGTTATGTACCACCTCTTGGAGACATTTCAGTAATTGTGACACCGATGTGACCTCAGCGGGTCAACATTTAAAGGCCTTCTTGATGTATTTTTCATTTCGTTACGCGTCAGCTCTTTTCATTGGATGATAGATTTGGACGGAAAGCAGGTCACATGGGGTTAGCAATGTTGTTGTGGTGCTGAAAGGAAACCTGGACGAAGACGTCTGGATGGCAGCGAATGTTGCTCCACACCTGTCATTCAGCATTAATTGTGCTGTCGTCTTTGTTTTTTTCAGAAACGTTCCTGAACATCTGCAGCTCTTTGTTTTCAATGCAGGGCAACATCTGAGGCTGAAAAACACGGCGCGACTAGCGTCTAAAATGATTAACGATAAGATTCTAAACTTTATTTTTGCAGTTTTGTATTGAAAAAGATTATTCTGAATCAACTTTTCTTAAAACTCAGCTTTATTAGGAGGAGGATGCACTGCTATTTAGCCTTGAATTTTTGTTTCTGGCATCACAAGTTAAAATAAACCCTTTAAGAAAAAGCATCCCGTTGTGCTGTGTTGCATATTGTCCAAATATTTTTGATACCAGAGTTGTGATGTGATTAAAAAAAGAAAGTAAAATAGTTTTGGAACTGGTGGTGGTGGTGGAGATTAGGGGCCTTTAAACAAACCTGGGAAAAGAAAAGGCAACAATAAGGAAACTCAAAGCACTAAAGAAGGTATTCCAGTAAAGAATCTCCAGACCCTGCTCTTAAAATGTTTATTAGACCAGTTTCTCTTTTTTATGCTTTTAAAATATTATGTATTTAATTAGACTTTCTTTCTTCATTTTTCTGTATTGTGTGCTTCTAAGAAACAAGCTCCTAAAACTAAGGGACCATTTGTGTAGCAAAGCTGTGCTGCCTTTTTAAAACAGCCCCTTTAGATAATTTCTAACATTTCATCTAAAATATTTGTAGTAATGGATCTATGATCAGTCATCTTACCTTTCTTTTTCATGAACACTAAATAATGTTTTAAAATCTCCTTTCCACACACAAAAGACTTTTTGTGTTTTATTTTTTTGTTCTAAGTTGAATATAAATACCCCCCCAAATTGCAAAACCCCCCAGGTCCCCAGCAAAAACACCAAGAAACTGACCTCAGACACAATATTTTCTGCTCAGCTGCCTCCAGTAATTTATGTATTTAAGTATGTTCTGAATTATGAACCGGTGATTTATAGTTCAGTTTCCTTTTCATACTTCTGGTCATTGTTTAGCTGAAGTGATGCAGTCTGAAACAGAAACACAGAACAGGACTGTAAATCAGCCCTGCTCAGTGTTTATGGTAATAAGTGCGGAGCACTGAAAGTTTACGCATAAAATACAGAAACATGTCGATGCTTTATGGCTTCATGGTTAGAGGTACTGTGGACAAATTCTATGTTCACACATGTAAAAGTATCTGCTTTCTGCTGGTGTTCCTATCTGCAGGGATTTCCTGTTGTTGAGCAGTAAAGTCCGGCGCTAACGTCGGCTCAAAAGGTTTCGCTGCTCAGTCAAAGTTAGAAAGGTCAAAGCTCTGAGGGGGAGGGGGGCTAAAAAAAAGAAAGTCACTTTGACCCAGCTTTGTGTTTGAAGCGGTTGTGATTTAAAAACAGGAAAAGGTTATAAAACTAAAACATCCTTGTTCTTTGTTCCTTTATATTAAATTGCCATGCTTGCCAAAAATTGGATTTAATCCATTTGCACACTGTTTGCATGCTGGTCCATTTACCTTAAACCTGGGCACCCTTTTAAATAAATGCCTTTTCTAACATTTTATTTAAACCAGAAACTAGAAATAACGAAATTGAGTATAACTGAGCCGTTTGTATTTAACTCTTGATTATCAGCTTTTGGAAACTGTTGAAAAGCTGAAAATGTAACCAAAAACTATCTTTGAAAGAACTTTTTGGCTACAGGATATTCCTATTAAACAACCTACAGAGAGAAATAACTGTATTATAAATTATTTAATCCATTATAAACACTTTTCACTGCTCAGCTCCACAGTTTGGGCCTCTCTTGTCTGGTGTTTCAATTTCATAACGCACCAAATGTTTTCAGTCTGTGACAGGTCTGAACTACAAGTATGTTGTTTCTTTTATAGTTTAGTAACAATAAAACATTGATAAAACGTTGACATGTGATTATACAACTCTGACAAAGGATGTCCCACTTGATCTTTTCACCCTAAATCCTCTTGCGCTGCAGACTTTGCTTAGGAAGTGATTAAAAGACAGAACAGAGAGTGAAAGTTCTGAGTCTTACCCAATACCTCTGTGTTTGCTGCTTTTCTGAAGTGTTGCAACAGGCTTTGTTCTTGGAAGGCACTTCGACATGTCAGAGGGAAAGCACAAACTTGATTTACAGAAGTGGCTTCACTCCAGCTGCTTCAGATTTGGGGTGCTCGTGGTGATAATGCTCAGATGCGTCTTGTTTGAGCACTTGAACGCACCAGATCCGCGGCATCTGATGTTACACACGTTCCTGTTGTAAATTTTCTGAAACAATCCGATTGGATTAAATTTATAAACACGGTCTAATTGTTGTAAAGCGATGTATTCACGTGTGTTTTTTGTTTTTTAAATGAAACTGTAAAATAGTACAAATGGTACAAAAATAATACAAAAAACTAATTGTACTGAAAAATCACAAGGTTTGGCATAATTTAACAAGTTAAAAACTCTTTTGAAACACTTACATTTTCCATACAATGAAGGTTTTTTATTGTGAAATATAATGATGAAGTTTTTATATAAAGGGGATTGTGCTTAAAAAAGGCAAACAAACCTTCTATTTGTTTTTACAATGCATATTTTTGTTTGTTCTGCATTATATCAAAAACAAAACAGAAGAAGAACTGGCTACAAACCAAGTTATTAATTTGAACAATAATCTGTGTAAATCCAAAACTTCACAACTGTGCGTCCAAAAATCCCCTTTTAGTACCACTTCTCGTTTCAGGCCCCTATTGCACTGTGCTGTTCTGTAAAATTGCTGGAGGCAGAATGTGGGCTGAAAATGGAGCCGCCTCAAATAGTCATAATTATTTTTGCAAGGCCAAAATCAGCAATTAATGTTAAATGCACTAAATACAAAATACAGTAAAATATGGCAAATTCAATGTATAAAATGATGTTGTTTTTATTTTATGAAATGTGTAAAGGCCTAGTATTCCTTGAATTAATGCATATTACCCACTGCCTTTCATGCCAGAGTTTTGGACTTAGACTAAGATCATCTCATGTTGAGAAATGACAGTTGTAACCTTTAAAATAAAATTATACACAATCGTTTGTCCTATTTTAAGATGTCCCACTCAGAGTATGTATTCTCAGAAACTACCACATCAAATTTTAGCTCAATATCTGTAAGACTGACTGAGTTATAGCAATTTTAGTGTTGTCTAATGTCAATTAGCTGTGGTGGCCATCTTGAATTGCATTGACTCTCAAAGTTAATAAGTTATAGATGTACATCCAATAGATATTATCTAAAAGTTTCATTAAAATCTGTCAAGTGGTTCATAAGATATTTTGCTAACAGACAAACAAGGTTGACTCTAAGAGATAATGCTGAAATCTTAAGTGAAAAATTTTTTGTAATGAGTTGCACTTCTGTATGTGTTTTGCATGATTCTCAGTTACAACTGCACCAAATTTCGACAAAATATCTGTAAATATAACTGAATTATAGCAACTTTTGTATTTTCTGAGGTGAGTTGACTGTGGCAGCCATTTTGGGTTGGATTGGCTCCAATATTTATTCAGTTGTAGATGTACATCTAATGAATATTTCCTGAAAGTTTAATTAAAATTTGTCCAGTGGTTCATGAGATATTTTGCTAACAGACAGACAGAGTTGACTCCAAATAGTTAATGGCAAATTTTTAAACTACGATCTTGAGCAATTTGTAATCTGCACTAAAAATATGTGTTGGGGATCAGTCTCAGCTACTACCACCACATCAAATTTGAGGTCAATATCTGTAAAATGAGCTAATTCCCATTTTTGTGGTTTTGAAATCAAGTTGGCGGAAGGCAGCCATCTTGAATCGGATTGACTCCAAATGCTTATCAGACTCAGAAGTACATCCCATAATTACTTTCTGAGAGTTTTATTAAAATTCATCCAGGGGCTCGTGAGATATTTTGCTAACAGATACAGACATGTAGTTTATCATAATAGTAGTCTTTCGGTTCTTCTTCAGGTTGGCTCGGCATAATGAAAACAAAACTATCAGCGCCACCCTGTGGCCGAACAGGAGCGGCGCAGGTCATGTAACAGGTGACACCTCCACGTGGGCGTGACCAGAAGCGGCTCGCATCCAACGGAGGAGGCACCAAAACTACCAGCGGTGAATGAATGCAAGTCATTCCCACCTCAACACTTTGACTACTGAGCGGCATTCGGGGTTTATATCCAGCAGCTACAACCACAACAACTCAGCCAGCGTTTAGCCGACGCTTTTAAAAAATTAAACTTATTTATCCCGCTGCCGTCGCGTGTCGACGTCGTTTAGCAACTTGCTAGCATTAGCAGCCGAAACCCACATGGATGCGGACACAAACAGCGCCGAGGCGAAGCTGCTGCTGAAGCACGCCAAGACCCTCCGGTTCCACACCGGCAACTTGGTCAACCGAAACCGGATGAAGAAGAAGTGTCCGCGTTCTCCCAGCGAGGAGGTAACAAATAGATAAATAAATAAAAATAAGAAATTAGCTTCGGTGTGTCACAGTGTAGCATGTTAGCTTAGCCTACAAGTTGGGCTACCCTGCTGAATATTTAACCAAACGTGGTTTTCAGAGAATAAAGGCAGTGCACGTCTCATAATAACTATATACTTTTATTTTTAGCTGTTTTAGGTGAACACAGCCTGTTTTTGGTTCTCTGCAGCCTGATGTAAATAGTTAGCACGTGATAGACTATTGTAGTAGGTTGTCTATATTTATCTTTAGTAACGTAGAAACGAAAGATAAATAAGTAACATAGATACTAAAGATAAATAATTCACTGTTATGTATATAGCAGGAATGTGGCAGTATTAACAAGCCAGGACTCAAAATGTCCACATATCACTCATAGGTTTTATATCAGCTGATATATATCTCATATATGTTGGACTAATAGGCATAAAATAACTATATTACCACCCCGGATTGCTTCAAATTACATGAAAGCTTCAATCATCACGTGTTTGAAGGAACAACTGGTTAGTGTTTGTTTAATAAATGACTTTAACAGCTGATCCATTAACAGTGAAGTTGTGTTTTAGCTCATGTATTAAATCAGAGGAGTATTTGTTTTGGTTTTGCTGACAGGTTCTGTAATGACTTGTCTGTTTACACACTGGGTTTGGTGGAAGTTGGTGTGCAGTTCTGTTTGGTTTTCTTTTTCAAGCTCTCCTATTCATTTTACAAAGGTGTCTTGTTTTCCCCCTTTTGAAGCATGACTCGACACTTTTGGGCTGGCCAAACCTTAGTCCAAAGTTGGTCATGCAAATTTTAGCAGCAGTAATCAAGAGCAAAGGTTTCCACGGGGCCTCTTTGACGCTGCAAGTTTTCGTCACCTGATCCGTAATGAGTCGAACCATCTGTGAAGCGTAAAGACAAATCTGCAGCATTTTTACTGTCCTGTCGCAGTCTGAAAGAATGGTTTGGTTGAATGGTTTTAATCCATCTCCTTTTACTGCCCACGTTGCCTGATTTGACACGAAAGCTGAGGTTTGTAAAGCAAATACCTGCTGCAGCTCTGTTGTCTCCTCATGATGCTGCTCTCCGCCTCTTACTCCTTTTGTAATAATTTGTTACATGCCTGCCGTTCATCGTCACTTTCAGGTAGCCTGTTTACCCTCCTCGTTCCACGAGTAAAGCCTGTTTTACATGTGTTAACCCATGCAGTGACTCATGGCCTGTTGCTTTAATATTTTTTTTGTTTCACAGCTTCGAGACTGCATTCAAGCCACGCTGAGTGACTGGTTGTCCACAACGAAACCGCCAACTACGGTGGGTAGAAAGGTTTTACTCAGTGCTTCAGGCTGAAGGAGTTTTCTACAATAAAAGACAGTTTTTATGTGTATGACCCTGAGAAATGTTGGGTTATCAGGCCAGCAGCACGTGAACATGTCCCTTTATAATGGGCTACTGTGCTCCTGGTCGTGTAGCTTCCAGCGCTTGTTAAAGTCAAATATCCGCAGCGTTGAACATCAAAGGGAGCCTGTAGTTTTTGTGAAAAGAATCTGTCACAGATAATGTTCATGCGGCGCTGCCTGCCTGAGGCGCCGTTCCAAACCTGCGTCTGTCTTGTTAGTTTGGGCGTTGGGTGATGGTTTTGTTTTAAGAGGAGGTTTTGAGATTCTCGTCGAGTGTTCGTCTGCGGGGTCGTTAATAAATCTGTTGTGTAAAAACTGATGAGCTCGTTCCTGCCCTGGCTGCTTGGCTCGGCTAATCTGCTTCGGCCTTTATCATCACACCCGCCAGCAATAACCAGAGACGGGGGGTGGAGGTGGTGGTGGGTGCATAGTTGAGGTGAAGGGTCTTAGACTGACAGTACCCATGAAACCCTTCCCCCTGCAGGGTAACAGTAAGAATGGGATGTTTGTTGTGGGTTCAGGCAGTTCTCTGCTTTATTTGCTGGTGTGTAATGCAGAAATGTGCGTGGAACAGTTTGTGATGCAAAGCTTAAATCCTAAGCCCCCCTGAGCCCCTTTAATTTATTAACAGGTTTAAATGTAAAGCCCCCTTTTAGACACGCACTGCTTTGCTTTCTAAGGAACTTGTGGCAACTGGGCGAGTCAGTGTGAAGTTTAAATAACTATCATTTTATATTTATCTATTTTCTGATTTGTAGAATACCTTCTAGTAAAGACAGGGGAAACAGTTAATACTGAATTTAACTCAGCCATGAAATGCCCTTTAATTTAGAGTTTTAGTTCAGGTTTGTGGTGAATAAAAGGTGACAGTATTTCTGTGTACTCTTACCTCTTTCTTAATTTTTATTTTTGTTTTCTGCCCTTTTTATTTGACAGAACCAGCAGAGAAATTACTGGTCTCAGCAGAGAAAAGTTATCAGTCATATTTTACAGACATTTCCCTTAAATAAAATACACTGGGAATGCTGCGGTGTGTCATGTAACCTACATGAACACGCTGCAGGGTGCACATGAATGTGTCAGGATCTGTGTTGACTTTACCACAGTTTTTTACAATAAAATATCAAACTTAATCATTAACATGTAATAATATGAAAAGAATAATTCACAAAGTTGATGTAGTTTAATCATCCTGAAATACCCCCTGTTTGCCAGCAGAGGGCAGAGTTGCACTATTTTTGGGTGGATAAACACAAACTGCAAAGTTTAACATTTTAATGTTTGCAGTTTTATACATTGGACTTTGTGTTCCAGGGAATAAAACAGCAGGTCCAGTGAACGAACTTGTCATTCTGAACATCAAGTTATGAGAAGTTATTAGTGAGTTATAATTAGTGATAAATATGTTCCTGTGGAGAGCAGGAAGTCAGCTGTCTGCTCAACAATATCCCATAAAAGCAAAACACACAGTTGACCAAAGTGCTGTCCAAGAAATAAACTCAGGGATCAGGAGTGTGTCAGTTCTGTCATTTACAGAAGTATTTTTATTTTCAGCATGTTTGTAATTTATTACGGAGTCTCTGATTGGAGAATGTTTGTCATGCAGGACTTTTCAGACACTTTGGACTGCTCCATCCCTGAGGTGACAGACGCCATCACACCCGAGGAAAGAGAGGAAGTGAAGGTTTCAGGTCAGTCCTGCTCTTATTGTTAATTTAAAATCATATAAGGTAACTCAGAATCTAAAGTTATTTTATTAGGTGAGTTTGTGCTTTGGAGTAGTCCCTGATTTACGCAATTATAATCAATGTTTTTATATGTGTTGACTCTTTTTGTCAAACATAATCAGCCCCAAATCAGTTTAGCTTTCCAGCAAAGGTTTGCAATTGTGATCTAATATAAAAAGCTCTAGCTGTGATTTATTTGTCAGGTATCCAACTAAGGTCTGTTCAAACAGTCTGTGAATTCAGCAGACTGAACTAACTGGGGCGGGAGCAGGACGACACACTCATACATGCCTTGTTTTTGCAGTTAAGCTCTTCCTGTGTGAGCCGGGTCCGTCTTCCATCACAGATGCGGTGGAGATGGGTGAGCTCGCCGACAAAAAGGCACCTTTTTAAAAATAAACAAATTACGCAGCTGTATATCCGAGCTGAGAGTGAAACGGTCCTGTTGGTTTCTGACCCGCAGCCCATCAGACGCTGGCTGTGTCCCAGCTCGACTCTGTTATCATAGCGCCACCTGGGCCTCTGGAGGGGGACAGCCAGAGTCTGGCTCACCTGCAGCCGGCGTGGGAGAAGCTGGAGGCTCTGGTCAGGAGCCAGAAGATTGCAGCCATCGGCACGTCTGATCTGGACAAAGATCTGCTGGAGCAGCTCTACAACTGGGCTCAGGTTGGTGGGAATCTGGTGCATTTTGGGGCTGTGACCCATCGTCAGAGAGGCTGACTTCTGATCAGATTCGGACCTTCCTGTGTTTGTGAGCAGGTGAAGCCCAGCAGTAACCAGGTCAACCTGGCCTCCTGCTGTGTGATGCCTCCTGACCTGACAGCTTTTGCAAAAGAGTTTGACATCCAGCTGCTCACACACAGTGACCCTAAAGGTTTGTTTTTACTCTAATCCAGACTCGTTCAGATCCATCTCTGAAGTTGTCATTAAAACAAACTGAAAAAGTACAGAAACTTGGTATATTTAGGAGATGATTGAAAAATAATCTGTGTCAAAAAACCTCTTTTTAGTGACACTCACAAACACTTTAGTAAAGAAAGATATTTCATGTTTAATAAAGTCTTATTGAGTCATTATTGAAACTGGCTTGGTAATAAAATGTCCGTTTAGTAGTTCAGAGCTTGTGGGAAATAAAAGCTGTCAGTATTTCTGTTTAATCTCATGTTTTTGATGTTGGTTTGACAGAACCAGTTGTGTGGTGATGATAGTTTTACTCGTCTCAGTAAAGAAACTAGCCGCATTTTACAAAAATTACACTTAAACAGAAAATCCACCAGGAGCACAGCAGCGTGTCTTAACACACACACACACACACACACACACACACACACACACACACAGGGTGCACCTGAATGTACTGTAAGTCATGATCTGTCTTCACTTTACCAGTTTTCTACTACAATACTTCCTATCAAAGTTGTATATTTTAAAATGCCTAAAATAATAAATTTATTCAATAAATGTTTTTGAAATTAAAAGAATGATTCACAAAGTGTCTGTAGCTGCAGTAAGTCTGTTTACAAAGCCCAAATTAAAGGCTATCAGTCGGCTGCGGTGGACATCTTGAACCAGTGGTTCATGGGATTTTTGTAGCACACACACACACACACACACACACACGGGTGAAAACATGATCGCCTGCCTTCTGTTTTCTGCAGCAGGTGAAAATCATCCCTAAAGTTCATATTATAAGAACTGGAATTCAGTTTTACTATTAACTATTAACTTAAAAAAATGAGACCATAAACCATAAATCCTTTAATTAAACAAGATTCAGGTGTAGCTTATTACATAAAAATGTACATTTCTGTAAAACGTTTCTGTAAAACTTCTGGGTATTTATTACAACAAATTTATGGTTGAAATTTCAGACAACGCAACAAAATGACTCAGTACTTTATGAACTACATAATTGTTTAATTACAGCTCTGGTTTTGTGTGAAAGACAATCTGAGGAGTTAACTTCAGGTTTGCAGCAGATATATTTGAGAACACGTCCCTTTTGTTTTAAAGTCTGAGTGATTACCTCACTGTTCTGTGATTTGTTCTAAAGTAAAATCATATTAGTGTGGATTGTCTTTGCTTTACTGTAAGCATCATTCTTCTAGTTTGTGTTTTCTTTTCTTTCTCGTTTTCTCCTCCCAGAGTTGATATCAGCAGCCACGTTCCAAGAGGCGGTGCAGGAAGCGGTGCAGGACCTGACCGTCGCCGACTGGAGGCTGGAGTGGGTCCTCCGATACTCCGTTATCGTCAAGAGCAGGGGCATCTTCAAGTCCAAGGG
The DNA here is from genome assembly GCF_001649575.2 of Kryptolebias marmoratus. Taxonomy (NCBI): domain Eukaryota; kingdom Metazoa; phylum Chordata; class Actinopteri; order Cyprinodontiformes; family Rivulidae; genus Kryptolebias; species Kryptolebias marmoratus. The sequence continues at coordinate 11,882,760 of NC_051453.1, read as the reverse complement.
CTACCTCGTCAGCGCGAACAGGGCGAGCCCCTAGCGCTTGGAGAAAGACGCGTGGACGAAGCCATCTCCTCTGTTTTCATTCTCCTAACGTTAACGCCCAAACGCAGCTCTGAGGAACGGAAGAGGCCAGCCTGGAAACCTGGAAGTTCTAGTTTTATCTCCCTGATAGTGTCACATCTTCCACATCTGTGATTGAATACGTTCAGCAGGTCAGGGTGTTGTGGCTATCATCTCAGTGAGATCCGAGGATTAACAGATCAGCTCTGGAAGAAACTTCATAAAGTAACATAAACAGATGGTGAAGACCTCTGTGTGAGCACTACGCTAACAGCCATCGATAAACAGCAGAAACTGTAATATTTTAATAAAAAAAAGAAAACTTGGCTGCTTGATTCCGGTTAGATGAGTCTCTTAACTGTGTTTTGATGTGAAGTGCCTCTCTGCTGCTCCTGTTTTCATGTGTTTATTTAAATGCTGGTCCAAATTAAAACCTCATAGATTCTGTTGGTAAATCTGCTTTTAAAAGAAACCAAATCAGGGGTTTAAAAAGATAATCGCAAAACATCTAAAAATGATTTTATACGTGCTTGTTGAATTTGCTTTACAACATAAATAACATTCCTGTACATTTTAAAGTATTGCACCAGATAAGGCAGTTTTTCTGTACTCTGATGAAGGCATTAACTGGGAACTAAATCCAGTAAGTAAATATATCATTTTATTTGATTACGACTTTCTATCTGTACTGTTTGAAGATGCATCAACCTGTCTGCATCCTGATGCTCATGAGATTAAGCTAAGAGAAAATAAAAGATATTTTAACAGGTTATTGTTCTTTGTGTTATATTAACAGCACTGGAAACGCCACACCAAGATGTGAAAGATCTCATGTGTTATGATATAAAAAGTTATTTTATTAAATGCAGTTGTTCCAGTAAATCCTCCAGTACTCTGTATTGTACTCATATTTAAGATGTCATGTCTGTATTTCATCGTTTGGCTTTAATAAAGTGATTTAAATTGACTTTTGTTTGTCGCATTAACGCTGCTATCATCTGCGCCGCTCTGCGGATCGATTGCTCAGGTCTGACCTTCACACCGGAAGTGACCGAAGAAGAAGAAGATCGCGTCCAAGATGGTGGCCACCAGGAGAGGAGCCCGTGCGGACTCTCCGAGTAAAACAAACCAGGAGAAGCCGACTTTAATTCAGGTAGGTATGACGGAGAGACGGAGTTTGTTTTTTCACGTCTCGTCCAGGTGGGAGAGCAGCGGTGAGGTAAAACCGTCGCGTGTCAGTCGGCGGGGCGCGTGGGTCTGCTCGAAGCCTCACGTGGACAGAAGCGCGTTGCTGTTTGTAAATGTTTTTAGTTTTGTCCCACAAACCCGACTCAAAACACGAAAACTACCAGGAGTGAACAGCCAGGTGAAAACTAGGTTTTAAATAAAGGTGAGTTTGAACTTTTCGAAGGAACAAAATCACTAAAACTTTTTCTTATCGGCGTCCAATGAGCTCAACCTGTTACACATCATTAGCTTTTAAATGGAATCAGGTGAAACAGCTTTTAGAGGAACATGTCGTCTTGGCCCAGCTTGATTGGGCTGAACGACACAAATACAAGAGGTGAGTTTCTGCAGGAAATCTTACAGATTGATCTTCCATGACTGGGTGTTTTAGCTTAATGTGGCTAATTTATTTCAAAGCTTACTGAATTACGTGTTTAATAAAAAAAAAAAAAATGGATCCAGTTTGTTTTTCTACAGTAGAGGGATAATTGTCAATAAATACTGCCACATATATTCACAAACCTAAAACTATAGGGGTTTTAACATGCAGGTTGTTTTTTGTGCAAATACAGTAAAAGTAAACTTAACAAACCAACCTGTACAGAAAGTACTGGTATTAAAACAGGAGTTTCAGAATGATTTACTCATCAAACCTGTATTGTTATTAATTTACAGTCATGTCCACTTCAGCCCACCCGTCTAACGCTACATTTATTGATCATTTTATTCATAAATATGTTGCCACTGTTAGTTTGGAGCAGGAACGGGGACACTTTAAAGCTGCTCACAGGTTAGAAGTTAAATGTGTTTTTATTATTTTCTCTTAGATTAAAAAGTATTTCTGTGTAAATGTATGGATGCGGTTGATTTATTAAATGATTTCAGATTTACAACCTTTTACTCTTTCTTGCAGGCAGGATTTTTTTAACATAAAGACATGAACAGAATGTGATGAACCGGCTTCAGTATTAATGTGTTTCTGCTCCACAGGCCGCTCCTTCCACTGGCCGAAGAACCAGGAGCGCAGCTAAACAAGTCGAGGGTCGTGTCCAGCAGACCCTGGAGGAGACCTGCAGTCGGCTCTCCGTAACTCCTGCCACCTCCACGAAGAAACAACGCCCCCGGGCTTTGAAGCTCCACAGTCCGGAGCTGCCCTCCACACCTGTGGGCTCCGCCCACGAAGCAGACGTGTCAGACGGGGAGTCTGTTTGCTCGGCAGCGTCTATAACCGAACCCCCAGTAACACGGTCCAGGGGGAGAAGCAGACTGCCCCGAGCGAGAAATCAGGAAAATGAGGAGATATCTGAGGTGGAGTCATGCTCCTCTGTCGTGTCGGCGTCAAAGGCTGGCCTCAGAAGCAGCACGAGAAGAAAAGCTGCTCCTCAACGTTCTGATTCAGCTCCTGCTGAGGCAGGAGACGTCAAACCAGAGTCCTGCAGCTCTGCGACGTCCCAATCCCAGAGAGTTACAAGAAGTCAGAGAAAACCTCCTCGCACCAGATCGTCTGCTAAACGACAGGCTGGGGATTCTGAGGTCTCCGACACTGACAGCTGCACCTCCAGCATCTCAGCACGAGTGTCCAGAAGGAAAATGCATCCAATTCCTTTCAACTTAGACGAGCTGTCAGAAAGCTCTGCGTCTCCCCTGACCGGTCGACAGACCAGGTCAACAGGAAGGAAGACAGCAGCCACCTTAGACGTCACTGAGTCCCCGTCCTGTGACTCTGAGGGCTTCGAGTCTGGACCTTCTTACAGTTTAAGTACTCGTAGAAAGGGCAAAACGGAGTCAGCAGATCATAAAGCTGTGGATTTAGAGTCTGACGAGATGGAAGTCAGTTCCTCGGTGGGCAGCCCCGGCTCCACACGAAGCAGAGGGACTCCCAGTTGCAGCTGGGGGGCTCCAGCCTCCAGGCGCTCAGCCAGGAAACGGGGAGGTGTTTCAGAAAATGCCTCAGAATCAGCAGAGAAGGACGGTTTACTGAATGACTCCAGGTTAGAAAGCACCATGATTGCAGTAGATGGAGACTGCACCCTGCTGGAAGAAGATCAGATCCAAACATCTGAAGGTGTGAATGACGCCCGTCTTTGTTCCAAGGATGAAACAAACATCTCTGATGATGATCCTCATGCGGCACTCTCTGCATCAGTTTGTGCCGAAGAAGCTGAGACAGAGTCTGCAGTAATCACTAAAGACCAGGAGGAGGCGCTGTCTGCTGAAGATAAAGACAAGGACGTCTCAGACATGGAAACCATGCAGGAAACAGTCTCACCATCGGAGCGAGCACAGCCCTGCCCATCTGTCACAGCAACGATATGCGAGAGGGCCTCCGAAACGACCGGGGAGGCCGAAGAGAAGCAAGACGCTGCTGTAGGCCGGAGTGAGGAAGAGGAGGGAGTCAGCAGGTTGAAAACAGCCCCTCAGCAGGTGGTTGATGTTGGTGAAGCCCAGACTGAGGCATTTCAGGTACCATCAGAGTGGCAGACCACTGCAGACTCTGACTCTGAGCAGAAAACCAAAGACTCTGTTGTCCAAAGTACAAAAAAAATCAGCCTGCTGGACAGCAGTGATGATGGTGATTTTGGTGAAGAGGAGGAAAGTGAAGAGTCTGAAGAGGAAGAAGAGAGACGAGGAGGCCCTTCCAGCACACCAGCTGCATCAGTTGAAGGCCTGTTTATGATCGACACGCGGCCCGGGCAGGATGCTGACGAACAGTACTACAGAGAGGAAGAGGAGGCCGCGAGCCGAAGACTCGATCAGGAGGAGGAAGATGAGGAGTTTGTGGATGAAGAGGGGTCTGATGATGATGACGAGGACACAAAAATCCTCTTATCAAGCAGAAGTTCTCACATGTAAGTACAGTGTGATGTCAGCCTCAGATTATTTGTCAGTTTATAGAAACTTGTGTTCCTGTCTGAGTAAGCTCCACCCCTTTCTGAAGATATTTATTTATAAATAAGCTACAAATCTGATGGCTGATTTGGGGTCAGTGTGGTGAAGTATAGCTGCACAACATTAGAAAAACCTGCCATATGCAGTGATATTGTTTAATATTGCAATGACAATATTAATTGTGATTTTCATCACTACCATCTAAACCAGGAGAGTCTGATGGGTTCGTTAAATATAACATGAATGCAAGGATGATTATCTGCAGCCAAAGCCGTTCTGTGTGACACTGATGTTACTGCAGTGACCATAAATCTTTTTTGAAATGTTGTGCAGCGTTCTCAGCAGGGTTTGTTTTTCCCAGCAGAGCAGGTGGCATTCACGCTTTGCAGAATCTAAAACCAGCTTTTTACCTGCTGGTTTGAGGCACAAAGTTTCATTAGAACGATTTAGTGGATATTTGTCATTTAAATAACGGATCTTAATGAGCTTATTGGTTCATTTTTATGCTACCATTTTAAAATGAGGTTGATGATAATTTAATTACTGAATACATCACATCACATCATGAATACAGGAAGTCTTCCTTTAAAGTTTGTAAAAACAAAGATTTGTGCAACTTTTCCCTTAGTTTCCTTTGCTGGTCTTTAGAGGTTAATGTAGATTACTAAGATTAGCCTAAATAATTGTAATGAACTCATTTCTGTTGTAACAGGCCTGCTGGATGCTGTTGGTTTTATAAAACTGCACCATCTGACGCTCTTATCTGAGGATGTTTTTGTTTCAACAGCAGAGTTTATATTAGAGACTAAAGTGTTCATGTTCTTTGACCCACTTATTTTTTTTTTTTTATTTTAGCTGTAGATAAAATAGTTCGAGGCTGTCAGTGTGCGCGTCTTGTTGCTCCAGAGTTTTGTGCAGACACTACGGCCGCGCTCGTCAAACGCACCTTGGATGAATTTATATTTCAAATGAACGGAGGTGAGAAATGAGACATGGCTGCTGCACCTAAGGATTTTTCCCTGTGCCTATTAATTTCAGAACAGAGTTGTCCAGCCGTATTGACCCCGGCATCAGAGTGAAGGAGCTCGGGGGTTTGTACATCAGTTTTGATGGCAGCAAATCAAAACCCGTCTCCAGTTCGCTGCAGAAGCTAAAGGAAAAGAAGAACCTAGATGAGGTAAATTAAGGATTGATTTTTTTTTTCCCCCCTTCTGAAGGTGATCCAAGGCAACGAATGAATTATGAACTTTAAGATTTTACAGATGGTGTTTGCAGTGTCTGAGCAGCCTTTTTGACTTTGACCTTTATTTTCCGAGTCATTGATTGCTCAGAGTTTTACCGTGTCCGGTCTTCTCTGCAGGTGATGAAGAAGAGCGTGATTGGAGCAGACTTTGAAAAAAAGGACGCAGTGCCTCCATATAGTGAATCGAAACAAGCCTTAAAGCTCAAACACCGAGTAAGTTACACAAAGTCATCCTTTGGTTTATAGATTCTCTGCTGTCAATTAGTTTAGGTTTCAAGCATTTTATGCAGTCATGACATATTTTACCCTGAATGCAATCATCTGAGATGAGTCATCACGTCTGAGGAGATGATTGTTTGTTCTGAACTGAACCTTTAGAAATCACTGATGTCCTTATTTATTTTCCTCAGGCAGAGAGGGAGAAATCGACAGGAAATGGCTGGTTTAATATGAAGGCCCCAGAGGTCACCCAGGAGCTGAAAGGAGACCTCAGAGTCCTGAAGATGAGAGGATCTCTGGATCCAAAGAGGTTCTACAAGAAGAATGACAGAGATGGCTTTCCCAAGTACTTCCAGGTCAGTAGAATCACTCATGTGGTCACAAATCTTCATGACGATGCTTAAACATTTTTATGTGAAACTTAAGTTTGATTAATTGTTGTGTGTGTTGCAGATTGGGACAGTGGTGGACAACCCGGCTGACTTCTACCATTCCCATGTTCCTAAGAAGGAGAGGAAGAGAACCATGGTGGAGGAGCTGCTGGCCGATGCAGAGTTCAGACAGTAAGTTCAACAAACTAACAGGTTTTATAGCTCACTGGTAGCTTTAATCTTCACTGGATGGGTTTATTTGTGAAAATAGAAATAACTCAGCTAAACCTACTGAATGCACAATAACTACAGCCAAATACTTATGAGCTGATTTAGTAAAATAATAAAGTTTAGACAAATAAGATGCTGCCAAAAAAGACTCTCAGTCAGGTAATTGTTTCTCTTTATTAAATATTTTGAACAAACACATTTAGGTTGTAGGATATTTTAACATTAATACAAGTTAAAATCAAAGGATAATGATAGCTGCTGTAATAGATCTTTGGAAGTTTCTGTATTTACTGTAAAACACGTAAAGTCTAATACTTCTTCTTGTGTATGGAAGACCGAAACTGACATAAGTAGAAATATACATCTTTTGCCTACACATGTTTCCGTCAAGTAATGTTTATTTTGTTTTTTCCTTATACAAGCGTTTGTTCTTTTGACATTTCCTCGTCTCCTCTCCTATTGGTCAATAACCAGGAAGGAGAAGGATCCATGTGCAGATCGATTGTTCATGCCTGCACTTTTGGCCGTTTCAGGAGAACGCCTCATTGGAGATGTCAAAAGAACAAATGCTTGTATAAGGAAAAAACAAAATATATATTTCTGCCTTTTATCTTTGATTTTGTCAGTTCCTCCATACTTGTGAACTGAGCTGCATTCAAGTGTCAATGTCCGTGTTAGCTCATAAACCATGAAATACATTTTCTTCTGTTTCAGGAAAAACAAAAAGAGATACCAGCAGATAATGGCAGAGAAAGCAACAGATGGAGCTGGCAAGAAGAGGAGGAGGAAGAAGAAATTCCACAAGAAGTGATAAAGATGGACTGAGGCTTTTAGAGCGTCACTGAAGGCCTGGAGCTCAAGAACAGTCAGACGTTAACAGCGAACAGACAAGGCAGCATCCAGTCACCTCGTTTTTAATCCCAATCACTGGCCTCAGTATTCAGATTTCGTGTTTTTCTTTGTCCACACATTCCTCTGGAACCTGCTGTGCAACATCATCAAAAGAAACATTTTTATCTGCCTTCGGGGAAATAAATTAGTAATGACATTTGATTTTCTCATTAATCTGCTCTCTGCTGCATAATTTAAATTATACTTAATGTAGTTTTCAAAAGTGGTCATTTCTAATCTTTACTCCTGTAAAATGAAGAACCTCTTTAGTGTGACAGAGTCAGATCTTATACCATCTGTAATCAATGCACAGAAGGAAACATTTTCACTGATTTGTAATGAATGTTTCCCAGCGGTGGCTTTAGGCTTCTTTCTTGTCTCTTTTGTGTTTCAAGAGACGAGCCCTCAACAGCTGCAGCCTTCATCCAGCTCGCCTCCTTCACACACGAGCCAATTTCAGACTGCTTTAGAGAAATTAGTCTTATTTTTTAAAGTTACAGCCCAGCAGATAGGTGAAAGGAAAACAGTGCTGGGACAATTTTGAACAGAATCTCTGCAAATTTCCTGCTGTTCTTTAAAAAAAGAGAACAAGGAGCAAGGGTTTCAAATTTCACATATAATGTTAAAATTGTTTTTAAGGTAAGCAATATTGTGACAAAAAGCTGCTTTATGGCAGAAGCTCAGAATAATCCCCATCACTTTTATGTCCTGTTGGGTCAAAGGTCATAGCTCACTCAGTGGGTCCAGGAGGTCTTGTGTGTCTGCAGGATCCTCTGGACTCTGTCATGGATCTGCTCCCAGTACGGTGGACTGGTCTGAAATCTGACAAGGATGAGGTTTTTAACCAGACAGAAACTGAAATAAAAGTCTATTTCTGCAGTGTTAGAAAGGCTTTCTTCCCCTGAGTTTAAACACATTTAATGTTGATATACAGACAATTTCACCTATAGAGCTAAAAAAAAACAGCTTCTAAAATACCAATCATGGTTTGCAGCATTAAGGTAAAGGTAAATACTTCTGAGGGACTAAAACTCTAACAAATCACAGAGAAACATGCTGCATTTGTCCTTAAAAAATCTGATTAAATCAATGATCCCTGCTCCTAAATACTCCGAGCTGCACTTTGAACATTTCCCTGCTTCAACACGTCTAATTGAAATTAATGGCTCATTATCAGGCCTCTGCTCAGCTCAACAATCAGCTAACCATTTCAACTGAATTTAAAATGCTGCTGCAGCAAAAACATCTGAAACATTTGGGTATTGATGCCAATTTATTTACTAATGCTAATTAATAAAACAGACTTAACTCGTTTTAGGAGGAAGGTCTTCCAATAAAACTTTACCTTGGTATGATAATCATACATCTGAGACAAAGATGTTCTCCTAAACAGGTGAAATATTCATTTCAAAGTAATTGTTAAATATTAGTTTTACAGTTTTTCCTCATTTGTATAATTAAGAAAACACTGTTTTTAATATAAACACCATTTTGTTTATCCTCTACAACCTGTTGATGGAAAAACACTCCAGTGTCTGACTTGTTTTTAATCAAATGACTATTTGTTTAATAAAATGTTGCCACATCTATAAACACCGACCCCTGTTCTCTCTTTAAATGCTCTGCCTCTGTATGCATGAGGCGGTTTCATCAGTGAATTTTGGAAACAATCTAAATATTTTTGGCAGACGCTCCTTTTGTCCACTAGTCTGTGCTGTAAGCACAGTGGAGCTGAGACAGGACGGTGTAACGTCACACGGTTTACAAAGTTAAACGGCTATTAGGAGTGACATTGCCTCTTATCTCAACAATCATTTTGATTTTGGCTTCTTAACTTTGAAATCTGCAGTAAAACAAAGTAACGACCATCGGACGACCAACAACATGCAGGACTTCTGTTGGATCTGTCTAAAAACATGTTTGCTGTAGTTTGTCAGGCTGAAACAGATTAAATTGGCAAAAATAAACCCGTCTATACAGCCTGTCATCCACGTCTATTTGCTGAGGATGGAGGGCAGATGAGTGACAGATTGACTCGTGTCTTGGTCTTGCTGGCAGTGCTGGGACAGACGCTTTTGATCTGTAATCAGATAAACTCACTACCTGTTTCAAAAAAGTCATCAAGGACAAATCATCCAGAGACATGAATAGACTGAGACTCCGAGGCTTAGGGGGCAAAAGCTGCCAGTGGCATCTGTCATTTTCTTTATAGATCAAGGATTCGTGGGAAGACGTGCCCCTTTCCCTGTCAGAGGGAATCTACAAAGGCCAACTCTAATCTCCCACCCGGCAAATCCTGTTGCGTTTCCAATTGAGAGAAAAGTATCATTCATTTCCTGCAATTTGCTTTTCAGTTTAAGATTGTCTATTGATTTTAATGTTTACTTATGGACTGAGCAAGGAGGAGGGAGGGAGGGGGAAAACAAACAAACAAAACGGAACATCTGCTGTGATTGATGACAAGGTCTCTCTGAACGTATTAAAGTGTACATCAGGTCAAATGCATCAGTCTCAAGCTGAAACACAAATCAATACCATTTCCTTTTTGTTTTCCCTTCTCTGTCAGTAATGAACGAACATGACAAGACATCAGCTTCTGTAATTTAAAAGGTGGAGGGGAATTCATCCCGCCCGTCGAGTGTGATCAAAATTAAAGATTAGATGTGTATGTCCACACACAGACCTGCGCAGCGGCAGCAGTGTATGCCAACACCTCGTGGGATTGCCTTATATTTGCTGAACTCTGTAATTGGGAACTCATACAGGTGCCAGTTTTGCTTTCAAGATTTTTTGAGCAAACATAAATGATGTACACAGATGGATCTCAACAAAATCAGAGTAAATACCACAAAAAAAAAGAGGATTATGGTCGCTGCTGCTGCTTTGGAGTGACAGAGAGGACAGTCTCAGAAGTGATCTCCTCTGTTTTTGTTGATCTGTTTCTTCAGATACGACTCACAGCCACAAGCTTCCTGTTAATTTCTCATTCTGAAGATAAGGTTTTTATTTTGTTGAGTACACTAGCAGACTAAACTTGACTGTTTGGTTAAAGAGCTGATATTTTAAGACACCGATTTGTTTAGGTTTGACACGTTGTCCAGGAACAGGACTTACCTGTCTCTGAGGGAATGGTTGCTGGAGTCTGACACAGCCAAGCTGGACTGAAGTGAGGAAGAACCTCTCGCGGGGCTTCTGATCTGTGGTTCGTGTCTAGACGGCGTCCCAGGAGGCGACCGGACCCTCACTGAAGCCGACTCCGCCTAGAAAAGTCACATTTCTTTCAGACAACTTGTAAAAAGTGGTGCCCTTGGAACTATTTCACTTCAAGAGTTTAGTTTGACACAAAGCAGAAACATAAATCTACACTGTTGGGTTATTATTGTAAACATCCTAATATTTTTGCAATGAGAACTTTCTCTTCTAAACGTGGACCACCATCATTTATTTTTACAGAAGAAACTGATGATGACTGAGATATGTCTGTTTCTGTCTGAACTTCCTGATAATAAGTTGGACAAATCTAAGTTCTTTTACAGATTGTGTAAAAACAAACCATCTTCACAAAATCAGTGTTAATGCTCAGTGTTAATGCCAGCTTAAACAAAACAGTCAGACTTACTTTGACTGGCTTTGGTCTATAACTCCCGAGGAGAGAAGAATCTGCAGAAAGACAAGTCAAGTTGGACAACTTGGATTAGCAGCTGTATTTAAAATAAAAATGTATCTTCTTTATCACAGATAAGTGTATTTAATTTAAGATTAACACCACAAACAGACAGCAGAATATTCCTGTGTGGCAGACTAAGAGTGATGCTGCTGAAGACCAGGAAATATTTTCCACATGGATACTACAGTAACTTAAGTAAAGCTACTTTTGTCACCATGCAGTTTGTGTGAATTGGAGGCCTACCTGTGTGACTGTCAGAGCGTCGACACACACTGCTGTTTAACGTGGAGGAAGGTGTTCCCATCACAGAGGTATTACTGCAACCTGAGACCTGCCACAGCACATAACACACAGTGATTTAGCTGCTCCATAGGTTTATTTTCATTGTAACACACATGCACAGCATGTTGCCAACAGTAACAATAAAGTGGTCTAATCTGGCTTTAATCTAACACTATAAATGCCACAATGAAACCAGGAGACTCTTGCTGCTGCTCTGTGTGTAATAATAAACACCACACTACATTAATCACAATCCTACAATTCAGTTTGCAACATAAAAGCTCACTGTTGAGTTATTTATCTGTCATCTTAGGCCCAAAGTAATTGATTGAAAAAACACACAATAAGCATTACAACGTTTTTATACACACCAGCCTAAATAAAAACTATCTGGAACGTGTTTCTCCACATACATACAGGAGCTGAAGCCCTGAAATCTGCACCGATTCATTTTACCATTTACCACCAAGCTAAACTACTTTTATAAGTGTCCACTTGTTAATTGCAGCTTGACTCTTAATTAATGGAGGTTAATTACAGAAACAGGATCACCTCACAGGAAATACAGCTTTTGTTTTAAATTAAATTGTAATAAAATAAATTCTATTAATGTGTGCGACAAAACGCAAACCTAATCATTTCTTCTATTAATGGTGTCCAAATAGACTCGGATGTTTATAAGTCAGGATTAGGTTTGATGTTAAAGCAGAAGAAACAATGAGAAGCAGAGGGAGGGTCAGGCTAAAGGCCATGTTGTTCTTGTCCATCAACAGTATACTCATCCCTGAGGCTGCATAATAAGGAAATAACCCATTTTTATATGTAAATCTCAGATACCGGAGATACAATCACAATTAAGCCGTTATCAAATAACTGTGTTCAAGTTTAAATACAGTGTGTGCGTTTCTAAAGCCTGCTCGAGTCCCTTAGTGAGGATAATTGACTATATTCCAGCTACGTATAGCTGAAGCACGTTTATGACGTCAAAATCCATTAATATCTTAGGTAGAAAGATTAACACTGCTCTTTCACTATGCCCTCCATTTAATCTGCTCGCAAGATTAAGTTAAATTTTTGGAGGCTTCCGCTGAGGTCTGAACTACAGCAACTCAAAATCTCATTAATCTTATAAACCCGATGTACTGGATGTGTCCACCGACAAGCATTAAACAGCTCATTGTGATTATGTTGGTAGCAGTAGTTTGTCAGAATTTACTCAGTGTCACCGACCAGGAAAGGTGGCTGGCTCTCCGTTTCCTTCCTGAAGCGGTGAGGCCCCAGCTGGAGGTGGCCGAGTCTTTGCCGGGTGTCCTCGGAGAGCTGGCACATCTTGCGGTGCGTGTAGGGGGACAGGGATCGTGTGCTGGAGGAAACTGTAGGCTGTTGGTACCTAGCACTGACTTTAGTCACATTGTGTCTTCTGTCCTTCTTGTTTACTTGAAGACTGCGGACAGACGGGGGCGCAAAAGGAGAATGTCTGGACGTCGAGCACATCGATGCAGAATTTGTGACTTTGGTCTCAACGTGAAGCTTTTCCTTCCCATCCGTCCATTCAGCACAGTTCTGGTGATCCATTTTGGAAAAACGCCCACAGTTTGATGACGACTCTTTTGCTGAATGTTGTTGAGATGAGGTTAAAGATGGCCTCAGTGGGGAAAGACAAGTCTGCTTTGCAGGAACAGAAGAGAATAATGTCGTATTAACAAGCTTACTATCCAGTCATAATGTTAACGTAACACAACATGCAAATAGTTCAAATTTCTCTGAAGACCTCAATTTGTTCCTTTTTGAAAGCACCACCCATTTTAGCCATTAAGACAGTGCCTCTCACTCTTGACAGACTTGCTCTCACTGGACAAAACCATTAAACCATTAGCTAAACGATTCCACTTAAGTGTTATAACAACAACAGCTCTGGCAGTCTGCACTGCCATGGCGACCACCTCGGCAGAATTACTTCAATAACTCTAATGGCCACTAACATCATTCTCTAACGCAATATCTCACTTCCTGCAGGTAATGCCAACCAGGGATAAATAAGTTAAGATAAAATGTTAATTGCATTTGATGGCCATCTCTAGTCTAATATGATAAAGAGGCCTTGGCTGCCTGTAAAACAAAGATAATCTAAATGCTAATTAGAAAAATGACAGCACATTAAAACTATTTTTAAGAGAAAGTAAATGATGAATAAATCATCATCAAAGCTGCCATTTGACAATAATCTAATATAATGGTATTAAGACAAATATGACCTCCTACCTTAATCATCTCACACCTTTGTTCTTTTGTTTTTTTCTCTGTTAAATGGACACTGAAAGTCATATTTTCTGTCACCTGGACAGAAGTCTTGACTAATGTGATGTTTTTTAATCACTAGGCTTTTGAGAATAAATGCATTGTTTAACATAGCTTAGGATGTTGATAAATAACTAAATTAATAACCATGTTCCTCTGTGAAGCTGCTTTGACCTAAATGTTGATGATAATGATGTGATCAAAATCACAGACCTGCACGAGCTGACCTGATTTAGACTTGCAGTGAGGATTTTAACATGCTAAAGTTTGTGAAGTAACACCAAAACAGTCCAAGAATGTTGGGATATAAATAATTGTGTTTAATGAACTGAATTCATAAGAAGCAAGACGCATCAAAGATTAGGATTTTTTCCTACAAAGAACCTCCATGTGGATAACAAATTTAACAGCAGGTCACTGAATAGATGTTAGGGCCTGTGATGGACCTGCGACCTGTCCAGGGTGTCCCCTGTCTCTCATTCGGTGACTGCTGGAGACAGGCACCAGCTGCCCCACAACCCCGAATAAAAGAAAATGGATGGCTGGATGAGTAGATATTGGTACATTTTGATATCAACTGGAAAAGTGAACTTTTTGGTGGATTTTAAGCTGGATCCTGTTGGTCCCTCTCATGACAAATGGAAAATGTCTTTAGATTACCCGCTCAGCTTTACTCAGCTCCCTTCAGATAACTTTTATATTATTTAACCTCACAGAAAATCAGCAACCGAGCCAAAATAGCCAAATATTTTTCTTTGACGAAACCTAACACTAATAGGAATAGTCAAATAAAACAAACCAATATATTTTAGCAATTCATTTAAGAGTGGTTGAGATATTTCAGTCAAAGAGGTGGACTGGCAAACAGCTCACTAATGGTGCCATTACAGTTCACCTTAGATAAATAAAATGGGATTTAAAAGGAAATTATGACAAACAAAATTAGACGACAGTGCAAGCGAAAGACCAGAACAAAGTTAAGCCCCTGATTATGAGCGAGCTTATACTGATTAGTACTGTTCAGGATGTTTTGGCAAAGTCTCCCTCCCCCTGAAGCTCTGTAAGTTCACTACATGGTTTGTCAGCGGGATAGACAAGTCGTCAGGAAAATGCCTATGCTGAGAAGCCATTAGGAGAGAGAAAATGGAGAAATCCTACAGTCTGACAGCCACAGCGGTGCTCTGATCCAGACATCACCCTGAGGGGCCACTGCAGAACAATCTGACAATCTGCTTTGCTGTCAGTGACATCCCATTCAAACTAATAGCTTAGCTCAGGTTACGGCACCCGGAAAATGTATGGTAGTCTGTTTGGCACAACATGCCAACCACTGCATGAATGATTATACGCTGCTAACAGATTGTAAAAGTTCTTCATTCATCTGCTTTTAACTTTGACTCCAGATTTGGATTTTGATTCTTCTCACTCAAAGGCCATGTGATGGAAACAAAAAAAGGGGGTATAGACAAAACTACTTTAGTCTCAGTGCTTTAAATCAAAACATTGCAACAAAGGGTATGAACATGTTATGAATTTTAAATAAAGAAAAATCAGAAAAGATATACAAGTAAAATCTAATTATATGGACTTGAATACTTAGAATTTAAAATTCCCAGGCAGAATGGTGGGAATGCAAATAAGCCACTACCTGCATAAATCATGTATAAAAAAAAAAGTATCTGACAGACTTGTGTGAAAACTCCAGGATGTGTGAGAAGCCTCGCTATCAGCATCACTGATCTGCCTCCCCATAATTACATTCACAAAGAGACAACAAATACCCTTGAATCACTGCCGGTATAGATAGATGGATGCAGTAGCCATGGCAACAATGGAAAATGGGTACGTATAGTGGAAACAGACAAATGTGATGGTAAGTGATACCACTCATTAGAGTCCTCCAGAGATCAATCTTCAATGCTGTGGCTGTAGTCAACACTTACATACTAATGTACCCAGCAAAAAAAAAAAAAAAAGCAAACATTTATTTATGCCAGGAGCAAACGAAGATTCAAAGACGTATTAAAAAGTCACACTTACAGGTGAAGCAGCCCAACTATCTCTCCCATCACTCTCCTCTATGACTGATGTTGTGGCAAACTCCACTTTAGGGGAGATTCCCTAGCAGGAGAGGAACAATAGAGCAAACAAAACATACTTAACAGGCAGACAAGACAAAAAGGATGCATAAAAGCACTGCATGAAACACCAATTTATAACCACAAATCTTCAATCTATGTCTGAGCTGAGAAAAACAAACAGCACAAAACAGAAAAGCTCCAGTGATGTTTAAATAATATGGCATTTGAAGCGAGACATCTAAATTGCTATGTAGGTCTCAAACACAAACATATAAAAGCAACAGTGAGGGGAATGGTGTTTAAAGACATTTAACTATGCCTGCTGATGTCTTGGACGACAGGAGGAAAGATAGAAAAATCAACCTACAGCTGAAGGAATAAAACAAAAGATGAGGGGATAAAAGGAGGAGGGGAAAGAGAAAAAAAAATAGAAGAAATGAGATGTGGAAGGACTGACTGGCTGCTGCGCAAGGAAATCTTTTTTTCCCCTTCAAGAAAATATGTTTCCTTAGAAAACAAGTTTATGAAAACTTGGAACTTGGAGTTACTATTATAAATCATTTGTGCAGAAACTTAATTTAAAATGTTTTTAATAAATAGCTTGGAGTAAATTCTGGTTTGATGTTCCTATATGTCTACCATAGGATCTCTAGAAGAAAGTATGAAAGTTATATGTTGATGTAATTAACAGCATGACCCTCAAAAAATGTGCCATAAAAAAAGAAAAGAAACTTTAATTTCAAGTCACTGAGACACAGGAGGTCTCCTACATGCTGGACAGTGTTGAATGAAAGATTAAAAAGTAATGGACACAAATGAGAAACAGCTTACAGGAAAGGTGGAGGATCTTTTCATCAGGATTTCTTGCTCTGCGTCTCCTTTTCTGTCAAACGCAGAGGGATCAGGGTACAGGAAATCTCTGCTGTTTTTCTTCATTGTGGCCAAGATTTCACCCTCTAAATGCCATCCACAAATATTAAAAAAAGGACAACCAGATTAAAAAAATGCACTGTAATTACTAAATAGAGTGTGATTTAACGTGGCCATATGGCATCATCAGAAAGCGTACCTGGAGGGACCGTCTGAATCAGCTCAAAAACTGTTGTGTCAGCTGAGAGGGAGAAAAGCATAAACAGACTGTGAGCTAATGATTGCCATCTCAGCTAATAGCCTATAAGATTGCACAGAATACAATTTAGGACTAAGAGATGAGGAAGTAAATCCCAGATGGCCGTTTACCTTCGAGGAGGTCAGCAACATCAGCAGGGTCAACAACACCTGAGAAGGTCTGGTAAAACAAACAAGAGCACAGACAGAAGGATCAATACTTATAACAAGATCAGGCTGACAGGCCAGTATCTAATGCTGCCATTTTCTTTAGTGGAAAAAGAGGAACTTTTTCATCAGAACTAAGGCTGAAAACCTCTAACTGGAAGCATGAATTTGAAAACAATCCCATTGTCCTTATAATCTTGTCCGTAATAATAACAACGTGTCGAACAATGTTTATGAGTGCGTGACTGAGAATACTGGGAAAGACTGTTTTCACAATTAACACAAAGTATTTAAGTATATCAAAATGTTACAGTGGTAAGATAATGTGCAGCATTATAAATAAATACATAAATCACTAAACGTCCTACTCTCAGTAAAGCCACGTCTGTACAGTCCCACACAGAGAAGAGTCCTTTATTTTATTGGTCTGACCTTGGCAAAAACCATTTTGTGGTGAAAGCGTAACGGGAAGACGGGCGGCAAACACAGCGTCTTCCTGTACTGGCCCATGATGCGCACACTGAGGTAGACGTCGTTCTTCTTATGCAGAAGCACTCCCGGGCATGTAACCTGCACACAATCAGTCCGACAGGGCTGGTAAGAAGGCACATTAAGTTCTTCGTTGTTATTATTTGTAAAATAAAAATCTTACACATGCAGTTCAGAGAGGCTCATTCATTATGAAATAAAAAAGATAAGACATTATATGCAATGGAGATTTTGCAAGCAGATACTGCTTACAATGAAACCATTTTTATAACTTGTTCCATTTGATTTTCCTTTGACTGCCTTTTTTAACAAATGCTTCAAAGTTGAACATTTCTTCAGGTAATGGTCATATTTCACAGTAGTATACTACTAATCTGATGTCACACAAATATATATTGTTAAACTTTATATGCTAGTATGTATTCTTGCCCAACACGTACAGCTTTAGAAAGACAGGAATAATAGACTGATTGTCCAACATGTCCTGATTTGATAAGAGTTCAAATTCAAATACTTATTAAACTCTAGGTGAAAATACAGTCTGATGTGCAGTTTTATCACTTTCTGATCAGTGTAAATATGTGAAAGAAGAAACTGCTGCACAAAGAACCAGCAGATGAAGTATTTTACTATAGAGATAAAAGTTTTCAAACAAACTCCAATGAAACATCTTGATGCTCACCAGCAGTTTGACAAACTGTCTAAATTAGATACAATTGCGTGGAAACTTCACCATCTTTAAGTTAAAGAAAGTTACATATCATCATAAAATGAGCTAAATACAAACTCAGATGATCACATATTATGCTGTCATTAAAAAATGAAGGGGGTAAAAAATGCAGAAGGGGAAAACCTACGAACAATGGCTCCCAGAACCACGTTAGCAACAATAACTTAAAGTAACCAGGTTCAGACCTAAACCTTGACTTTACCAAAGCAGGAAACTGTTTGCAGCATGGTGTTTTAACACACCTGTGTCAGCCAGACCAATAAATTATCATCCCCTCTGCTTTTACACAAGCGCTCACATCTGCAGATGATCACCTAATTTGATTACCTCCTGAGCTAAACCGGAAATAGCTTAAGGACGCAAAATAATCTTTTTAAAATCACATTTTGTTCAATAAAGACTGCCTACGGGGTTGTGTTTTGTCTCATTTGTCGCTCACTAAGCAGGAAATCATGTTAGGACAGTTAAATGAAGCTAGTTAGCTAGCTGTTCACTCGGTGGTTTGAGGATGTCAACTTGCTAACGAGCTAATGTCAACAAGCCCCGAGCCGCGGGTCGCTTTCTGAGTGTCCGAAACGCACTTACTTTCAAAATGTCCAGGCACACGGTGCATTTCAGGCACTTCTGGCGTCTTTCCGAGGAGGAAATCTTCTTCTTCATCGCTGCCATCCATCTAACTTTCAAACTTCGTTGTCATGGCTGCCGAGCAGCAACAAGCGGATGTGGAGTCACGTGACCAAAACTAGCAAATCACATTCTTCCTTCTCAGACGCGCCTGTTTTCGTTTACAGCCAATATCTCAACCGAAATGTACACATTTTTTGCCCCTAAATCTGTAATTAGCACACTAAAGTGCACGCTTTTAGCACAATAAAGAAATATAACACTTTTTGGACTAGCATAAGTAAAATCCGACTTAAGTGGTTAAATGTTGAATCTTTTATTAAAGATAACACTTCTTGAAGTCATAAAACGTGTCACAGTGCATGCATTTTATCTACATTAAAAAGCTGCCAAATAAATTAGAAAGAAAAATCCAGTTTACTCCTTCAGCATTTCCATGTATTTTAAAGTCAGCCCAAACCTGGACGAAACCTGTTCTGAGTTTAGTCCTCCAAGTGCCAACCATTCCACTGTTACAAATCTGTGCAAATAAGTTTATTGATTGGGTTGATGTGGAGCTTATAAATGCAATGAACTGTGAAGGATGTTCCTGCCACAACGCTCTGCATTTTATTCATGCTCAGTCTGTGTCCGTCTGATTGTCTAGTGTCTGACACTCTTCTCCTTTTCTCTGTCCACTGTGTTTCTGCCGATGCCAGCGCCCCTTCCAGGGTTGTTTTTACCCGTCTGGGACATCACATCAGTGCTGGAGAAAAACATCAACATAAACTACACTGATGATGGCATAAAAGTTAGAAGAAAAACAGAAAAAAAGCAGTACAAATAGACAAAATAAGTAAGGGTGCTACGCAGTTTTACCTTCGGAGCTGATGTGGTATGTTGTCCTTGATGAGGTTGTTGAGTTTGTAATAATCCAGGAAGGTTCGAGCCACATTCCTGCCCAGCTTCATGTCTGAGGACAGCGAGTTAAGGTTGTTTTTGTTTAGAAAACTGGGGGTTACAAAACCTCTGTGGAGTAAAACATGAAAGTGTCATGAAATCAGTATTTTATATAAAAATGGGACTTGTGACATGTAATAGGGAATGATTTATTTGTAATAAAACCACAAATAATCTCATCCTAACTAAGTGAGGTGGAAGTTTTGGTCTCTCTGAGGCCATTTTAGCAAATTTGACCAGACTGTTTGGATTTTATAGCCAAGAATTTTCCTTCCTGGTTAAAATGAGAGATGTTTTACTGAGTCAGCATCCAGCCCCAAATATCTACTGACAAACATCATGAAGCATGAAACCTCCTGAAATTTTGACATAAATCTGGACATAAATGAACTTCTACTGAAATTACAATTCAATATATTGGATATGACGATGATCTTTGAGCTAGGTTTATTTGGAAACAATAAATATTAAATGATGTGTGATTTCTTTATAGCACACTAAAACTCTGAGACAAGTTGAAAACTATATGCAAATTTAGGATATTCTATATTCTAAATGTTTAGTATAGGTATGTTTCACTTTAGTAAATCCGCAAGAACATAAACATATTAAAAAGGTTTTAAAAAAATTTCCCCTTTGTCCTCGCCAACAAACCTGGTGAGGATCAGTAAATAACTTAGGACAGCCACCCTGAGAAATGAGCATTGCAAATGTTCAGGTGACAACACACTGCTGAATTAGGTTAGGCTAAATCAACCGCATTTCACTCACGTAAGCCAAATGTATGATGCCAGAATGAATCAGACAAAGCAATTACTTATATACTGAGGCCTAATTTAAATTCAGAGGTGGGTGCACACATCATCTCCCTGCTCAGCTGTCCTTTACTACATTAGGGACCCCATCAATAACTCCACTGCTTTTATAAAACATCTAACTGTCTTTGAGGTGCTTTTGCTAAGCCTGTGATCATTAGGATAGCAAGGCGAGTAAAGATGTCAGTCAGTTTAAGATAATGGAGAAAAGGTGTAAAATAAATAAACGCCAACAGTGTTTCAAAGAAGCAAGAGTGAAAGACAATGAATACTGAAAAAAGGTAAAAGTGATTTTCATTGAGTCATAATAATGAGAAAATTAGAAGATCGCATCAATAACATCTGACAATCTTTCCCAAGACTTCTCTTCATCTCTTTTCTATCATCTTCCATCAATACAGGACTTTCAGATGTGATGTTCAGATAGATCCCAACACAAACAAACAGATTCATGAAGGGTTCTGCTGATCTTGTGCCATTGATGTTTCTCTGCCTCCATTCTTCACCAGCCTGGAGCTCGATGAAACAACACGGCTACATAATCTGTCTTTTCTCCAATCATTACCTTGTTCATACTCAGATATGTCCTGTCATCTGATGAGCTATCCATCTGTCACAGCTGAGTGATTGAAACAACGGGAATACAGAAAAAAATAAAGGTTTTTATATTTATTGTCATTCACTTTCAATGAAACCAAAAAGAGCAATGCCACATAAACTTTAGTTGCCAAAAAAAAAAAAAAGAAGAGAAAAACTATTGCCCTTAACTTGTCAACTGGTTAACTGGAGCACACTTCTGGCTTTATAGTTTGTCATACTTCAGGTGAACAACTCACAAAGCTGACATTATAATTAGACATGTGAAGGAGAAAGGAAGCCCCGTCAGAGTGAGTCAGTCACCTTTTGGCCTCTGATGTGGTGCATGTCTGTATGTTCACAAGTCAGCACCAGACATCATTCCTTACACGGCAGGATGACGGCAACACTCTCCACATGACTCCAGGCCTCAGTTTATACTCCATCTGGCTGTCTGTAAGCCCTGCATCAGGCCGAATCTGCAGGGAGTGTGTGTGTGTGTGTGTTGGAGACCATTACTGTTCCTCTGTCTCTAAAACTTCTGCCTCCTGACACTTAGGTTCTGATAAAAAAGAACAAGACAAAAATATTTGAATTCTGATGCATAATGGTTCAGCACTGCAGCAACTTTACTTTTAGTTAAAAGTTAATGTCAGACTTGTTGTATAATCTTACAATTCGATAAAACTAATTCAGTTAGCATTAATGCTGGAAGTTTAGAGACTCTCAAGGATCTGCCTCTTCTCATTGGTATTGGACATGAATAAAACTTGACAACATTGTTTTACTGAGCTTTTAGATTTTACAAACTTCTTTCTGTCTTCTCGTTATTCCTTCCACCCTTTCTGTTTTCATGTTTAAAGGGATAAAATGTATCACATTTGTTTTTATTTGTTTTGCAATTCACTTAGTTATTTCTTTCTTAATTTGGACCCTATGATAGAGTTAGATAATATTTAAGAGTTATTAGTTCACAACCTTTACTTCTAATGCAGTGTTGTGAAGTTGTGTCTATAAAAATGCTTCTAAATGACAAATTATTTAAACAGGAAGGTCAACATATCTGTCTAAGAAATAGAGCAGAAGCATGTTTATCATAAGTTTGCACTCCTTTTTCTTCTAGCAATGCACTCCAAGAGTTGTATATACATGTATTTAGCATTAATGCAGCATTATTGGCTCCCTCACAAATGTGCAAATTCTCCATGTGAACTAATGCAAACCTATACCATAACAGATGATGCCTTTTGTACATTTCGTTAATTTGAAACTTGATGAAACTGTTTCTCTTTAACCCTAAAGATGTGGTCTCCACATTTCCTTACAGAATGTCAGATTTCAGATTCATCAGACCATCTTTGCTCTAATTGATTAAGTTAGTTAGTTAGTTATTTTGTAGAGTTAAGCCACAACATATCTTTATATTACAGACCTCTTTTGTTTTTAATACGAGGCTGCCTAAAGGCATGTCTTGCACAAAACTAAAATTATTCATACATCTGATTCTAAACATATTTTACATTCTCCAGACAATTAGGATCTGAAATTAGTTGAGCAAGAAATTTATTACAGTACCCATCTCATTTGCAGTAATACTCATCATCATAAAAGTCCCCACATTTCTAGCCTCCTCATATCTTCAATGTCTTCACTGACCTCTGGAAAGTTTGTTGGTGTTTTCCTCAGTTTTCTCCCATCAGCAGAGCTTGGTGCCAGTTCTGGCTTCTTTGGCCAGGCACGCTCCGCGACAAAAATATCTCCTGGACCCCACCGTGCGCAGATGGCCTCTCAGCTTGGCTCGTCACGACTCACCGTCTATTACAGGAGGCTTTGTGATGGACGGTCGGCTTCTGAAGGAGAATTTCTTTCACTGAGTGTAAGGCCGGAGACACGGAGGATGCCCTGAATGCAGCCTGGCTCGTTGCCGAGGGAAACCGCAGGTTCTGGAGATCAGGTGGCGGGCTGCAGCAAGAAGTTGTGGCGTGTGAGCCAGGAAACAGTCGGCAAGCTGCAGCATGGATTAGAATATTGGGTGGCTTTGGGATATTCACAAAAGCCTTTTTCAGCTGCTTTAGTCCACATCTCGGCAATCTCTGTTGAATATACATAATGACTAATACTGATAATATTGTTTATGTTGTGTAATCAACTTCACTGGATCCCAAAGCGCTATCATTATCACTGTATTATCATTCTCCATTATTGGGGAGGTCGCAGAGGTGTGAATGCAGCGTGTCAGCATCTTGCCTGGCTTTCACTCAAGTGCATTCTTTGTATATATAATGGTCTTGTCTAATCAATAGCAGGTCATTGTCATGGCTCAGGGGTGCGCCAAGCTGATGAGATTATAGGGCATGTGAGACAAAAGAGATGGGGGTGGGACACGACTTGTTTACTGCAGCTGTTTGCTGTCAGCACCACATTTAGCGGCTTTAACCGCCACGTTTGCCATGCCTCGTCCTGCCAGACAGTAAGACAAGGTGACGAACAGACAACAAGGCCCCTCGTGGTAAAATTATCAAGTCACATGTTAGATGGCTGTCGCGATTGGACAGGAGTTAACAAGGAGACAAGCAAGGGGACATTCGAGTCATCAATATGGGCCACTGACAGGTCTTGTCAGTGCACTGACACGTAGAGAACTAATTATCAATGCTAATTAATGGGATAGTCAACAACGGCAATACAGAAAAGGACATTTCTGTCCCCAATAGAGTATCTACTGAAAGTCCTCACGTCTTGGTGGTCCAAGGGGACAAAAAGGAGCTGATTTAAACAGAATACACCCTTCATGCCAAGGAGACAAGCTCTTAAACTTGAATAATAAATTCAAACAGGTATACAAAAGGTTCCGGTCTCCTTGAAGCAGGTTGATATTACACATTTGTTTATTTGGGTGCCATTTTGTATTTGTAGTAAATTTGAGGACCGCTTTATATGCAGGACCCTGCATTCTAACTTTATAAATGTGTTTTTGCACATAAACTGTAGAATCTGTCTGTCAAATCATGTTTCAGACTATTTCTACTTATCAAACTGATCGAATGCTAAGCAGATCAGTCCATGATTATTGGCATTTTTTATTATCAATTTAGTTACTCATGAAACCTATGACTCAATAAAACAAACACACTGCTGAATTTAAAAAACTATATACACAAATAAGTTGTTCAGCAGCAGATTGTGCACTCAGAAATGCAATTCAAACCATCCCCCCAAACAGACCTATTCTCTCTCTCTCGCTTCCTATTTTAACCACATTGGAACATTTTGACCAAATTTTCTTATCTGGACTCATTTGTTGGTTAAAAAAAAGCATATTTTGTTTCTAAGAGCTTGAAAAGAAAATGATCTGAAACCATACAGACATACAGTACCTCATAAAGGATTTTGTAGAAGTTTAACTTTTTTTTCTTTCTCGATAATCTATCAATTATGATATTTTGTAACTGTCTTTTGGGGAAAAAAAAAACAGCATTCTGCTTTTTATTGTCCTTATTTAACTATGTTTAGTTGTTGCACATGAATATCCCAGCTGACAGTCCTACAGAGTTTAGTAGCTTCAGTCACACTTTCATTGTTTCAGTTCCCTTTGCTGCTCGAACTTAAGCTAAAAACTTAAACATCATCCCATATGGCCATTTCAGCTTTGTTCATTAACTGTATTTTGCCAGTAACCTCATCTTTTTTCAGCATTAAACTATTTTCAGCAGTGAGGACTACTTAAATTATCATAGAAAATACAGCCTTTCAAATGGTTCAGATGCTTTTTCCAAATTTCCTCAGACTTTACCATAAACGCTTACCAGCGTGTACAAAAAGTACAACGAAACGCCTGAAGTTGGCCATGTTTGCTTGTACATTTTGAGAGTACTCATGTGAAGACACCCGTTCATCTGAGCATGGCAACAATATTTGCGCAATCAACTGTGTGCATGAATGCGAGTGTCTCTGTGCATGCTTCCCTGCATAAGCGAGCACCTATCCATTTGTGCATATCTGTGTGATGTGATGTGTATGATGTGTGGTAGTGAAGCATATTTGCCTCCCAGCTATATCATTTGCATACCTGTCACAGACTGTGTGTTGGGGTGTCAGGTTCAATGATGCATACTGTTTTCCACTGGCAGCTCTGGTATTCATGGAGTCCCACTGTTACGGTGACATGCGCGTCAAGTGTTGCTGCGTTGGGCGACAGACATCACACGCATGCAGAGAATAATTAATTTGTGACGTCACTCAACCCCTGGTGGACTGTCAGCTCTTCACCCGAGTGACCAACTTTGATGGAAAATCAACAAATTTGCTGGAATAACACAAGACAGAAAAGTGAACTGTCCTTCAACTTCGAAAAATCCAAACAAGGAGGAAATTCTCAACACAATGCAGGGAAAAACTAAGAGCCTAATCTTTCAGAGACACATTCAATCCTGCATCACTTTCAAAATGTTTCAAAGATCCTTCAAAGCGACTGAGAACACAAAACAAGAACACAAACACAAGATAAGTAGGCTCTGAGAGTGAAAAATGCACATACTCTACCCACATAAACACACAGTTACATAAGCACACACAAAGAACATCAAGCTGTGTTTTGAACAAGATCCCAGATTCTCTTAACCTTGATTTATTCCACTTTCAAGCTTAAAGTTCAAAGCCTGGACAGGAGAGCCCATCAGAAAATGCTGCTGTACTATGAAAAACAGCAACAAACAGAACTAAAATATATAAAATCCAGCACTGGAAGATGCAATGGCTGCCCGATGAGTCTGAAACTGGGGTTACAGGAACTAACTTACTTACTTAATTTAGTATTTATACATAATATGTATAATTCTCACACATGTTGGAGCAGAAGCAAGAACGCAGAGAACCATATATGTTGTTAGTAAATGATTAGAGGACAATGAAAAGTCAGATGCTCGATAGAAACTGTCCCTGCTGTTTGAGAGAAAAGGGATTCTCAGCATGACTAGATGATATAATGAGCTGTTATATTGCAGCTGATGGGATGAGAGGAAAAGGCACAGTAGAGGAGAGAAGAGGGCAGCAGAGTAGATATAAAGAAATCAAACACACGCACACACGCACGGTGTAGAGGATGCTTTCTGTAGCACCTTCAAACTGCGACAAAAGTTTTGGCAGTAGGAAAGGTTAAGATCTCATTATCAGTGGATGAAAGTCGCCGCAGCGAAGAAGGTGCACCAGGAAAGATGAAAAGGTGAAGCGGCACATTTGGAGGGTGGACGGAGAGAGGGGCCAAGGATTTTATTTATTTGTCATGTATTAGTTAGAAAGAAGGCAAACACATGCATGAATCTGATGAGAAATGAGGAAAGTGGGGGCAGGCAGAGGGTGGAGGGTGACGCTAAAGGTCTCTGTTGATGATTTACATGCTCCATCAAGCAGACTGCTGGGGCGTAAAAAGTGACATGATCTGTTCCTTCAACCTGCCTGACCCCAATCTCCACTCTGTACCAGGTCCCTGTGCTGCCTGACCACCCCGTGGAGCTCCTCCTCCTCCTCTGACCCCTCCCTTTTCACAGCTCAACATCACACACACCTCTGGAAAATCAAAAGAAGTGCTTTTTAAGCTTCTACTCTCCTGCAGCCGAGGCTGTGTGTTTGTAATGGTCATGTCAGCGTTACATCGTAGTTTTCCTATTTCATTTGCTCTCTGCGAGTGAGTGAGTACAAGTCATCACTGTGGTGACAGGAGGAACATGTTTCTGTAATAATGTTATGATACTACCTCAAAGAGTGGGTGTTCTGACCCTTGCAGTTCTACTTATGCTTGCTATCATACATCTGTTCTACTACATGTTTTCATGACATAAAATGAAAACAAGGAGTAGAATTGATTTATTCTGTTTGCATATACTTGAACGTACCTTTTGTTCATGTTTCCACACAAAGCTTTCAAAGTGATAACAGTATGTAGAAAAGACGTTTGCATCACAATGCACATAAATTAGTCTGACAGTTCAGCCTGTCTCTCCTACTCCAGCCTATCTACCACAAAAAACAACAACAACAAAAAAATGATTCGAACTTCCAGAGATCCATCGGTTGAACTGACCAATTTATTGACCCTACCTTACCCGAACCCTGCTTTTCATATGTGCGCCTCATTTATGGTGGAGAGGACTTCCAGCAGTTGGCACTAGAGGGCACTAAGGCTACATTATTATAAACCCACAGTCACCTGCAGTGAATGTGCAAGAGAGCACATACTTTTCACATGTAGGGTTCTTGTCGCTTTCTAAATCCTCATCTTCTTCTCCATCACTCCACTGGTAAGATCAGGCTGCCATCAGCAGGCTTTCAGGAGGTCCTCAGCAGTGAGAAGGTCAGTCGAAGGAAAACATCCCTCTTTTCTGCCTTCAATGAGGCACCTGCGACCTTCGGCCTCAGCTCCGAGGCCCCGTGTGCGCTCCTGTTTATTCATGTGTGCATGTTTTTACTTAACAGAAATCTCGTTTTATTGTTTAATGCAATGACAGCATCAGTTGCTCACACACGCAGAGGTACACGGGGAAAAAACTAGCCCTCGTCTTTCTTTTGTTTTCTAAATTAAATCAATAGATGCAGACATCCCACCCCGTTCTGTCACGGCACATCTGTCGCAACAAGAAGCAACAAAAGAGCAGCTTGTTTTTCCAGCAAGTACAGACGACCTGACAAACGTGGTCATGCATGCATATACTCTCACAACTAGGCACCCAAACATTAAAATAATGATTCCAGTAATTTCAGTGTGAGACGGTTGCTGCGGGAAGAGAGTGTTTGTGTATTTGGGTGCCAGTAAGGGCAGAAATAAGAAGACTATTAATGCTGCTCTCCACGTTATCAGCTAGTTTTTTTACCCCCCTTAATCACACACACACACACACACAGATCACACATGACGAAGGATACAAGACTCCTCAGAGTACGGCACAGGGGCGGTGCTGCCAGCTGTCATGTAGCTGTAGAAGGACACCTCGAGGGTGTAGCAGTAGGAAGTGTCGTCAAGGAGACCACCGAGAAAACGTCGACCGGTACCAGCTTTCACCACATCACGGTTAAAAGAAGTGTTGGACTAGTCAAATACATAAAAAAAGAGATAGAATAAAATAGTTAATGAATAGAGACATTCTTCGTATCAAGTACTTGTGTTAGCAAACATAGTTCTAATGCGCCAGTAAGCACAACAAACAAAAACAAAAGTAATCAAACTTATATAATATATTAGACAAACACATAAGTTTTTTTTGGTCAATATTACAGTCACAAAAGTCTTCTTGTGTTGGAAAAACAAGAGTTCCTAACATTAATTAACTCCATCTCCTCCAATTAATCGACAAATGGAGCAAAACAAGCACCAACACACAAGAAGATGTGTCTTTAAATAAATCTAATAACATATTGCATTAATTATGACAAATCAAATGATTATTTTTCCAGTATTCTTGAGTTTAATGTTTGGTTTAACCCTGTGTATGGATGAACAAAAGTCCACACATCTCCTCAGACTTTACAGAGCTTTACAGTTTTGACACATTTGTCCAACTTTAATGCTTTGGTTCAGTTTTGCTGCTTTCATCTGCATTGTTTTATAACAAAAAATGCTCTAAAAACCAACTTAATGCCACCTGTCAATCATCAAGCACAAATTTAGCGGCTAGTTCTCAAACATACGGGAACATTTAGCAGGTAATGAGCCGTACGTACGTATCGAGGGATTCAAGGAAGACCAGCGATGTTGCTTCAAGTCAGCTGCAAGTTTTAATAACAAGTGTGCCAACATCAAAATGGAGTATAGATAGATAAAGTCATGTTAGTGGGGTTTCCTAATTGGCCTATAAAAAAAATGTATAAATCCAGAATCAAATTAGTAGATAAACTCTAAGGTGAGAAATCAGAGGATTACTGAACTATCACGCTGATATGCTTTGTTTATTCCATTACAGTAAAGACCAGAAGTGCACAGGTTCATCTATAAACCTCAGATTTATGTCCAACTTAAATTTGTCTTTTCTCCCACAGACTAAAAATACAAATAGAAGCAACTGGAGTTCCTGAAAACTAAAGTTAATGAAAAAATACCTTAAAACATCTCTGGCTGAGGCTCCAAAACATTTACTTCTCACATAAATTACTACGTCACTAATAATTTTTCCCCCTAAAATGTCATTATTGTGTAATTAATTAATTTCTTCTAATAAATGTTATGATATAAATTACACTTTTTATTTTAATGGACTTTAGATTTTAAAAAGAGAGGGAATTTCTTAGTCAAGATCCAAATGCTAGCTTTCAACTCCCCTTTTCTTTTCATAAAATAAATTTTGAAAATTGGATAAAAACAACATATCATAAAATAAAATAAACTTCTTGTTTAGGAATAGTAGTTTTAAAGTGGTGGGAGATGTTACAGTGTCTGGTTTTGTTACACCTCTCCTATAATGTATATTTACTCTAAATGTTTGCAGTATATTGAAGAGTTTGAACTCAGTCAGTATTACTCAAGTTTTATATCTATAACTAGAAATCATCCACTGTGGTGCTATGATAAAATACAAGAGTTTTCCGGATCACTTTTAATTTGATGTCCAACACACAACCGTGCAGTCTGATGATGGCGTCACTGAAGGCTGTAATGTCATCACGCTGACAAATCTATCCACAAACAAGTCCTGAAAATTAAATTTGTAGTAGTTCTACCTTCAGTAGAGCTGGTTCTTTTAAATCACGGTTCACAATGAGAACACACAAACTCATAAGGTGAAACACACCGTGCAGAATTAAAGAAACTTGCAGAAACTAATCTTTGGATTAACTTTTGGAGTCAACGCCATTCTAGTTGGCTGCCACAGCCGACGGACCTTAAAAAACACAAAAATGTCATTTTTACAAATAATGAACTAAAATTTGGAGTAGTAGTAGCTGTCTTTGATTCCCAGCACATATTCTGAGTTAGCAAAATTTCTCATGAACCACTGAAAACATTTCAATGAGACCTTCAGGGAATAATCACTGAATGTACATCTACAACTGATTACTTTCTGGAGTTAATTTAATGGCTGCCACAGCTAATCAACAATAGCAAACACAGAAATGGTCAATACAGATAATGATAATCAATACAAATATGATGTAGTAGCAGCTAAGAGTCATTCACAAAATATACTCTGAGAGTGACATCTCATATCACATGACATGTTATTTTCAAGGTTTGACAGAAATGACTATAACTGTCATTTCTCATCACAAAATTATCTTAGTCTAAAACTCTGACATGAAAGGCAGAGGGTGATATGCATCCCTTTAAGGAATGCTAGGCCTTTAATTGTATCAATGAGTCTATACACAATGTTTAGACAAAATAAACATGTGATCAAGAGCATGCATGCATGTATATTGTTTTGATGCTAAGCAAAAGAAACCTAGCTGCTCCGGTCAGAACTAACTGACATGTCTCATTAGTAAAAAATGCATTTGTGTTCTGGGATGTCTTGCGGACTTACAGAGGGGAGTTCATTTCATCAGATTTACACTATGTCATTATGAAGTATGCCTGTAAATGGGTAAAGTGGGGAGGGGGGAAAAAAATCTATTTTAGCTTTGAGTGTGTCAGCTATACCACACAATTTGATGGTGTCTTGGGAAGAGTGTGGAAAAACTTCCCGTTTCGCTGTAAATTCACTCTGCAGCAGTGAGAGTAGACTTGCTGAAATGCAGACTCGGCGTCCACCGGCGGGAGTTCGCCATGATTGTGTTGTGCTGCTGCTGCTCTGGGCTTTGGGTAATGCTGAATGGGCAGAGGGACAAAAGCGCAGGAAGGGAGATGACCCCTGGGCCAGCTGTCACACGAGTCATATAGTAACAGAAAGAGAGTTTCTCCTGAAATGGAGTTTTACTCAACCTTCGTCACTCACCCCACCATATAGACACTGACAATAAATGATATTTGTATTTGTGTGGGTAAATATCTGCATGTCAGACTTGTATTAGGCTGGCTTTATCAATGAGGGAGAAAAGGTGGTGCTCTGTTATGTGAATAAGTGGCTGTTGTGAAAAGTCACTGTCAATGAGTGAACAAAGGTCAACAGAGGCAGAACAGCTGACTGGATAATGCAGCAACATAAAAAAAAGTTCTGTAAGTGTGGCTTCTTGCCTAAATAACGGAGTTTCATCCATTTTAAAGGTTTTACAGCAGAACACCTGCACTGTTTAAGTTATCCTGGCAGACGCTGCAGTCCCAGACCGAGCCCTGACCTTCTTCTTTTCGGCTCATACTTGACATTAAGAGACTTTCTAAATCATTTCAAGTTCTTGACATTCATTTATCTTTTACTCATCAGTGTAAACACTACAAAGATAAAGTGACAAAGGTGTTGGAGTGTTTCGTTAATTAATTAATAACAAAAGAGTGAATCATGAGGATTCAAACCCTTTGTATGACATCCGCAATTAAGTTTTGGAGCATCCCACTGCTATCAGTGATCCTTGAGACGCTTCTACAAAGTGATTAGAGTCCACCTGTGCCTAATGGAATTAATTGTAATCAGGAGATGCATTTCTGTCCACAAAAGGGCTCAAATTAGATTTTTTTTCCCTGCAAGAAACAAGGATGAGGTCAAGAGAAATGTTTATATAAGTGTAAAACAAAAACTGCGTTAAGGCACAAATCTGGGAGATCTAGGAAAATTTCTTAAGCATCAAAAGTTTGGTTAAAGCAAACTGATTGATTTGAAACATTTAAATAAGACAATTGCAGCTAAATGTTGTGAGGCTCAGTTGTTAAATCGGTTTCCAGCATTTCTGTGATTTTTATCAGCAGGACAAAAATTCTACAACACTAAAACCTTTTCAATGCTAAAGACATTAACGCTTAATGAGCCAGCTGTAACATGTAGGTGAAATTATCTGTGGCACTGTTGCAACCAAACTTAGAGGCTGGGGTCGTTACTCAGATGAGCCAAACTTTAGCCACTGAATGAGATACCACCATCAGCCATTTATTAAGTGAGGATCAATGAAGAACAACTATCTTGGAAGCACTCTGTTGTTGTTTTATCAAACCACACACCTTGTAACAGAGTGTGTAGATAAAACCAGGAACTGAACATCACCTTAATATTAACAGTCCTAGAGTCAAACAGGAAGTAGTATTTATCATTTTGTATGGATATTTTTGTAAAATGAGGACACAAAAACCTAAAAAAAACGGGGAATTGTGAGTTAAAACTTCTTCTGAGGGCTCAAAGGATCCATACTTTATTGCAACTACCTAACAAGTGTACTGTTATCAAAACACAAAAGTGACTTCAGGAAAAGTCTGGAGTTTAGACATTCTTGCCAAGAAAAGTGGAAGCAAAGAGAGGTGTACATCTGAGGCTTTCAAAAAGACTTATTGTATTGGTCTTTAATGTATAATAAATAAATAAAAACAACCAAAACACTTTTTACTCAGTTATTGAGGGGTGTTTTGTAGACCATTAAAAAACTAATGAACTGAATCCATTTTAACATGTACTGAAAACATTTGCTTCTGAAAGTTAGCATATAAAACAAACACTCTCATAATGATGTGTCTATATTCTAAATGTAATCTAAAAATGAACATGTAGGTTCTCGTGCAGGATTTCTTTACATATTTCTGTATCTTTAGGGACATTTATCATTGCTTCTGTGACACAAATATGTTACCTACCTGAACACTGAAGGCAACATGATACATTTTTGTTAGAGTTTAAAGAACAGAATGCCTATTTTTATATTTTGAATAATTTATATGATCTTCTCTCCTCACCAGTCTTAAGTCCTGTGGTCAAAGTTAAAATCTTTGCTTTAAAGGGCTCCTCTCTCCTGCACATGTCCCCTTAAGTAACAGAATATAGTGTGTGTGCAAGCACGTACATTTACATTTGTGCTTGCTGGATGCATAACATATTGCTAATTAACTTGTGCATGTAGTCTGTGTGTGTTTTCTACTCATATAAACCCAATGAAGCATATGTTTTCTTAAAAGTAGGACCTAAATTAAAAGCATGCAGCTACACTTCACAGGTACCCAGTCCAACCTATGTTCTTCAGTGTCTGCTTCTAGGAGCAGCAGTTGGTAATTCAGTGCTTCATTAAACACCACGTCACCAGGATCTGCTGAGATACAACTATTTCTTGTTCTCTCTCTCTCTCTCTCTCTCTGTGTGTGCGTGTGTGTTTGTTACTTTGACTTACAAAGGAGAAGTCTGGTGCATTTTGGCACAGCAGTCTGGGAAAGACGGCTTGTCTCTGGACGCGCTCCTCGTCTTCAAACACGTTGCCGTACATGAAACCATTCAGCATGGTGGAGTGTGCGTGAACGTCAATGTAGAACTCCAAACTAACCCTCTAAAGGAGAGAAAACAAAAAGGACAAAAGATGAAGACCAACAGGTTAGCTGGGATGGTTTCCAACAGATAATCTCTGGAAGGGAGGGTGGACCTGTTTTGGCTCTGGGGAGACTGTGCTGTGCAAAGGCTTTGACCCACTGGATGACTACAAACCCTCCAGACACTATGGACTGAGTCATACCTGAAAAGAGCCAACGACCCACACATAACTTCAATCACACTGTCCTTCTGAAGGGCACACTGTGAGTACATACAAGGACTGGGTGAGCTGGCAGAAATATGTAGACATACACAAACACTCTCCTCTGGACGTCCCAGATTCATCACACACACCAAACTTATTTATCAGGTTAATATTGACTTCATATTGAGCGTGTAATGTCTTTTCTCTCTAGTACACTCTGTGTAAAATGGATCTGATGAGATTTGTTTCTCCTGCTTGACTTTGAAAGCACACACACACACACACATGCACACACCTGATGGCTAGTCAGTTGAAAGAACAATTTCAGACATTTAATGTTCGTAAGGTTCAGTACTGAACAAATGTTGACACAAAAAACTTGCTGGAGGAAAGAAAACTTACCAAAGATTGTGACTTTGTAACAAGTATCCAAGTGTCAAAACAAACAAACAAAAAAGTGCCAGTGAGAAAGAATGAGCTACTGACAATTGTCATAGTTTGGTATTTTCAGTTTGTTGTTTTTGATTATTGTCTTGTTTCAGTTTAGTTTTCCTGTTCATGCCCTGTCACGCTCCACCTCCCCAGTACTTTTCCTGTTAGGTCTGCCACGCCCATCTCCACCTGCTTGTAATTATTCTCACTCACCTGTGTCCATTTTCCTCATTATCCTCTGTCTTTAAGAACCGATCATTCTCATTCACTCCTCACTGGATCATTCCGCTTTGTCTGCTCTTTGCCATGCCATGTCTTGCCTTGCATCTCGTTTTGGATTTTGTTAGTGTTAGTTTTGCTGCCTCGTCAGCCCTTTTGTTTTTGTCTGTTTATTTAGGTAATAAATTAGTTTTCATTATTCTTCCACCATGAGTCTGCGTTCGCCGCCATAGTCCCACCTTCTGACAACAATTTAAGGTACAAAACAAAAAGGGAAGGTTAAAACAAATTATTAAATGGGGCGAAACAGTCAGTGAGCAAATCTATAATAACTCTGTTTGTGTTGGGTTAATTCAAGTTCATAGAAATGTTAAATAATATTGAAAGGCTTTAAAACATATTAAAGTGTCAAACGTGTTTTATTAGGTAGGCAGATAAAGTAGTTTTATAATGTTTTTCTTAACAGGATGTAAGCACAGTCACATTCACACTTATAGTCTGTTAGAGGCAATAAACGTTGTTAGTTAATTGCCCACAACTAATTATCATCAGGTTTGTTGTCTGCAACACCATAATTAGTTGGGAAACCCACAGTCGATTACGTTTGACCAGCCACAGAAGCTGGACCCTCACATTATTGTTTTTGTCCTTACTGTTTATTGAATCAGGTCCTGGATATACCATTACATATTGAAGTTTTTGTCATCTAAGTGACTTTACTGCATTCAGAAGCATATTCCTCTTTACTGATTCCAATATTTCTGTGCTATCACAGCTGTGTTTGTAAACACTGTAACAATTTTATTAAAGTGTAAAAATATTATTTGCTCTTTTGTTCTGGAGGCCTTCTCACCATCAAACTGTGGTGGTGGGAATGTTTCACCTCCTGAAAAATACTCAGTTGTTGAATTTGTGTCACTGAAACACCAACAACGTTAAAACAGAGTGTTACAGAGACTTAAACATCTGGTTTTATCCAGAACTGGGACTGTACTGGTTAACACTTTGGACTTCTTACAATTATGGTGGATTCCAATTGCAGTCAGAAGACATATTTTCTGAGTTCAAAGTCAGAAAGTCAGTAAAATTATTTGGAACGAACTCCACAGTTAGAATTCTAACATAGAAAATCAGAGGTTTTTCACCAGCCCTAAGCCCAAAATCCACTTTTCATGCGTGGGGCACAGGAGGAGTGGTGATAGCTGCAGAGATAAACTTTTTGTTTTACCTCCTGATACTTTGTTCTCCATTAAATCAGTCACACATTCAGCACGACACTACCCCCACCAGTTAACTTGTTGCTACAGTGTTTGAATGCAAAAAAAATACAGAGAAATGCATCACTGACAGCTTGTATTCCTAATAAAACTTAAACTGTTAGCAAATCCCACTGGCTTTCCAATTTACAACTGGGACACAGTTTAGCTGGCTGTGACATCATTCCCACATTCAGGATCCGTGGTAAATGGAGCACAGCATTTAGGTAGATTTTAACTCGTGGTCCAATTTTTTTAAACACCACTCACAAACAAAAACAAGAAAGGTAGCAAAGGTGTGCAAATATGACCTTCACTTGAGCAATCTTAAAAATATACCTGCAAGGGCAGGCATACAAGCCCCTCCCACCTTTTGACCTTTAACTATGGAGTAACACCCACCAGCACTCTCTCTATCTTATCACTCTCTCCTGGTTTTATCCCTCTGCTCTTCTTCTTCTCCCTCTTTATCTCCTTCCCTCTCTGCTCATTAAAGATTCAGCACCACACCTTGTTCCCTTCGGGTCATAAAGAGGAGGGGAGGAATGAGAGGATAGAAAAAGCAGAGGTGGAGAGACAGAGAGAGGAGAGGGAAGGAGAAGAAAGATGAACGAAAGAGAAGACGATGAGTGTGAGAAAAGAGAGAGGAGGTAAAGAAGAGCAATCAGACAAAAAGAGAGATGCACAACAAAGAGAGAGAAAAAGGGAGGGAATGAGTACATAAAGACAAACAAAGAGAGAGAGAA
Source organism: Kryptolebias marmoratus (assembly GCF_001649575.2). Classification (NCBI taxonomy): domain Eukaryota; kingdom Metazoa; phylum Chordata; class Actinopteri; order Cyprinodontiformes; family Rivulidae; genus Kryptolebias; species Kryptolebias marmoratus. The sequence goes on along the minus strand of NC_051453.1, from coordinate 11,846,639 downwards.
ATGAGAGAAAGTCGGAGAAAAACAGAGATGTGTGCAGAGAGATTGGCAGGGGAGAGACAGAGAGAGGGAAGTGATGCTTGGGCGGCCCAGGCGACGCAGTGTGGCTGCGTTTGAAATTCTGCTCACAGCCAAAGCAATTTCCTGGCGGTGGCTGTGCTGTCAGCTGCTTGGCTGGCTGGCGGTGAAATATGGTGGCTGGGAGTCGGCCGCTAGCAGCCCCCGACAACCTGATGGATGGAGCCCCAGAGGAGAGGAACAGCAGCAGGAGAAGGTGGGGTTTGGAGGTGGGAAGGAAGGGAGAAACAACAGAAAAACAAAAGGAAAAAAAACAACAACAACAAAAAAGAGAGGAACAAGAGAGGAAAAAAGCTAAATGCAGCCAAGTGAACAGCGGTGGTCAAGTGAGTTAGACAAAAGGAAAAATACACAGCGAGGAAAAAAAGCAAGCGTTAAATAAAGGATGAAAACAAAAGAGGAAGGGGAAAAGAAAAAAAAGGAGGAGGGGGAGGAGATGAGGGAGGTATAGAGGAGCAAGTAGTGAAATCCAGGTCTATTAGAGAAAAAAGGGAGGGTGAAGAGTGCCTGCCAGGGTCTTGACTAGGGAAACCAGACTAATAATCACCCAGGAATTCCCCTCTGGTGGAGGGGAAAGGATGGGAGGAGGAAATGTTAAAAGCAGGAGATAAAAGAGGCTGGATTGGAGAAAGGTGGAGACAAGGCGATCCAAAATGTCAGACTGGGAGAAGCAAACATGTTAACTGGGTATTGCTTCCACATAAACCCAGTAAATAACCGAGCTGAGTTATACATCTGAATGTTCAAAAAAACTGTTTTCATTTTAATTGCAACTTTGATAAACGAGTCTTTTATTCGGATACTGAAGAACACACAAGGGTGAATAACTGCAGTGTCAAAAGTTTGTAAAGTACACACTGTTCTACATCTGAGCAGCTGTTTCTGGGCTATATTCGATGGTGTTGAAGGGTTCTGTGAAAATCCAAGGCGGTCACGAAAGATTGTTAGAAAAAGAAACAAAGACCCACAAAAAAGACAAAAAGTCAAAATTTAAAAACAAGTTCTGCAAATATCAAAAAACTGTAAGCAACAGCTCTGTCACTCTAAAATGACTTTGTTTTAATTGATGCCTGAAGATATCTTTATTCAAGAGAAACAGCAAGAGTTAAACATTTATAAAATAAAACTTGTTAGCTGAAGCACTGTTAGGACACAAATATCTCTATGGACTGTGTCATGTAGGGTAGTAAACTCTAGATTTTATTTAAATGCTGACAAAACCACAAAATCAGCCTGGAACACCAAAATACATAGAATATTGAGACCAAAGCGCATGGCTTCAGTAGAGCAGCTACCTGATAATTTCATTTATAATGGTGAGAGAGAAGAAGATCTTCTTGAAGAAACCCACACAAAAACACATGAAAGAAGCACAACTTGAAGGTTAAGCACCTCAACTCTAGTTGTATAGCACAAGTCATGTTGATCCTAATCCAGACAGCTTTCCCATGAAGCTGTGAAGGTCTCCTTGAAGGACATTGGAGGATCGGTAATAACAGCCATGAAGCCACGACAATGTCATGTCCAGGCTTACTACATCGCTTAGTTAATGCCCTGTCAATCAAACGAAGACGATTCTGAAGGCCCCACCACTGTGATTGATGCTTCAATTAACAACCCGCTCTGACCTCCAGAATTGTTCATTTGAAATTGTAATTAAGCAATTAGGGGCAATTAAGAAACAGAGGCTACTGAATGAAAGTCAGAAGACAATTTAAGAGAGAGGGAGAGACAGAAGTGGAGAGAGAGAGAGAGAGAGAGAGAGAGAGAGAGAGCGCGAGCAAGTGTCCAAATTAAACCTCTCAGAGAAAATAAAAGCCCCGTCTTGCTGCCGAAACTCCCGCAAACTCTCAACTTGTGAACTTGCAACGACGGCAAACAGTTTAGTGTAAAACCTAGAAGGTCAAATGAATGAATTTTGTCAGACAAGTACTTATCTGCTGCATATTAATTAGAGCCGGGTGCGGGAGAGCAGTGGGGGCCATAAATGGTAAGCTTATCTTTACATGGAAGGGAAAAGTAGCTGATTGAAGCAGGATTACAAGCTCTTGAATAAAGCTCTTTGCATCAGCAGCATACTTTTTGAGGCAGAGGAGGGAGTGCTGTATGTGCAGGAGAAAAAGTTGCTTGTGCTACCCATGCATAAATATACAACATTTAACTAACAAGAGATGGACAGAATGTTGATAACAACATGTTAAATAGTCACTGTAATATTATTATTAGTTTTTAATATTATTATTATTAGGAATGGCCTAATTTTATAGAAATACTTGCTTTAACACATAGAGGAATAAAAACCAGAAGTTTGGCTTTTTGAAAACTTCTTCCTGCTCTTTGAATGATGACAGGAAGACGTTTGCTGCTTCAAAATGCGAAAGAGATGTTTTGGAATAAAACCTTACGATTGTGAGTTTTACATCACCGCTTGGCTCTTTATGACAGTTTAAACCATTTTAATTGTGCAAAGAAGCAACTTATCATTTTGAACCACCAGCACCACCACTGAGGAACTGCTGGTGGTTCAAAATGGACAAATCTTCCTCAAAGGTAATCCCAGCATGATGGGAGAATAACAGCTCTGGTATTCAGCTGAACTGAGCCTTTAATAAACTGTTGGGGTTAATACTGGGCTGGTCACATGTTGGGTTACTGTTACATATATAAATGTGATGTCTTCACAGTGAGGCGTTTAAAGCTCTGTGGTATTTGTCACTGAGTTTGGGTCTAAAATGAAGTCTGAAACGTTTGCCATATGCTTTCTCTTTTCTGTCAAATCTCTTTATATGCAAATTGAAAAAAGTCTGTTCTGAGTTTTTCAATGCACACAATCCATCTGGGGTTTGAAGTAGATAAACAATTGTTTGCATGACTTTTTTGTTGTTGTTGTCGTTAGAGTTGCTACACTGGTTAAGTATTCTGCTAAAAAAAGGCAGTTTGCAACAATAACAGCTTGATGCCACTCAAAGTAATCTGTGCAACAATAGCTTCTTGATTACAGCCAAAGTTTACCTTGACAACTAACTCACTGAGTCAATATTAGTTTTGCAAAAGAACCATCTCCAGCCAACTTGTACTGCTCTTGTGCCGAGTTAGTCCTATTTATGAATGTTAAAGATACTTTATGGCTACTAGTTGCATTGAATAAACTCCTTTAAAACTATTTGAATATATATGAGATATAAGACTTGTTCTAAAATGTTGTTTTATAAAATTGAAAATAAATAGCAGAACTTTACATTCTTTGGATTGCAGATATTTAGCACATCATTTAACCCAAAGTAACTTCTAAGTAAGAAACTTATTTGAGCATGTTAATCTTTACCAATGACACTTTGTTATGTGAACCAGCACTATTTCACTCTTTTTGATCTAAAGCCCATCCCAATCTTTTCTTTATTTGGTTTAGATTCATTTGAAAGTTGATTCCTGCCTCTTTATTTATGTATTATTCAACAGCTTGTTTCAGCTTGAAAATACTTTAAATGTTATCAGAAAAAACTATTGTAGGATTTAGATGTGGACACAAATCAGATAACTCAGACTACAAACATAGCTGAGGGTGCTGGAATATTAGCCTGTAATACTGTGGTGCCTCAGCAGGTTTGTGACAAAAAATTTTCAATTTAACAAAATTTATTTGAGAAAGTGGCCAAATAAAAGTAATAAAGAAATTAAAGGCTTAATGACAATAATGTTTTAAAACCTAAGTATTTCTTGAAGCAATGCATATCATACCTGACTTTCTTGCAAATGTCTTAAGTACCTGTGGCGGCCATCTTGAACTGGTTTGACTCCAAAAGGTAATCAGCTGAAGATGTACGAACAATGTTTACTTCATGAGAGTTTCATTAAAATCCATCCAGTGGTTCATGAGATACTTTTCTTTAGCTTCAGACAAACAAACACACGCACACCTAAAGACACATGGAGACACACACACACAGAAGGCGAAACATTGCCATTTCGCCCTCGGTGGTGGACGATAATAAATAGCTGACAGTTACTGAGAATATTTCAGTTGGATCAATGACCCGTCGCCACTGGTGCCAGTTTGTTATCCAAACTCTTGACAAAACCATGTGAGATAAAGAATATATATAAAAATGGCTGCAATTTGTTTCTTAAGTTTTTCTTCAATAAAGGGTTGTGGTATAACTAACACAGCTAACCTCATTAGATGCTCCTTGTTTCTGTTGAAACAAGTGAAAGCTGCCCATTATTGCCAATACAGGACACTCCTTGGTTTGAAAGTGCTTTATTCTTCACTTTGGTGTGATTTGTAGAACTAAGAGAGCATCACGGTTTCCACAAGAGAAGAGCCGGAAAAACGTGTTATTAATGCCCAATCAAAGTTAAACTCCAACTAATTTTGCATTAGTTAGAGAAGCCAATTCTGGTCACAGAGGCACCTGGTTAGTGACCCTCAAATGATGCAGCAGTGACAGAACATGGCAGATGGCATGACCTGCTTCACGGATAAGAGTAAATGACAAAAACTCTGCCTCCTTCTGTCTCCATCTATCTGATTTGCTCTCCCTCTCTCTCTCTTTCTTTCTTTCTTTCTTTCTTTCTCTAGTTTTGTACAGTGCTCCCAAATTTGATGATGGTATTTGTCTGTTTATGAACACAGAGGTGACTTGTAATCAGGCTGAACGGGCACAGGCAGCCCTCCGCTTCGGCCTGTTACAGACACGTAAGCTGTCACATCTGCTGGCAGAACTTACCGGGGGGAAAAAAACACGAAGGAGAAGGAAAGAGAGACGTGATAAGAAAAGGCAGCGAGAGGGAAATAATTTGATATATGTTAAAAACTTAAGATCAGTTCAAAGCCTTTGAACCAAGGTGAGAAAAACAGCATAAAGATTGGAAAAGTAGGACAGCTTTATCTGGATCTTCCTGAGAAAAGTAGACAATTCAGCTTCCAACAGAGAGAGAATAAAGCGAGATATGATGGAGGGATTGAAACGAGGCAGGGATGATGAGGAAAAATTGGCTGTAAATTTTAGAAATGGATCAGAAATGGTGGGATGACACTGGAGGACACTTTTAGGAAAGGTTTCAGGGAAAGGAATCCATCTAGGTGCTGTGACAGAACCTAATACATTTGTTTCAGATAGAAAATTAATTTTCTAATATTAAAAAGGTCAAATATAAGCCAGGGAAACAATGACCTCTTTGTCATTCTTAACAAATTATCCAAAATGGCAGTGTCAGACTGGTGGGGATACATTTGCCAGTGATGAATGCTTCTGGTAATCAGCCAATCAAAAAGAATTCTTCTTCTGCTTTTGATAAATGAGCTGGAAAAGCAGCGCTTTAGGAAGGAGATGGGTCCATTTGTTTCTTCGGTCTCCTTCTCTTCCCCCCACCCCCTCCCTGTCCATTTCTCTCTTTTCAAAACAAACAACAGGGTGGCTTGGGAACAGATTATAGCTCCTTGCATCGTTGACTCTTTCAGCCATTTTCCCTGCTGACCAATGCTCAGCTACAGATGGTAAAATGATGGAATTTTATAACACAGTTTAAGCGAGTTTACCCTCAGATGGATGAGAGAAAGTTTGCAGCCTGCTTCTGAGGCAATTCTGAGTTGTCCTTTTCACGATGACCTTGACCACACAAATATTTCATATTCTACCTTCAAACTTCAACCATTGCTATTGTAATCAGTGTTTATTCTCAGACATTAATATTTATTTTAATTGGTTACGACTGTAAGATACAAACAAGGTATCGTTTGGTATCAGTGATCATTAAAATCGAAAGCTAAGGAAGCCGTAAGGGCAACAAAGCCAGCAAAATGTGGCAGGAATAGGTATTTTCAGAGGTATTTTCTTCTCTTTTTGAGGACTGGCTTGACTCCCACTGAAAGATTTACTTGGTTAATTAAGACAAATGAGGGTTCTACATAGGCAATAAAACTCTGTTGGTTTGTGCAGTGAAATGATTCTGTTTGGGTTGGATAAATATGATGATTTGTTTTTAAAATAATCTAAATGTTTTACTTTGAATTTTGAAAAAAAAAAAATACTGCAGTCAAAAGCAAATGGGGCGAAGCTTCATATTTAACAGCACCAAACAGTGGGTAGACTGTCATACGAGTTATAAACGTTACAAGAATGTAAGCAGGTTGTGAAGCAAGTCAAAGCTCTGGATACACTTTATCTTTTAAATATAAGTTAAAGACATTGTGAAGATGATGTCCCTCCCATCACAGCAAAAAAAAGCTAAATATCACAAATCTTAAAACAATTTTGACAAAGAAAAATTACAGTAAGCTATTTTAAAACTTCAGATTAGGGATCAACAACATCTAACTTTTTGTTTTCGACTACAGCCAATTGTCATGTTACAGCGTTCATCTGTCTGACATCTCTTGGTCTGTTTCAAGTCGTGATTTTTAGCACAGTTTCTTCAAGTACTTCTGATGCTTGAATGCAGCAAAACAAGAATAACAATAAAAAAATACCTAAAGATAAATTAAAACAGAACATGGCGTCTCCTTTTGGGAAAGACTCCGTCTTAGTTCTCAGAATGCCAGTTCTGTTTAATGTTTCAATAATTCATATGACTAAGAAAACAGGACTTTGTCGTTGTTTTATAGTATCTGCAAACATACTGTATATGATAAATCCCAAACAATTGAGTCACTGACAATCAAAATATAAGAGCAACAATGAATCTGGATACACTGCTCACTTGTTTTTTTTTTTTACATGTAATTATGAATAAATTAGACTTTACTTCACTTTTTACTATAGTTGACTTACAAAGATTATTAAAAATAATTTTAAAAAAAAGCATCCTAAGGCTTCGAGGGGCTGAAGGTGTGTTTTCACATCACAGTCAGATGATCCACCTAATTTTTTTACTTCTTTCTTAGCAATGCAGGTAGATTCCATGTAGTTAAAGCCCATATCTTTTGTAACTGTCTACAACTTTTTTTTAGTATTGAAAGTATATTTGAAAACAAAGGCCGATATAGAGGTTAATTTAAAAGGAAATGGGCAATTTAAATGTTACAAGAGTAAATAGTGCATTTGGTAAACTATTAGTTGAAATTTTACTCGTAAATAGTCCACTTTTCATCACCAAAGTAATAACCTTAGGATGTGTGTGTGTATATTTTGATCTAATTTCCTGTATTTGTAATTCTCTCTTCCAAACTCTAACAGCAAAACTTCCCTGTATTAATACACTAACAAAACATCCAATGAACCTGGCTGTCAGAATAAATATGACTGATTTATGACATCAATTCTTATTTCAGGCAGAGTTTGCACTAATCCTGGTGAGCAGAAATATTCTGAGCATTGTTGAATATCTCCAGAAACTTTGGTCAAATGAAGATTTCCAGACATTAATACAATGCAGCGTAGATTGCTTCTGCAACAAACTTGGATTGAAATTGTCAAAGAAGTCAGTCAGTAATTGGAAGTTATTGCCTGAACAGAACAAGGAAACTATTCCACCAACAAAAGGAGGGAGCTGCTGAATCCACGTTGACGGGGGAATCATTCGGAGTGACTAAAGTGCCTGTCACACAAATGGGTGATGAGGTTTCAAACTAAAAAGGCTCCTTTGTGGAACAGATGGCAATGTGACTCTGATTTATGATGCCTATGCATAGACCTGCAGGACTTCAAAGAAGTAAAGAAAGTCAGAGTGATTGTGAAAGTCTTAGAAGCTGATTTATGTTCATGACTCACAGCAACTTTATGATGTATGTTTTATCTGATTAACAGTCTACATCAAATATATTAGAGTTAAGCACATATAAAATAAATAATACAGCTGACAACACTCTGACTTAATAATACATTTTTTTCTCAGGTGATCACTCAAACTTATATATGTTAGAAAGTGTGGTAGCACTTAAAGGGTAATAAACACTTTTTAAAAAAATTCTGCTTTACATTTAAAAATATTTTCTTGCCATTGAGTGTTTCTTTTGTTTTTTTTACATTAAATAACAAGACCTGATCCAGAACTTTTTCAATAATAGCACTTTCAGAGACATGGCTTAATGATTCATATATAAATAATATTCACATTGAGGGGTATGAATTATATTACAAGAACAGAAGCAATAAAAGGGGCGGTGGAGTCGCTCTACTTGTTAATAAGGAAATCAAATGTAAAATAATTAATAAAATGTCATTGATTATGGATAATATAATGGAAATAGTAACAATTGAAATAATAAATAAGAATTCTAAAAACATAATAATTAGTTGTGTATATCGATCACCAGAATCAAACATAGAGCTATTCACAGATAAAATTATGAACATCTTTGTGGGGAGTTGTAACAAAACAGTTATTTTGTGTGGTGACTTTAATATTGACCTTGGGAATAAAACAGACTCAAATAATATTGGTACATTTATAAATTCAATGCACAGTTTAAATCTTTATCCCCTGATATTAAAACCTACCAGAATCACAACTCATAGTGCAACAATAATTGACAACATTTTTACAAACATAACAAATGGAGAAGTGATTGGTGGTATTTTAACAACTGATGTAAGTGATCATTTACCCGTTTTCATGATTTATAAAAATGATCAATATAATACAAAAGCAGTGACAATCAAGAAAAAAATAATAAATACATCAAAAAAGGCTTTGGATAAATTAAAGAATGATTTGGGAAAACAAAACTGGAAGGATGTATATGTTAATGATGTAAACAAAGCATATGATATTTTCATGAATATCTTGGGTGCTTTATATGAAAAGAATTGTGTACAAAACAATTACACAAAGAGAGACGTTGACAAACCATGGATGACAAAAGGGTTGAGAAATGCTTGCAAAAAAAAGAATAACTTGTATTCATGCTTCCTGAAATTAAGAACAAAAGAATCGGAAGATAAATACAAGAAATATAAAAACAAGCTAGTATGGATTATAAGAAAGCATAAGAAAGAATATTACAGTGATTTATTAGACAAAAGTAAAAGTGATATGAAGGCAACATGGCAAATAATGAATAGTGTTTTGAAAAATAAAGCAAAATCAGGTATTTCACAATATTTTGTTAAAGATGATAATGAAATATATGATCAGCATGAAATTGTAAATGAATTTAATAATTATTTTGTGAATGTTGGCCCAAGTCTTGCAGCTAAAATACCAATAGTCAAGACTGTAAGTCATACAGTGATGGGTTGTACAGAAAGTATTTTTCTTGATGGAACTGACAAAGAAGAAATTATGAATATTGTAAAAAATTTTGCAAACAAAAGATCTAAAGACTGGGTTGACATGGACATGATGTTTGTGAAGGAAATAATGGGTTGTGTTATTGAGCCGTTTACATATATATGTAATTTATCATTTTCAACTGGAATATTTCCAGATAATATGAAGACAGCTAAAGTAATTCCTCTCTACAAGAGTGGTGAAAAATGTATGTTTACAAACTACAGACCAATATCCCTGTTACCACAGTTTTCAAAAATTTTGGAAAAACTGTTTGTGACCAGATTAGACCAGTTCATTGATAAACAAAATATTTTAAATAACAATCAATATGGTTTTAGAGCAAATAAATCTACATCAATGGCTCTAATGGACTTAATAGAACAAATAACAACTGCTGTTGATCAAAAACAGTGCTGTGTCAGTATTTATGTGGATTTAAAGAAGGCATTCGACACCATTGATCACAATATTCTCCTTGAAAAATTGAATAAATATGGCATAAGAGGCCCAGTACTACAGTGGGTATCAAGTTATTTATCAAACAGGAAACAGTTTGTCCAAATAAATGATATAAGATCTGAACTCTGTGGTATCACATGTGGGGTTCCTCAGGGTTCTGTTCTTGGACCAAAGTTATTTATTTTATATGTGAATGACTTGGTGAATGTGTCGGGGTTGCTTAAATGTGTTTTATTTGCTGATGACACTACATTTATTTGTTTGGGTGAAGACATAGAACAGATGTTGGAGATGATGCAGACGGAATTTGTAAAAATACAAACTTGGTTTAAAGTTAATAAATTATCGTTAAATATAGATAAAACTAATTATATGATATTCAGTAATAAAAAGAGAACTGTCAATGGTACGTTTAAAGTTGATGGTATTGAAATCTGTAGAGTCAGTGAGGTGAAGTTTCTGGGTGTCATCATTGATGAAAAGTTAACATGGAGAGCTCATATAGATTATTTAAGAACAAAAATATCAAGATCTATTGCAGTACTACATAAAGTAAAGGACATATTTAATGATAAAGCACTATTTATATTATATAATGCAATAATTGTTCCACACTTGATTTATTGTATAGAAGTCTGGGGGAATGCATGTAAAACTATTACTAATCCTATTTTTATTTTGCAGAAAAGAGCTGTAAGAATTATCACAAGAAAGCATTACTATCACCCATCAAATATATTATTTCAGGAATTGGGATTGTTAAAATTTTATGAGTTGGTTGATTATTATGTTTTGCAGATTATGTATAAGGCTCATAAAAATATATTACCTATGAACATTCAATTAAATTTCGTTAAGAGAATAAGTAATTATAATCTCAAGGGACTAGAAATATTCATAAAACCTAAAATTAGAACAAACTTGAAGGATAAATGCACTTCAGTCAGAGGAGTAAGATTATGGAATGGTCTGGATTATGATTATAAAAATGCTGGTTCAATTAATTCATTTAAGAGAATGATAAAAGTTCATTTGTTAAAAAACTATGAATTTGTATAATTTGTATTGTAGGAGTTACTGTTTGAGGAGTTGAATTTTCGTTTTTGTTTTATTTGATGTTATTTGATTATGACCATTTTTGAAATTGATATTATTATTATTATCATTATCATTACTATTATTATTATTATTATTTTTAAATAGGGGCAGATATTATAAGATTTTTTTCTTCTTCTGCTACCTTTCATTTTTTTTTGTTTGATTTGCATTTTTTTGTATGTGGATGTTTTGTTTTTAAAATGAAAATGAATAAACTGAATAAAAAAATAAATAAATAAAAATATTTTAAACTTGAAAGGAAGTTGTTCACAAATCAATAAAGAAATCAATAAAAAATGTAAAGTTTCAAATGCTAAGATGAGGGAAACTTTATATTTTAGGTAAAAATGTGTCTAAGGTTTCACAACTAGCAGCTGGCTGCAAGAGAGGCATTTAGGCAACATTGGTAAATTGTGCCAGTAGTAAATTTACAACAATGACTGGACTGAAACTAAGTAAAATATGACCAATGTTAAAAAAAAAGTGTTTCAGAAAACCTGAAGAACAATTCTCATGTATCACTTCAACGATTGGCTTCTTGGAAGCTAAATTAAATGGCGGTACAATTTCAGACAGTACTTTTTACATTGTTTAAATGGGGTCAATTTATAAAAATATTTCTGACCTAAGATTTTAGTTTCTTATTCCAAAGACACCAAACCTTGTTTTCTGGGAGATCTTTTATGCTTTCAGCAAAAAAAAGAGTTGACTCCTTCTTCTTGCCGCCTAGTCCACACAGACTGAAACACACACACCCACAGGCGCTCTCTGGATTTCGATGAACAATTTCCAACACTTTCATGCGTCAGTCACACTTTCTATTCATCAATTTTAGGGTTTATTTTTCACTGTTAGAGAAATACTGAAGTCAGTCTCCAACAGGTTTCCAGTACTGAACAAAGAATAACCTGAAATTTGATCTTTTGTCGGTCTTGGTGACATTGGCTGTCCTCTGACAGCCCAAACCTTTTTGAATCTATTCTGCTGATTAGATTAGTTAACAACTAGTTTTTCAACTTTGTGCAGTTTTATAAAACACTCATCCAGACAACACCAAAATGCCTTGATGTGTAACAACAGTGTTCGGTGTGTGTTTCATGCTCACAAAGATTGTTGGTAATATTATAAATGTGGCATAATTTAGACAATATCTGTGCAGTGAAAATGTTTTCTACCCTCCGTAATCTTTGACATCCCCCTTAAGAGGCTAGAGACCCCAGGTAGAGAAACATTACCCTATTTCTAAAAGCAGTTAAGCTTGATGTCGCTACCTAATCATTACTTAGGCAGCTTTAAGCACAGTTTCCGGGATATATTGGAAAATTACCTGAAAATTCTACCTCATTAAAGCAAATATTTTATTTTAATTAACCACACAGAGTTGAGAGGTGGTATGGGCCGTTGTAGCTTACCTCAACTGTTTTGCTCTGGCTGTAGCTGATTTCTTGTTAATAAAGTCTTCAATCAGAGCCCTCCAACCCTAATCACCTCATTAGACCTGTTGCCCACTGTGTGAGACGGCCATTATTGGGAGGGGGCAGCAGCTCAAGTTGGCATTGAAACTGGCATCTGAGAGCACAAGACACAAGCGGTTTGTCTGATGGGAATAAATAGCTGTGGCAGGAGAGAAACAGAAGAAGAGAGGTTGCTCAGGCTTCCAAATTAACTGCAAAACTGAAGGCAATTATCAAGGAAAAGAGGGGCTGCAGAGGGACAAATGCTGATTGGCTGGTTGTTATGAGGGGGAATGGAGGGCTCATAAACAGCGGGAGTGTACCTCAGAAACATATGGTCCAATACTGGGCTGAATGGGAACCAAATTTACTCAGCAAGAGAACTCAAACTTATGGCAGTGGAAGGTGATTAAAAATCAGTGCTATACAACCAAATTCTTTCATTCTTTAGATTTGTCTTTTGACACCACAAGATAAGCCTCTGCTGAAAAACGGACAGTTTAAACACATTTGCATTATTTGGTCAGAAAAATACCAAAAATGAAAGGTAAAAACATAAATTCAGCCACTTTAGACCATCTATTCGTGCATACCCCACTGCAACTGTGTGCAACTGTGTTTATTTGTGAGTGTGGCTCTTTGTCTACACTAAGCATGTGTGTGACTGTGTGTAAGGGTGTGTGTGAATGACAGGCATGAGTGGATCACCCTGCCATGACAGAGTCTATCGATCAGTGTGTCAGCGTCTGGGGAAAAGGTTAATCTGCCCGATGCCAGCTCCGCGCCTCACCACATCTCTGGCCTGCCCCGCGTCCCGCCCCAGCCTGCTCCCTCTCTTATCAGGATTAGAGGAGTGTACAAAAGGGCAGAGCATTCCCAGGACACACAGTGACCTTCAGTAATCCCACCAACCTGACGCTCTGCCTATAATTAACATCAGGAACAGAGAGGGAAAAATCCCTGGTCTGCCTGTGCAGCGTTCCTCTGCCTCAAAGACTGAGACTATAGAGAGAGAAAAAGTTACAGTGGAGTTGAAGGCTCAAAGCACAAAGTCTCGCTTCACTTATATGTTTTGAATGCCCAAGAGAGCATGGCTGACATTCTGGAGGTGCTGACTAGCCTACCCGTGCTCCCCTGTGCACAGACCCTAAACACAGATTTTAGAAACATGCTGAACCAAGCAGTGAGAAAAAAAACCTTCTTGGGACCAGTAGACACTTCAGTGGTGATGCTGAGGACAAAATAAAAGACATGAACTTGTGTGTGTGTGTTTGTGCTTGCATGCTCACCGGGTCTTGGTTCATCTGTACTATGAGCTGTTTAACAGCGTGCAGTGTGGGGTGCGCCCATGGAGAGGGATCCTGCCAGTGACGATTTAGGTCGAAGCCCATCAAGGAACACCTGCACGCGCACACGCGCACATACAAATTTAGGGAAGAAAAAATCCTATGCAGTGCAACATTAAAAAATGTAGCAACATTATGGATCACGTTTAGAACAGTCTTATTTAAAAAAAATGAAAAAGTTCCTAATTTGTCTGCATCTTGTGAACAAAAATACTTCCTTCCAGGAGTTTATAGAGACACACAGAAAATGACGGAGGAGAAGGGTGGGGTGGGGGAGCACACGTCTTGAAACAAAGATCCAGCTTTTCCTGGAAGTGGACAGTAGACGTGTTGGTGATGAAAAGCCAAACACGCTCCACCTACATCAGTCTCTAACTACCATAATGGGATGTTTACATGTAAGGATGCAGCCCGATCTGCCCCGCTGGTTGTCGTGTGGATCTTTGACATTTCCTGAAGCTGCTGGTAATGATGTAGGTGTTACTGTTACCCAGGTACTACAGGGCAACTGAGAGAGCAGCCAGCCATGAACAGGATACTCATCCCAGGTTAACTGCCATTGATTATTTGCTCTGCATGTTCCAGTCTGTTGTCCTCTGTATCCTGCTGAGGTGGTTGTGTTGTGTCTGCATCTCTGTGTGTGTGTGTGTGTGTGTGTGTGTGTAAGACAGAATGTGACAGAGCACATCGATGTCCATAAATGGGAACGGGTGATTGGTGAGGTGATGACTGCCACTATTTACCTGTTGTCGATATGAAGCTTATCACCACTAACTGCGAAAGCAAACTAATGTAAATCATTTTTAAGCAGCGGTCACTCACTGTAGGCGAGGAACTGAGGACCCCTGCAGAGGCTTTTTTAAAGCAGTGGTGGGACATCACCACTAGATGGCATTCACAAACCCAGTGGGAAACGCTGCTGATGCTTATCTCAGTCAGCATTAGTATTCTGGGGGCTGAGCCTATTAAGTAAAAGGCAATTATGAGGACGGGAAGGAGAAGGGAGGATACCCACAGAGCTGCAGCAACAGTGTTAAAGACAGAGAGAAGGAGAGGATGGACAGAGAGGCGGCGTAAAGAAACAGCCCCGAAGCCAAACATCGCCTAACAAATACACCGCTGTTAGCCATATAAATTTATTAAGCGTCCTCAGGGTAGATTTAAGGGGATATAACCCATTTCAGATGATGAATAACATAAAATAAATGAGTTTTATTTAAGTTACTAAGGTGTTAAAAATAAATAAACAAAAGCATGAACCTGTAGTTGCCCAGGTAGACTCCATCAGGATTCAGCATGGGGACTACCTTGAAGATCACATGATCACGAAGGATTTGAGCAACTGGATGCTGGCTCACCAGGAAGTCAATGACACCTGTCACACACACACACACACACACAAACAAAAGGAAATAGAGTTGAAAAGAAAACCAAAGGCGAGCTGGCAGTTAATTGAGTTTTGAGAAACAAAAGGAGAAGGGAGGACAGCGAGGGGATGGGGTTGGGGTTTGGGATGGAGAATGGGGTGGTGTGTGTGTGTGTTGGGGGGGGCATCATCAGAATCAAGGGAGGAATAGGAGACGTCAAGCCTAAATCAATACAAATGGAATGGAGCTGACGACGCTGGAAAAACAGACAGCACACGGCGGGCTTAAAGCCAAATCATCTGATTCATGATGAGGCACAAACACACTCTGAGACACAAACAGAAACCTAAATACCCCCCTCCACACACACACACACAAATTAAATAAAGAAAAGGCAGAAAAGACAAGACAGATGTTTTTTCGGTTTTTGGGCAGCACGAGGAGAGAATTTCCCAACAGGTTTCCAGTTTTTCAAGATGCTTTATTAGATTTGAGCCACTGGAGCTCAGGAGCAAAAACACTCCTCCACCAATTGTTTTCCTAGATATTATTTCCAGACATTTGTTTGTAAACACACGTGCTCCTCTTTCTGTTTTCGTAACTTTAATATACATCAAGTTTAATTGCACGGGGATTGTCTTTTGAGTGTGTTGACAGAAACAGCTCTTAATTTACAGGTTGATAATCGTGTTGTATGTTTTACAAGAAGGCTGGCAAATTTTAGCTTGATATGACACAAAATGAGCAAAAACACTTTACCTTGACAGATGAAGGAGGCTGGAGACTCTCCAGGGTGAACACGAGCTGTGAGAAAAACCAGTTTCTTCTCCCTTTCTGAATTCACGTGGCCTATAAAAAGTAGCAAAAAGAGTGTCAGAGAAAAAGGTGTAAAAAAGGAAAATACAGGGATAAAAAGGACAGAAACATAGGTTTATTCGTACACAAAGCAGAAGAAACATCGTAGAAAGCAATTAAAGCTATATAGAATAAAACATGACCATTTTAATTTGGAATTAAAGTTAAAACCACCTCATTAATGTCTTGTGTGAGAGGCTGGGTCAAAACACATTTAGACTTGGACGTCTAATTTCAGACAGACACATGAATCAAACATCAAACCAACGCTCTGCACAGAATATTTAACAGTCGAGGTGAATTATACATCTGCAGAGGTCAGGATCAGGCTGGAGAAGGTACGAACTGAAGGAGGTCTTCTTTGAGTGAAGACTTCTGCGCTGGCCTTTGAGTCTGTAGTGGGTGTTGGGTGGAGATATTTACATTATGTGGGTTTTCTCTTGAAACCTTTGCTTCTAAGATTAAAAACATGCACGTTAGGTTAACTGGACATTATATTGTTCTTGTTTGTTTTTGTGTTGGACTCCCACCTCTCACACAGTGTTTACTAGGATAGGCAGCAGCCCTCCCCTTGACCCTGGACAGGATGTAGTGGGTATGGGAAAATAAAAGCTGAATTAAGACACTTTTTGGTTATATATTCCAGAAGTAGAAAAAAAAACCTGTAAACATAAGAGGCTAAACTAGTCTTGAATGTTTCCGTCCATGTTTTAAAGATGATCAGTGTTCATATTCAAAAACAGCACTACAGAAACAAGCAGAATCCTTTCTACATTCCCAGACTGGTTTGAATCCATGGAGGTCAAAGTTTTGCTGTTTTCTTGGCCGGTGTTTCTCCTCTAATCTGTTGTTGCTAATGGATGAAAGTGATTGTGTGGCTCATTGCTATACACAAACCTAATATCTTATTGATTCTTCCACCCTCTTCTGCTGAGCAGAGAAAATGCTAATTAGCAACAGGCTATGCTCCTTTCCTTCTCCTTAATTCCAATTTAACCTCAGAGCAGTGTGTATGTGTGCATAAATGTGTACACGTGTCTGTTTGAGTAGTTAGGAATCGTAAACAACAACAAAAGTAGAAAAAAACAGCGTTGTTCCATTAAAGTACTCTGCCTCTGATTTTATTTTTGCTTTTTCCTGCCTCTGCCCTTCACAGAGACAAATGGGTTTGCCATTCAGGAGTCTCCGAGGGGCGGAGCAGGCCGGTTCTTGTAAATGTGAGTGCTTGCGGTTCGGCTGGCCGCTGGGTGCTCGGTGGCTGTGAAATTCCATCACTTAGAAATTCTACTTTGGCCTCAACCCCAGGCGGCCACACAGGCCTGTGATACAAGAACACAGCCATGACATACGCACATGCACACCCACACACATCGCACTGTGAGAAGCTTCAACGGAGACAGAAAAAAAAAGCAGACATGCAACCATTTTCCAAAAAAGTTGTGTTCCAAAGCAGAAGCAGCTGCCAAACTTCTGACTGTCAGGGAATTCAACCATCATGCTACATTTAGTCTCAGTGTTAGTGTGCCCTTGCTGCTTCATCAAAACAATCTCTTCCAGCAGACTCCTGCAGCTTACAATGGATGTACTGTTTATCCCACATCGCTCTGTGTCTGTGTGTGTTTCTCCGAGTGTCTGTGTGAATATGTCTCCTCAGGGCTCTCACAAACGCTCCCCAAGTAGCTGTTGTGTTTACGCGCCTGTATCTCCGCGTTCCTCTGTATCTCTGGCTGTGCGCAGCCAAGCATTGTAGCACAAAATTAAGTTCCACTTTTCCATAGGCAACCCGACGTCCGCAGGGAACCCGCGGGAAGCAGCTACTATAGCTTGGCTAGATGTACAGGAAAATCACATTTCGGCTCAGGTGGCAGTGGCATTTAACACGTAAGGTCGGGGTCAAGTTACGGCTGCGTCTCAGGAGTGATGCAGCAGCGTCTCCCGGCCTGAAGGTGGCAGTGAAGATCAGCAGCCAGGTGGATGCTGACAGAAAGTGATAAATGAATAAATAAGTGAATAAATAAATAAATAAATAAATAAATAAATAAATAAATAAAGCTAGGAAACGTTTAAATAAAAAGACAAAGGGTAAGGAATGAGACTAAAATGTACCCCTCAACACATATATATTTTTTCATGATTGTAGTTACCAAGAAGGAGGGAAAGAGAACATTTCTGTCTAATCAAAAACATGAAACATCAACTTTTTTTATGAGAATTATTAGTTTACCATTTTCAAATATTTAATTTATAATAGAGACCAACTCTTGTGCACAATAGTTGTTTGTAAACTTTGAAAGATTATTCAGGTATCCAAATAGCAGGAAAAAATAAATCATTGTAATAATATTAATATTGTAAGTGAATACATACCCAAACATGCCATTTTGTTTGCTCTTAACAACAACAACAAAATGGCTTTAAATATTGGCCTCTTCTTTCATTTTGATGATTCACTTCATGGGACTAAGATCCCCCCCCACACACACACACACACCTTCACCTCCCTCCCAATAAAACACGTGCTGTTTACGAGCTTCAGCATCTTAAAAGTGCTGTTGTCAAAGCTAAGCTAAATTCAGTGTTATGGACACGCTGCATCATCTATAAAAACACACAAAAATAGGCTTTTTGATCATGTCTAATTTGTTCATTTTTATTACAAGGAATCAGACAATCCAAACTAGAACATTTCCATTATTTTTAAAATCTATCTTTATTTATGTCTGTTTATTTCTTGTGTTGAGGACCAGACAAACACCTAAATATAATACAGCTCAGTTACACTTTTAGATTTAATCTCTTCTTGTGTGTTTATATTTTGTACAGCTTCTATTATGTGTCTGATAAATGATCTACCTAGATGTGATTTATGTGAAGCGCCTGCTGTAATTTCCCTCTGGTGTATATGTTACACTCTGTTCATAGTTTACATATATTAGGCATCCAAACAGTTTTGTGACTTAGATCTATCATTGCAGCCCTGCTGTGCTGGGAGCAGTGCCTTCTCCTGCCTCTCAGTTATCCCCGTCTTTACCGACCTGTCATTAGTGCATTATCAACAGCTGAAAACATGGCTAAGAAAAAATTAAAAAAATTAGGAAAAGAGGAATGAGATGAGAAAGAGTTGCTTTTAAAAATGGAGGTAAGTGCTACAGTTGGAGGGTGGAGGCTGGAAACGGGGAGGCGGTGGGTGACAATGAATGAGTGAAAGCAGCAGAGGCAAAATTTATGCCCACACTTTCAAATCAAAGTGCTCCCTCAGCACATTTCTCACCTGCCAAAGTCAGGCACCGCGCCATGCAGAGTACTGCTGCTCATTCTCTCGAGGCTTGACGAGAGGAAAAAAAAAAATTAAAGGATGTCAAACTAAGATCAGGTCTGATAAATATGTAAATTGCCAGCAAGAAGGAAAATGCTTGTGAAAAAAAAAACCAAAAAACATAAATCAAATGGATTCTGAAGGTCAGTCCTGATTGTGCTGGTCAGCTTTCTTTGACAGCAGTCTGGGGAACTTTGGGTTCAGTCTCATAAGTTGTGACATGATGTAATTAACTGAGATCTTCTTCATCATTCCTCTTCAGAGAGTACAAAGGGAGCGCTGTCAAGACTTTTTTAAGACAGGGCATTTATTTAAATGTAATTACCCATATTTAAAGTCAATTTGATTTGAGCAGACAGACAGAGAAAGAGAGAGAGTTTCCTTGCTTTTTAAATATCACTGTTGTCCAAACTTTTCTACATGAAAGGCAACACATTCATCCATACTGGATGCTAAATAACATCTGAATATTTACATTGAATCAGATGAAATATAAAATATCTCACTCTTTTTCTTTATAAACAACAGCTTTGGTTCTTACACACTGTTATACAATAAAAGCATTTTACACCACAAGTCTCAAACCAAGGCCTCCCTATATCTCCGCTCTGTGGGTTTTACACTGTAATAAATTAGCCTCACTTTGGTGAAACAGCAACAAGACACGCTCCACGCTCTGCTCAGTGCGTCATATCGAGGATGGGCGCGAGCTGTAAATTGTCACTGACGTTGAATTTATCCAGAGCCTTGGGGACGAGGGGCAGCGCTGTGTACTGACCAGCTGAGTGAGGCCCAACAAGCATCAAACCTTTACACACACACACACACCGCCTCCCTGCCCCCACTGACACCACACCCCCCCGCCATCCCTCCTCCACCTCAAGGACACCCAGACAGAGAGATGGAGGAAAGAAGAAAAAGGAGCCAGAGTGAGGATGTGTGTGTGTGTGTGTGTTCTGAAGTGCAGGCAGCTCTAAAGTGATAAGAGTTTTATGATTCTGTTTTCTTCCCCAGGAACTGACCAGGTCCCGGACTTAAATTTTTTTGTGTGTGTGCGCATGTGTGTGTGTGTGCCGAAGAGCCTGTGGCATGTTTCAGATTTATTCAGCTCATCTTATTGTGAGGAAGCAGTGGGGCCGCCAAGGCCTCCTCACACATTCATAAAACACCTTCTGTCACCGAACACACCCCACATTACACAACTAACCCCTCAGAGCGATGAGAGTGGGGCATGGAAAAAAGAGCTGCCATATTACTAATTGTCATAAAAGAGAGTCTTGGTGTCATCTCTGCAATAAGAATAAACACAATGCATCTGGTAAAAAGAATAATCAGGCGGATGAAAGAAGAGGGATATAGATGATGATTGATACAATAACAACACTGAGACAGAGTGGAAGGAAATAAAAAGACAAAGCAAAAAGCAGTAGAACAACACAACCAACTTTTGTCAGCTCATTTCAAATTTTAGATCCCAGTTTTATTCATATTTTAGTACACTATATTAATTTAAATGATTGTAAGCTGACATTTGGGACTCTGCTAGGTGGAGGATTAGATGCTGGAAATACAAAAAGGGTACACAAACATACATTTTTAATGTTTTGTAAAAGCACAAGATAGTTCTATAAATGCAAGACTCTCACTGCAGCTGGTCGACACAGACGTGAAGCTGCTTCAAGAGCGCAGAGAAAAATTTAGAATCAATACAAAAAAAGCATTTTTTTTTACGTTTTTCTCTACAAGAATACCTCAAAGAAATAATGACCAGATCAATTTTGTAACAAATTATTAAGATGTTGTTTCAAATATAGTGACTTAAAGAGCACTCTGGTAAATCCAGGACAATTAAATGTTAAGTGTTCAAAATAATCAATCAAACTAACAAAAATAATAAAAAGCAGAAAAGATCTGATAACTTATTGCCCAATTTGACATTTTATGTGTTGACACAATGAAAATGAATGGCCACCAGCAGCTGTTTTGCAGCAAAAAGATAAAACTTTCTACAGAGAAGGTGAGGCCCTTTCTTTTGGAAAACAACACCTGGCTGCTTTGCTCACTGCAAAATTATTCTGATGAAAAATGACTTGTCATTCTTGCCTAACTAGCTGACATTTCCAGATGACAGATGAACTGAAAGCAGGTTGTCAGGGTAAAAATGCATCGCTTCGCAACGCCTCCCTGACAAAACCGAGGGATGGATAGGAAAACTGTTGTAGAGGCTCACTTGTCTGGACAACGACAGCTGAGATGTATTTCTATTCACAGAGTGATTTTCAGGATGAGAGTAATGCTCTATCAGCCGACATGCAGGTCATTGTCAGGGCTCCTCTCAGTGGAACAACATGCGGTTTCATGAGAATTTCCCTGAAAATTCTGTATTGTCTCGTACAGATGAGTGGATTAGCAATTATTTTGCAGTGACAAAGTTGAAATGCTAATTGAATTGAAGGAGGCACTGACTGATGTTGTAAATGATATGGCTCTGAGTCAGAAAATAGCAGAAAAGTCATTGATGGGATTTTGATTATTTGTGAATGTTAATTTATACTGTATTCAATTTGCCTTCAGACTTCAGAAACCTTTAGAAGGCCTAAAGAAAACTGATCAAGACCACTTCAAGAGATTACACAACAGTCTGCCTCCTTGGAAACAACATTTAGAGAATTTAGGGATTACCCAAGACTTTTGCACAGTACAGCGGTGCAGTAAGTCAACTCTACATGTAAAACACATATTTACATATTTTTCTCCACTATCATGAGCATCTAGGTTGTGTGTGTAGCTGGAAAGCTTAATCAAAAGCGAAGATGCTTTGGTCTGATGTGTGTGTGTGTGTGTGTGTGTGTGTGTGTGTGTGTGTGTGTGTGTGCGTGCGTGTCATGGGAAGGGATTACAATGACCACGTTGAGGCAATACGATTGTCATCACATCCAGACAGAAAGGGGAGGAACTGATAGAGAGAGAGAAAAGAAAATTGGTTGGCAGAGTCATAAAAGGGGTGACGAGCACAGAGAGAGATGAAGAAGACAGAAAAGGAGTAAAAAAGGAAACGATAGAAGGGTGGCAGCAGAGGAAACCCTTGAGAAGACAGCATGTAAATACGCCAACAGCGGGCCTCTTAAGTAGAGATGAAGAGGCGACAGGACAAAAAAGCTCTGAGCACTGTGTGATTATAGATCAATTTGCCACAATCAAGCCCCCTTATGGCTGGTCCCTGTGAAATGGAGAGATTTCTGCTCTTCAAGGGTAGTCGTGATGACGGTGGAGGTCACAGACGATGGGAGTGACAAAGTGAGACATGCAGACAAAGGGAGATGAGCGTCGGGAAGACATGAAGGAGGGAAAACAAGGTGTTGGCTTGCCATCAGTATTCTGGCATGAGCTGAAGGGCTTTTTAATTATGTTAATGGGGAGGCAGTGGTGAAATGCAGGCCTGTGGCCATCATTGACCAGGGAGCAGAAAACTATCAGTGTGAGCTGTGGTACTGCTGTGGTTTGGATAACTTATACAGATACACTATGTCTGTCTTCATACACACGCAACTCAGAACAAAACTTCACTCACAACATTCATGCACAGATTGTAAAGACTGAGTCTGGAGTATTTTACTGCAAATGTGGCTTTTTCAGGCAAATAGTTTCAGCAAAAGTGCTGTCTAATGACTTATTAAAATATTTATTTGAAGGTAGTAAATATGTATAACTAAATTAAGCACAAGTTAGTAGAAGCATGTTACTATGATCTTCATGCTCTTCTGCAGCTTAACATTTTTACTTTAGGTGATACTATACTATAACTAAACTATATGGCTTCAACAAAGCTTGACAAAGTATTTAATGATTTAGAACAGCTTAGAGGATATGTTTTGTTCAGGATAAAACTATCAGGACTGAGAGAAAGAGGTGTAATCACAAAACTGTGTGCCACTTCAGCACCAAGGACAGCGCAATCGGTTTATTAATACAGAGCGCAGCTAAGCTTTATTTATGGTCACCCGTGTCACTTTCTGTTAAATTGACGCCACTAATGCTGGCGCCCAGTGTGGCTACTTCATCTACAAAATGGAAAAGCTTAGAAGAAAGAGTTTACGAGCAGGTCTGCCTCTACAAGCATTTCTTCGATCCAGCAGAGCAGGGACAGGGATTCCCAGATTGCAGAGAACATGAGGAAGGAGATTACTGCAAAAAGGTGAAAGGGATTAGTAATTCTGGAAAATAACTAAGAAAAGGCATAAAATAAGAAATTAACTAAGGAAAATAACTCCTATGAATGTAACTTTTTATACTTTTAGTTT
Organism: Kryptolebias marmoratus; assembly: GCF_001649575.2. NCBI lineage: Eukaryota > Metazoa > Chordata > Actinopteri > Cyprinodontiformes > Rivulidae > Kryptolebias > Kryptolebias marmoratus. The sequence continues at coordinate 11,823,155 of NC_051453.1, read as the reverse complement.
ATTCCTACAACAGTAGGTTTTGCTCAGACGTCAAAGACTGAATGCAGTGGACATTCTCACTGAGAATTCAGCCAGTAATCGCACCAGTTCTTGGCTGCTGAGACAACTTTATTCTTTGTCTTTAGTCCCAGCAACAACATCAAGATTTTTTTCATATAGTTTAGATGCTGCTTATATCTCTTTTCATCACTCACAGTTTTATAAAAGCCCTGCAAGTATTAAAAAGGAGTGTGATAGACAGTAGGCAGGGAGGGTGAGACAGAGATCCACTAAGAAAGAGACAAAGTGGGAGCTCTGTCAAGTATCTAAAGCAATAGGCTCTTTTAGCGATACGATACGGACATCTGGAGCAAAGTCGGAGGCGGGGATTGCTTGGGGTTTCAAGGCACTGGTCATAGGCCTTTCTTAAACCCCGACTTCTCTTGTCTTGCCTTGAGAAAATGATGACAGGAGGAGAGGCACATAAAAAGGAGGGATGGCTGCTCTGTGCGCAGCATGATACAGAATCAGAGGCAGTCAGTAATAGCCTTTTTTGAAGAATGCACCACTGAACTTTAAGGGCCGTCTTGCTTGAAAGGACAAGTTACAAATAGGAAGAAAGGAGTGGGAGAAATGATTCCCCGGGGATATACCCCCTACTGTTCTGCCCTATCGCTGCACCACATTGCAAGAGTGCATTTTTGCGCATGTGTGTTAAAGCATGTATGTGACTGTGTATTTGGAGAATGCAACGTACTATAAAAAACTACATGTGCACAAACCAAAGACAAAATAACACCTCCCTCTGTGTTAGATAAACTCAGTTTGGTCCTGAATATCATTTAAAGGGCTGCTGTTCAAAAAAGAAGCTGTAACTAAAACTAATTTGACAGGCAGCGAAGACTCAGAGACTCACGTTCAGACAGAACTGATGTGCAGTTCTTTATTACTCTGTCGTTTTCTTACCTATCAATAATTTCTGAGACACAACAATGCAGCTGGGCTGAGGTGAACAACCGTAGTGCATCCCAGCTTTAATAACTACCGTCAAACCTCCCAGCTATATCTTTGAGTCAGTTATTCTTCTTTTCCATTTTGTCAGATTGTACCCGTCTTTCATTTCTTAGTTTTCTTCTTATATCTCTACAGCAGCATTAAATTAGAAATCGCTGTCACTCTGTAGACTTATCACAATCTTACATCACAGAAATAAATTTGTGCAAAATTACATGTTGTGCACTTGTTTATTGTGAACAGATGATGGAGTGTGTGCATGCGTGTGAGATCATGTGTGCGTGGCGGGCATCAGCTCGGCTGGACAGCAGCAGCAAAGTCGTTCAGCAGTTTAGTAACAGCCCATTACCTTGTTAATACCAGTCTAATGGGCAGTCTGCTATTTTAAAAACACAGTCGTGTTCCTGCCATTAACAGCCACTTAGTGCTCGACTCAAATCAACAGGCCGCTGGGACACGCCAAAACAACATTAAAACAACAAAGACAACCTGATAATATGCACTGCTCATTAGCTAAAGAGCCAACCATGTTTCTACCTCCATTTACACATGACACAGCTCCTAAATGTGAAAACTGTTTAAATATCATTTTAATGCAAAACCTTTTGGTTTGGGATTTCTGATTATTTTCTGTTTCTGTTACACAGTTGTTTATGTCTATAATTGTCTTTTAGCTGCTGTTGCTTATTTTAAAGACAGCCCCTAAAGCAGTGGTCTCCAACCCTTAACTTAACTCTGTAATAACTGTTATAGAGAGAAACATAATTTGTCATAAAATACACAGAAACATGTTAAAAATGAAGATTTATCAGTGACATCAGCGCACATTGTTTTGGCCTGTGTCACTTTGGACACAAGACACTTAAAGAAGACTATAATCTAGTTGAAACAGGTTTCTTTGCTTTAAATTATTTTTTAAAACAAAAGTTTAACATTCAGATAAATAAACATTTTGATTTAATTTTGTGAAGTAATTGTCTATTTATAAGCAATGGTTTAACTTTCCTTTTACTGATATGCTGCTATGAGTTACTTGAAACTTTAATAATAATTTACTCTAAATGAGACATTTTTACAAAATTGTTAAACTTTGTGAAGTTGTTGCTTTTACCTAAGAGTACATTATTCAGCTTTGCAATTATTTCCTGGAAATTCGTACCTTAACATAACTAATACCCAGCCACACACAAAATTTCACCTTACCAGAACATTAAAACAAGCCTTTAGATAAAAAAAAAAAAGATTTTTGTTACAGCGGCTTGGGCTTTTGGCTACACAAGGCAAGTGGGTCCCTTTGACTGAATAAAAAGGATTTATGCACCCACAACATGGGTAACACATAGACATAAATCAAAAATACACAGGGTTTTTGTTGCCTCTGCTCGCTCCCAGCAGCAGTATTTTGCCTCTGCCAGCGCAGTTTCTGACACTTTTATACCTGACAGTTGTGTGTCCCATTTTAAGAGCTTCACTTTATGCTCTGCTTAGTTGGCTGGACTCCTCTCACATACAAAAGAAGTGTATGACATTCAGTCAGCTGAACTGGCTCAAACTGTTTGCTGTCCAGAGGAGTGGTATATTGTTGCAGAAACTGTGAAGGCTGATCCAGAGAGCCATGTTGCAGTTAAACAGTGGAGGAGAAAAATAAAATGTGTTAGTGATCCGTGCAAACCCAGAACAAAATCCAACATGTGTTTCAGTAAATGCTGTAAATGTATTGTTTAAATAAAGGCTATAAATATGGTAACTATCTCCCACAGGTTATATGCAGCTTCCTACTGAGGGCAGAAACAAAATCGCTGGACAAGAAGCTCAGGTACCAAAGGGCTGTCAATTTTGTTGCATCAATCATTAATACAGACTTTGAACTTGGCTGTGGGAGGGATTTTCAAAGCCTGCAGCTAAATATCAGTTCTGGTTATGGGGATTTCTACATCTGTTTTTAATACACACTCTTCTCCAAAGCTCATAAAAATAGCTAATTTTGGACGTACATAAAAGCTTTTTTTTTCATAACATTTTAAAATAGTCTTTAAGGATTAGCCATCTTGACACTTATGTGGTGACTCAGGCTAACTGGTCTCTGTTATGCTACAAAGGAATTATAATTCTTGTGAGTGTCTCTTAGCTCAGACAGCTTTAAAAGCCATTTTCTACCCACAAAATTTCAATGCTTTTCTTTTATCAGTAAATTGAGAAATAAATTGAGCTGGTTAATGTGCAATGCAATTCATCTCTTCTGATGAGTTTAATGCAAGACGACGTCAGAAACAAAATCTGCAGAAACAACAAAACATTTTCTCACATTAGGGCTATCAGGCAGGCATGACTGTGACAGAAATGCGCAAAAATTGTTCAAAGCAGTGCCAATTTTTTGAGCCAATTTTTTTTAACTGAGTAGCTAAGCAGAAAAAGGATCGAAAATTATTTTTCAGAAGTCATAAAGATGAAACATTTCTTTTACTATTTCCAGCAGGAAAACTACTTTTGCTATCATTTACATGTTAAAAGCAAACCTTGAAATAAGTTTCAATCTAACAAAACAGAAAGGGGCACAAAGCAGCAGTTTGGTCAGGATTTTAAGGCGCCATTTTTGTAAGTAAGTCTTGGAGTTGTCCCAACTTGTAGATAATTTATACAGGGAGCTTATAGATTTTGTGTTACTGCTTGGAAAAATATTGCCCATTCTTTTGTAAACAACATCTTAAATTGTGAAATTCTTAGGTTATTTTTATGAACTGTTTTTGTGAACAGAAATGTGGTGATGTTTAACAAAAATCTACATTTTCAATGATAGATTCTGGATTGTTTTACTGATCATGATTCAGCCTCTAAAGTTGCTGTTTTTATATCAGTCGTTTTACAGAAGGCGTGACAGAGTTAGCTGTTTTGTTCTTTTTATTAAAATCGTTTATTTCTTTATCAGTTAAATTAGTTAAATGTTTCTTCTTCTGTTTGTAACATGAGCCTGAAATGTGACAGATGAGTCATCAGTCTTTAAAAATAATCTAAAAAGGTGTTTATTTTTTGAGATTGAACTTACTTTGCTAAGTTAAAAGCTAATATAGGTATTATAAAAGGATTAAAATAAGTGTTTTTACAATTAAAACCATTTAGATTTTGCTACCAAAACTTAACCATGTAGCAAATAAAGATAAATGAAATAAAAACAGTTGCAGACAAACTCAAATCTCTTGATTTAGAGCCACGTGTGTAAATCTACCACTAAATCCTCCAAATATGAGCTTTTTGAAAAATGGTAAACATTTCTTTGTTGACAGTTTTATGAAATGCATAGAAACTGGAGCCTGACTCTGTATCTAATTACTGAAGCCAACCCCCCACAAATCACACACCATTGTGATAAATATATGTGATATTCTAGTTATTGAGGTTATTCCTGACAGGACTTGTCCTTATAAATGAGGCAAGTGTTGCTGTTATAACACTAAATGTGCATATTTCCATCTATAATTGGTTTCTACTCCATAGGGTCAAATAATCTTTATTTTGTCAAGGGCTTCCTGAATCAACAAGGATATGATCTGCAGATTTTTATTTTCTAACAACAGAATCTTTAAAATGTGTAGAACTAAAATCAATTTCTCTCTCAAACACATTATTGCCAGAGGTAAATTCTATCAATGCTGTCTAAGTTTAAGTACCTGCAAAGTAACAAAAAAGAAAAATTATTTTACCTTCAGGATAAAATGACATTTGGTTTACGTTCTCCATGTCTCTGATCTCTCTGTAAGTTCACTTGATGGGATTTAAATACAGCATTACCAGGCCCCTGATAAAACTGACATCAAAAGTCTCAGATATCATCAGTACTTATCTCAAAATTAAACAACTTACAAAATATCGGAGAAAAACTCTGAGCTGGTTTGTGACTGCTGAGAGGAAAAAACATAGGCACTGGTGCAAAAGCTGGAGAATGGAGCGAGACAGCCTTTGGAAAAAAAAATAAAAGAAAATGCAACAAGGAAAACATCAGAAGAATACAAACATGTTTTGAGTGATGAAAACAAACTTTTACATTTGAAATCAAACTAGGACTGAAACAGTAATTCCGCTCAACGCTTCTGTTTGCGTGTCCCTCCTCCCATCCCTGATTGGCTTTCCTGATGCAACAACTGCGTGATGGTTGGTTTAGGATTAACACGGTTTCCATGACAACATGTAGAGTTGTGTTGGAATGGATGGATGTGTGTGAAAGCTTTAGTGTGTGTCCTCATAAATGTGCATCTGAGTGTGTATGTGTGTACTTGTTTGAAGTGGCAAGCCTTTTCAGCAGCTTTGATCAGGGAAATGTTTGTAGTGGGGGAAAACCTGGAGAACAAACACGACTTTAGAGAGATTAGCGATCTGTGGAAAGGCTGCACATACACACATGCTCATACAGACGCACACACAAACTGTGGAAAAAGTCAGCTTTGTGAATAAAATCAGCAACAAACAGAAAGCTGCGGAATCAAAAATTACTTTCTTCGATTTCTTTTCTGTGTGAAATAAGAAACAAGAAGTAGCCATATCTGCTGACTGACTTGCCTCTGTTCCTTCCCTCTTCTTCACACCCTTCATACTCATGTGTTTCAAAGGAGAGAAAAAAAAACCCAAAACATACAAGATCAACTGATCCGGAGCACAATCTGTGTGTGTGTGTGTGTGCTTGTTTCACACCTGTGGGTCAACTTAAATCAGTGCTGAGGAGAGGCCAGGTGAGTGCTTTTGCAGCAAAGGTGTGACATGGCCTCTGCGCTCCTCCATCAACCAGTGCTGAGAAACATGTGTGCCTGTGTCAGCTAACTGTATGAGTGTGTACGCATGAGAGGACAAGTCAAATGGGCGAACCAGAAGCCGTGATTCAGACAAATACATCCTCACTGCTCAAGCTGCTCCCAGCCCCAACCCAGATGGACAGCACTGGAGCTGTTCTCAGAGCCACAAGCACATTACTCAGTCCCCAAGGTGGGAGGATAAGTCATCCGCTAAGGTCACAGGGAGGTGTTATGTCTTTTACTGTAAGTAGTTCAGAGTTTGAAAAATGGAGCTACAAGGCTGTAACGGTAGCTGCAAAATCAGAGTGATAGAAGGTGGTAACATGGTGAAGAAATCCATAAAGTAATCTTCCTGTGATGGACCTGTGCTGGGCCTCATCTACCAGGACAAGATGGATGTGTTGTTATATTTAATGCAGAGTGTAAACTTTTTACAGGGTTAGCAAAAATGGGTTGGAAACAAACCTTTACTGTCTCCATCGAGACAACAGGGCTTACAGATATTTCGTCATTTGTGAGGTTGAAATACTTGAGTAGGTTTGGGATGGGGCACTGACAAACAGGAACAGAGGATTCAGTCACACTCAGACCTACCAGTTCAATTACAGTACTTGAGTGTTGAGTGGTTCATGAGGTATTTTGCTAACAGACAGACAGATAGACCAATGAACACACAAAGATGAGGGGAGGTACATAATTGTCTGCCTTTAATGGTTGCAGGTGATAAAAACAATGTAAGGGGAAAAAAAGTTGCTGTTTTGTTGCGTCAAAGTCTTTGTCAAGTCTTTGGTCATACTGAGAAAGATTCGTGTTTCAAGGCCAGTTTGAAAGTGTTTAATGAAAAGGGCTCTAGTTTTCAACTCAAGACTCTCGATACCTGCGTGGGCAGCTCAGTGGGTCGACTTCAGTTTTCTTGTTTTCTTTTTGTGCTTTAACACCCCACCAAGTTGATGCGTGAAGGTGGCAACAATTTGTAATTTGGTGTTTTACAACGTTTGAAAGAACAGCGGTCTGCTCATCTAATGGGTTGTTGGTTTTTCAAAACATTTTGAGTTATCTAATTATTTTAAGCCTTTCCCAGCAGGCTTTCTGGGTTCCAAGAAGTACGTTCCACAAATGAGGACCTTTTTGTGTCACAAAACAAACTCAAACCAGTCCTTTAGGGTTAGTCTTTAGGGCTCGCCCAAAAGTGTCTCCCTAAATGTCCTTTGAGTTTCTGCAGCAGAAAGTGTAACATACATCTTGAGAAAATGGGGTATATTTTGCACAGCAGGATCTTCTCTCATGTTCTTTTACTGCTGGAGGAAATGCAAATTCTTGTGCCTGTGCTGCAGGAAGTCTCATCATCAAGTTGTTAGCTCAGGAATCTGTAACAAATTTCTTGGAAACTCATTCAACAGCTGTTAGGATGTTTCACTCAAAACCAAGACTGAACACTAAGTCATCACTAAAATCAGAAGGATTCATCCACTAAACAGCACCTTTCTGCTGAAGTCTAAAAGAAAAGTGTTGAAATATACAATTTCTATCTAAAGTGGAAGATAACCCCCTGACTTTTATCTCCACAGCCTTTCTGAGCTTCTTTACAAAAATTAAAATGGGAGAAAAAAGATTTAAACCTGACTGACAGTCACTGACTTTATCTCTATAAAAGAAAAAAAAGACAAGTGAGAATTTAGTTTTGTTTAATTTTAAGTACTGTACAACATTATGAATTAGAACCACAAAAAATGAGTGCAGCATACTGTGTTATCTATTTTTCTCTGATATTCAAAGGGGCTGAGTGAGGTCAAGAAGTAAAAGACTGAGGTGGCCAAATCAGACCCTGAAAAGTAGCTCCTGAGGGAGCAGAGTGGAAAATGGTGATGCAATATTAATTGGTGACGGTGCGTGCCGAGGAGTGCAGGGTTGTGCGGGGTTTGTCTCTCAAAGGAAAAGCTGTCAGGAGCGGCAGAAGACAGGCAGGATGAGTCCCTGACCTTGTCTGTCAGCTGGTGAGGAGGAGGAGAGCTGGGAAAGAAGACCCACTGACACTCAGATCAACACTCTGCCAGGCTATGGCAAGTCTTTAGAGACACAGCCCGACTATCAGACAGACAGAATGACACAGGCTACGTACACAAAACTTTACTTATACTGCACAAAGGCTCTGAAAGTATAACATATTATTAAATATGATAATACAATACTGCAAGGTAAACTTTATTTGTTACTCTACAGCTGGGCAATGTAGTATTTTACTGTCTTTAACAGTTGTTTTCATCATAGTGTCTATTTAATAAAGGGAAATAAAAACTAGTTTAATGTGAGTTTATTTTATATATATATATATATATATATATATATATATATATATATATATAAAAAACTGTATATTTTCCCTTATAAAAGACGGATCATTGTTTAAAAATGGTTTACACAAGAAAATATCAGTTCTATTAAGGCTTTAATTTAGCACCATATGGTCTTCGTCTTGTATTTCTGGCCTTAATTTATACAGGGTTAAAGGGTGAAATAAAACTAAACAATCAAAATTTGTAAATTGTGGACACATTGCATGAGTTTGTATGCACACACACACACTCTGCAAAGTGGAAAACACGAGATTATCACACCAAACACATTACAAACAGAAGCTCATAATTTTCTGGACATCTTCCTGCTGTTAAGTTGCGCCCAAAGAAGTGGGGCAACACAAGGAAATTGGTGAGAGCCACAATTTATTTAGGGACACAAACACTGGGCACATGTCAGCTTAAATTAACCCCCTCCCATCTGTCTGTCTGTTTCTCTAACACTTCTTTTCACTAGAACCTAAACTGGGTCAGATGATATGTTACGTAAACCCATACATAATTTAGGACGGCAAAAAAAAAGTTCCTTCAATAAAAACAATATGTCGCCAAGAGTCAGATTTAAATGCAAAGTTACTTTTTGCAACTTGATTAAACTATTCCCAGTCCAAATGGATCCATATGGAAATGATCATTCCGATTAACTTTAATAATTCAGGCTACACAGCAGCGTGCCATGGAGTTTCCTGACCTGCCACTGAGCATCCTCCAGAGGGATGCTGTAAGTGTTGCTGCTCTGCAGGCAGCTACAAGCTCACCTCTGCTGCCAAAAGGTTAACAGAAACCAGTGAATGCAGAAGAGGGAGAAAACAACATATTAACTTCAGAATACACCTCACATATACAGCCAAATCTTTGCCAACAATAAATCAATAAAAAGGACCAAAGATATATAGATACTCGCATCTCTGTTTTAGTCTTTGCAAGTCAAACTGAGCTAACCACCAGGCTGCAGTGACACCAGTTCCTCCAATGGAGAAGCAGAGAGTTGTTGGTTTGTGTGCCAAAGACGGAGTGAAACATCATGCTATAATAGTATTGCTGTGCTGACAAATGAGTCTCCAGCTGCACTCAGGTGTTGGCAGTTACTTATGAAAGAATTCATCAGTCCAATTGGCTTTCCTGCATCGCCTGCTACACAGCTGCATGTTTCCCTCCACCTGTGGCATGCACACACTCACGTACAGCGCAGACATGTAGATATAAAGGAGAATCACATGTCACATCTACACTACCTGTCAGAGGTTCTTTCCTGTGTGTGTGTGTGTGTGTGTGTGTTTTCTTCACTAGTCCTTTTCAATTCGTCCTCAACACCTCTTGTTGGATCCCTTCCCCTGTTTCTTCCCTACCCGTCTCCCCTTCTTCCTTCCTCCCTTCGCCCCCCATCTGAGATCAACACCTAGCTGTGTGCAGGTGCAAAGCTGCTGGCAAACTGTCAGCTTGAGTCTCCTTTACTTAAACACACACACAGATACAGACACAGACACACTCTAGCAGCTTGGTTCCAACACAGGCGTTTCCCCACTTTTTGGATTGGTCTCCACACAGCGAGCTAGATTACAGTCTCAACATCAACACATGAAGCAAGACTGGCAGTGAGTGTGCGAAAGGTTGGAAAAACAGTGGCTGGGCACACAGAAGGGAAATAAACCCTTAAAATAGATTCTTCACAATGGAGAAAAAAAACTGTACTGTTTTGCTTTACACACATAAAAACCATGTGCCAGTTTACAGGACTGCATGTTAATGTACCTTAACTCCACTAGCATGGTCATCTGGAAGTCGTTATATATATATTTGTAAACTCTAACTAAAGTAGCAGCAAAAACCAGAAGACTAACTTTTCAGTGTACATTTAGGCTGTTTCAGACCTGTTCATAAACACAGCAGTGCAACACAATGGACTGTTAGGAAGATAAACTGCTCTATAAAACAAAATGGACTCATTGTGTCATAAAGTTAGCTTATTTTTATGCAATTCCACAATGTTTTTATTGCATATCTGAAATCAGATCACCACGTTTCACACTTGAACTTTAGATATTGGGACACAACAATTATAGGACACTTTTAGAGAGTAGAATTTGTCAAAAGGAAGCAAAACAAAACAAACAACAAAACAAAACAACAACAAAAAGACTGAATTTGTCAAGAAATATGAATTAACGAATTAATGTCAAGATCTGTGGTGGCCATCTTGAACTGGATTGACTACAAAGATAATCAGCCGTAGATGTACATCTAATGATTACTCTCTGAAAGCTTCATTAAAATCCATCTAATGGTTCAAGAGATATTTTGCTAACAGACAGACACAGACACACAAATGGACAAATATATAACTGTCTACCTTTGTCTTTTGATGATAATTGATGAATAATGAAGCAACAGGCAGGGTTTAATCCAAACGAATGACAATTACTTAAACAGAAAATGTTGATAAAATGGTCATTTCTTTTAAGTATTAAAAACTGTTTTATAAATATTTCCAGACAATATCATCAGGATGGGGAAACACTCCACAGGTTAGTTTGAAAATAACCAAAATATTAGATGAGCTTGTAAAGTGCAACAAAACATTATACATTTATCCGCGCTGTATGGTGTGAAAGATAACCACGTCACATTACCAGCTGTAAAGCAGCTCTTCATACAAAACTACTGACACACATGACACAAAAAAAACCCTGCTCCCTGCACATCATAAGCTTTTATGTGTGGTACTTTAAGTTTGTTTTATTACTAACACTTATGTGCAGCTAAATCCAGGGCTTTTATCAGTAATGCAGCATATTTCCACAGGGTTTTGCTTCACTTCCTTTTGAATAGGTTCTGAAAAGGTCTTCTACCACTAAATATTTCTGTGTTAGTCACACTTTTGTATTCTGGTTGGGGAATTCAGAAAGATATCTTTTGTGATATTGTCTTGAAATTCTTACTGAAACAGTAATTAAGGATAATAAACATCTTTAGAGAAAATTAACAGCCAAAAACCTAGCGACTGTTCGCACAAACACAATCTGTGTGGTGACCTCTAAGGCTGTGAGCATGGAGACGGTGTTGGTCTGCATCGCTCCGGGTCATCTGACAGCTCTAAACAAGACGCTCATTAACACCAGGCGGTTAAAAGCACCAGCTGGCAGCGGCAGGTTTGTGCGTTTGTCAAACTCATATGGACACGGGGTCCAAGTTGACGCTGAGCCACGAAGACAAGTGTCAGTTTAGTTTTCAGCCGCGGCACCTATCAGAGCGCTGAAGTACGCGGAGCACTTAGAAACGGTTATGTAAGGTGTTCAAGGTTGATGGAAGAGTGCAGACATTTAAAAAAAAGAAAAAACACTGATGGTGGTTTAAACACAGTGGTTCTCATGTTTCAGGTTTTATCCGGTAAACGGAGACTTTGCAGCATTGCACTAAATAAAAGGTAAACCGTATGCAGTCGCAAACAAACATTGTTTACAAATCAAATAATATTTCTTATGAAAGTCAGTGACAGCACCTCAAGATTTGTTTTGATGACCTCAGGTTCCTGTTGCAGGACAGTATGTATGTTTCATACAATTCAAGCATGCTTCTGCATTATCTTTGTAAAAATACAAACAACAGAATCTTCTTTCTATTCTGTATACTCTTTTGAAAGTTATTAAACAATCGCTACATAATTTTGAACATATTCCCTAAAAAACAAACAAAAAAAAACAATTACATTTCTATAAAAATAGCCAACAGAGAGGCTCAGCCTGAGATTGGTCGCTTGCTGTGATGGCTTGCAAACAGACAGAGAGAAGCAAACTGTTTTAAAACAACCCGAAATCTTTGATACTTCCACACAAGAAAATCTTTGCTTTACAATTTATAGCTTCAGTGAGTGATTACTTTTATGATTAAATTTAGAAAGCGTTGATAATTAGTGATTAAGCTGTAGAATTAGAACTTAAACAAACAAAACATTACAATTTTAGAAATTTAAACATGCACATTGACTTTATTTTCTTATAATCCGAGCTGGAAGAAGCAAGATTTGACAGTTGTAATATAAAACATGAAGTATATGCTTTCTGCCTAGCAGTCACCAGTTTTTTTATAAGCGTGGTATTGCCCTATAATTTCACCATGGATAGTATTGATGTGGTTTGATTGAGGTTGTATTTAAATGTTTTAAGAGTTTGAGAAAGTTAAATTTTTTATGTCCAACTGCTGGCCATGTGGTTAAGGTGCAGCTTATTCGCAGAACAAACATAAGAGAAGGAGAAAAACGCTTGCAGGTTTTTACTTGAATCACTCTTCAAAGAAAGATACCATTTCTCCAGTAAGCTTTGATGCTAATTGCTCTTCTGAAAAGAAATCCAACTTTTAACCTTGTTAAAATGTCTATAAAGATGCTTTTCATGTGTTACAAGGCATGAACAAAATCAGCCATCAGTGCTCTGCCTGAGGAAATTTCCTTTGAAAATGTGGAGGACCACCACAGTCCGAGGGGCAAGGTTAGACAGTCGCTATTTTACTGGAGAAACAAATTCTGGCTACCTGAGGGGTGAGTTCATATCAGCTAACTGATATGAACTGTGAAGAACTGGTCACATGAAGATAGAAAACCTGAGCTGTTCTGGATGTGAAAACCTAAATATTCTAAGCCTTCGTGTCCGTCAGTCAGATGTTTCACTACGAGTGAATTCATTTTATTTTGAGACAATCCTGTTTCCATCAATATCAGACAGAGTCAGCAGCCATTTTACAAGACATCTGTTTTGCAAATAAAAAACAGTGATACTACACCAGCCACTACAGGTGCTGGTCATAAAATTAGAATATCATGAAAAAGTAGATTGATTTCAGTAATTCCATTTAAAAAGTGAAACTTGTATATTATATTCATACATTACATACAAACTCATATATTTCAAATGTTTATTTCATTT